>NC_141695.1:1024705699-1025123199 GCF_964263255.1 Lissotriton vulgaris | reverse complement strand
TCTGTTGTTTTTTTCTTCACTTCCCTTGCTCTATCTCCACCCCTCCTGCCTTTCTGTACCTCTCTTACCTTGTTTGTGCACCTCTCCTACCCTTTTCTGCTCCCTTCTTGCCTCTTTTTGCACATCTGTTGCTTCTTTCTGCACTGCTCTTGCTTCTTTCTGTAACCCTGTTCCCTCTTTCTGTATCTTTCCTGCCTGTTTCTGCACCTCTCTGTCCTCTTTCTGTACCTCTGTTGCTTTTTTCTGCACTTCCTTGTTTTTACTGCACCCTTTGCACCTCTTTATGTACCTCGGTTGCTTCTTTCTGCACTTTTCCTCCTTCTTTCTGCATCCCTCCTGCCTCTCTCTTTACCTCTCTTGACTCTTTGTGCACCTCTCCTACCTTTTTCAGCATCCCTCTTGCCTCTTTTTGCACCTCTGTTGGCTGCAGTGGAGGAGACCAGATGTATTCTGGACGCAGGAGGATCAGTGGCAGTGATCCTCCTGGACCTCAGTGCGGCCTTTGACACTGTCAACCACCAGGTTCTAATCCAGCGACTCAGAGACATCGGTGTGGAGGGCACTGCCCTGGCCTGGTTTGCATCATTCTTAAACCATCGCTCCTTCCAGGTTTGGGAGAACGACATCCGCTCCCCAGCCATCCCCCTCCAATGCGGAGTGCCACAGGGCTCTTCACTAAGCCCGACATTATTCAATGTCTACATGTCCCCATTGGAGGAGGTAGTCACCCAGTTCGGAGTGAAAATCATCAGCTATGCGGATGACACCCAGTTAGTGGTGTCCCTGTCCCATCCCAACCAAGAACCATCTAACCTCCACAGCTGCCTTTCCAAAATCCAGGGGGGGGTGAACAATTCAGCGTTGAAACTCAATGGGTCCAAGACGGAAATCCTGCTCCTTGGTCAAAAAGGGCTCTCCCTTCCCCCTAACATCTGGCCCTCCTATCTGGGTGAACCCCCGGTCCCCAAAACCGAGATCAAGAGCCTGGGAATCTGGCTAGAGAAAGACCTGTCCTTCAAAACCCAAGCCCAAAAAAAACTGGGATTTGTTTTGGGCTCCTTAGATCAGTTCTTTCTAGGCTGGATTACAGCAATGCCATCTATCTGGGAGCCCCTGAAGCCACCTTCAATAAATTACAAAGGATTCAGAACGCCGCTGCCCGGCTTCTTACCAACACTCCGGCTCGATCCTCGGCCAAACCAGCTCTGAAGCATCTTCACTGGCTCCCAGTAAGAGAAAGAGTTAAATTCAAGGCTCTCTGTCTGGCCCATAAACTCCTGCAGGACAAAGGCCCCCCCATCCTCAAAAACTTCATCAGGCCTTACAAAGCCACAAGATCCCTCCGCTCTGACCATGAACACCTCATCACAGTTCACAGAGTGAAGAAGGCGTGCACAGGTGGACGGCGATTCTCCTTGAACGCAGCCCGCCTTTGGAACACCCTCCCCCGTAATCTAAGGATGGAATCTGATTACCTCCGGTTCAGGAAACTTCTGAAAATGCACCTCTTCTCCTGATCCCCCTTCCCCATTTCTCCCAGCCAACCCACCCTCTTGACTGTCCTGGTCTCAGCGCTGGGATGCTTCCGGGTTACTATGCGCTCTACAAAACCCTAATAATAATAATAATAATAATAATTATTATTTCTGCACTTTTCTTCCTTCTTTCGGCAACCTTGCTGCCCCTTTATGTACTTCTCTTGCTTCTTTGTATACCTCTCCTATCCTTTCTGCATCCCTCTTGCCTCTTTTTGCACCTCTGTTGGTTCTTTCTGCACTGCTCTTGTTTCTTTTTGCACCTACCTTGCTGCTTTCTGCACTTCTCTTGCTTCTTTCTACACCTCTGTTGCTTCTTTCAGCAATTCTCTTGCCTCTTTCTGCACTTCTCGCTTGTTTCTGCACCTCTCTTGCATCATTCTGTACCCCTCTCCTCTCTTTCTGCACCTCTGTTCTCTCTTTCTGCACCTTTCCTGCCTGTTTCTCCGCCTCTCTTTCTTCTTCTGTTGCTTTTTTCTGCACTTCTCTTGCTCTATCGCCACCCCTCCTGCCTCTTTCTGTACCTCTCTTGCCTCTTTGTGCACATCTCCTACCTTTTTCTGCGCCCATCTTGCCTCATTTGAACCTCTGTTATTTCCTTCTGCACTGCTCTTGCTTATTTCTGCCCTTCACTTGCCTCTTTCTGCACTTCTCTTGCTTCTTTCTACACCTCTGTTGCTTCTTTCAGCAATTCTATTGCCTCTTTCTGTACTTCTCTTGCCTCTTTCTGCACATATCTTCCTTCTTTCTGCACCCCTCCTGCCTTTCTGTACCTATATTGCCTTGTGTGTGCACCTCTCCTACCCGTTTCTACCCCCTTGCCTCTTTTTGCACATCTGTTGCTTCTTTCTGCACTGCTCTTGCTTCTTTCTGTAACCCTGTTCCCTCTTTCTGTATCTTTCCTGCCTGTTTCTGCACCTCTCTGTCCTCTTTCTGTACCTCTGTTGCTTTTTTCTGCACTTCCTTGTTTTTACTGCACCCTTTGCACCTCTTTCTGTACCTTGGTTGCTTCTTTCTGCACTTCTCCCCCTTCTTTCTGCATCCCTCCTGCCTCTCTTCTTTACCTCTCTTGACTCTTTGTGCACCTCTCCTACCTTTTTCAGCATCCCTCTTGCCTCTTTTTGCACCTCTGTTGGCTGCAGTGGAGGAGACCAGATGCATTCTGGACGCAGGAGGATCAGTGGCAGTGATCCTCCTGGACCTTAGTGCGGCCTTTGACACTGTCAACCACTGGGTTCTAATCCAGCGACTCAGAGACATCGGTGTGGAGGGCACTGCCCTGGCCTGGTTTGCATCATTCTTAAACCATCGCTCCTTCCAGGTTTGGGAGAACGACATCCGCTCCCCAGCCATCCCCCTCCAATGCGGAGTGCCACAGGGCTCTTCACTAAGCCCAACATTATTCAATGTCTACATGTCCCCATTGGAGGAGGTAGTCACCCCGTTCGAAGTGAAAATCATCAGCTACACGGATGACACCCAGTTAGTGGTGTCCCTGTCCCATTCCAACCAAGAACCATCTAACCTCCACAGCTGCCTTTCCAAAATCCAGGGGGGGATGAACAATTCAGCGTTGAAACTCAATGGGTCCAAGACGGAAATCCTGCTCCTTGGTCAAAAAGGGCTCTCCCTTCCCCCTAACATCTGGCCCTCCTGTCTGGGTGAACCCCCGGTCCCCAAGACCGAGATCAAGAGCCTGGGAATCTGGCTAGAGAAAGACCTGTCCTTCAAAACCCAAGCCCAAAAAAACGCTGGGATTTGTTTTGGGCTCCTTAGATCAGTCAGGAAAATTCTGCCCTTACTCCCTCCCATCTCCCAGAAACTGCTTATTCAAGGCCTCATTCTTTCTAGGCTGGATTACAGCAATGCCATCTATCTGGGAGCCCCTGAAGCCACCTTCAATAAATTACAAAGGATTCAGAACGCCGCTGCCCGGCTTCTTACCAACACTCCGGCTTGATCCTCGGCCAAACCAGCTCTGAAGCATCTTCACTGGCTCCCAGTAAGAGAAAGAGTTAAATTCAAGGCTCTCTGTCTGGCCCATAAACTCCTGCAGGACAAAGGCCCCCCATCCTCAAAAACTTCATCAGGCCTTACAAAGCCACAAGATCCCTCCGCTCTGACCATGAACACCTCATCACAGTTCACAGAGTGAAGAAGGCGTGCACAGGCGGACGGCGATTCTCCTTGAACACAGCCCGCCTTTGGAACACCCTCCCCCGTAATCTAAGGATGGAATCTGATTACCTCCGGTTCAGGAAACTTCTGAAAATGCACCTCTTCCCCTGATCTCCCTTCCCCATTTCTCCCAGCCAACCCACCCTCTTGACTGTCCTGGTCTCAGCGCTGGGATGCTTCCGGGTTACTAAGCGCTCTACAAAACCCTAATAATAATAATATTAATAATAATAATTATTATTTCTGCACTTTTCTTCCTTCTTTCGGCAACCTTGCTGCCCCTTTATGTACTTCTCTTGCTTCTTTGTATACCTCTCCTATCCTTTCTGCATCCCTCTTGCCTCTTTTTGCACCTCTGTTGGTTCTTTCTGCACTGCTCTTGTTTCTTTTTGCACCTCACTTGCCGCTTTCTGCACTTCTATTGCTTCTTTCTACACCTCTGTTGCTTCTTTCAGCAATTCTCTTGCCTCTTTCTGCACTTCTCGCTTGTTTCTGCACCTCTCTTGCATCATTCTGTACCCCTCTCCTCTCTTTCTGCACCCCTGTTCTCTCTTTCTGCACCTTTCTTGCCTGTTTCTCCGCCTCTCTTTCTTCTTCTGTACCTCTGTTGCTTTTTTCTGCACTTCTCTTGCTCTATCTCCACCCCTCCTGCCTCTTTCTGTACCTCTCTTGCCTCTTTGTGCACATCTCCTACCTTTTTCTGCGCCCATCTTGCCTCATTTGAACCTCTGTTATTTCCTTCTGCACTGCTCTTGCTTATTTCTGCCCTTCACTTGCCTCTTTCTGCACTTCTCTTGCTTCTTTCTACACCACTGTTGCTTCTTTCAGCAATTCTATTGCCTCTTTCTGTACTTCTCTTGCCTCTTTCTGCACATATCTTCCTTCTTTCTGCACCCCTCCTGCCTTTCTGTACCTCTCTTGCCTTGTTTGTGCACCTCTCCTACCCTTTTCTGCCCCTTCTTGCCTCTTTTTGCACCTCTGTTGCTTGTTTCTGCACTGCTCTTGCTTCTTTCTGTACCCCTGTTCCCTCTTTCTGTATCTTTACTGCCTGTGTCTGCATCTCTCTGTCCTCTTTCTGTACCTCTGTTGCTTTTTTCTGCACTTCCTTGTTTTTACTGCACCCTTTGCGCCTCTTTACTGTACCTCGGTTGCTTCTTTCTGCACTTCCCTTCCTTCTTTTTGCATCCCTCCTGCCTCTTTTTTTACCTTTCTTGACTCTTTGTGCACCTCTCCTAGCTTTTTCTGCATCCCTCTTGCCTCTTTGTGCACCTCTGTTGGTTCTTTCTGCATTCTCTTCCTTCTTTCTGCAACCTTGCTGCCACTTTCTGTACTTCTCTTGCTTCTTTGAATACCTCTCCTATCCTTTCTGCACCCCTCTTGCCTCTTTTTGCACCTCTGTTGGTTCTTTCTGCACTGTTCTTGCTTCTTTCTGCACCTCACTTGTCGCTTTCTTTACTTCTCTTGCTTCTTTCTACACCTCTGTTGCTTCTTTCAACAATTCTCTTGCCTCTTTCTGCACTTCTCGCTTGTTACTCCACCTCTCTTGTGTATTTCTGCATCCCTCTCTCCTCTTACTGCACCCCTGTTCTCTCTTTCTGCACCTTTCCTGCCTGTTTCTCTGCTTCTCTTTCCACTTTCTGTACCTCTGTTGCTTTTTCTGCACTTCTCTTGCTCTATCTCCACCCCTCCTGCCTCTTTCTGTACCTCTCTTGCCTCTTTGTGCACATCTCCTACCCTTTTCTGCACCCATCTTGCCTCTTTTGCACCTCTGTTGGTTCCTTCTGCACTGCTCTTGCTTCTTTCTGCCCCTCACTTGCCGCTTTCTGCACTTCTCTTGCTTCTTTCTACACCTCTGTTGCTTCTTTCAGCAATTCTCTTGCCTCTTTCTGTACTTCTCTTGCTTCTTTCTGCACGTCTCTTCCTTCTTTCTGCACCACTCCTGCCTTTCTGTACCTCTCTTGCTTCTTTGTGCACCTCTCCTACCTCTTTATGCACTCTGCTTGCCTCTTTTTGTACCTATGTTGGTTCTTTCTGCACTACTCTTGTTTCTTTCTGCACCCCTGTTCCCTATTTCTACACCTTTCCTGCCTGTTCCTGTACCTCTCTTTCCTCTTTCTATACCTCTGTTGATTTTTTCTGCACTTCTTTGCTCTTTCTTAACCCTTCGTGCCTCTTTCAGCACCTCAGTTGCTTCCTTCTGCACTTATCTTCCTTCTTTCTGTACCCCTCCTATCTCTTTCTGTACCTCTCTTGCCTCTTTCTATATCTCTCCTACCCTTTTCTGTACCCTTCTTGCCTCTTAATTAATCTCTGTTGCTTCTTTCTGCACTGCTCTTGCTTTTTTCCGTACCCGTTCCCTTCCTGCACCTTTCTTGCCTGCTTCTGCACCTCTCTATCCTCTTTCAGTACCTCTGTTGCTTTTTCCTGTACTTCTTTTGCTCTTTCTGCACCCTTCGTGCCTCTTTCAGCACCTCTGTTGCTTCTTTGTGCACTTCTCTTATTTCTTTGTGCAACCCTCCTGCCTCTTTCTGTACCTCTCTTGCTTCTCGTACTTCTCTCTGCACCCGCCTAGCGTCTTTTTACACCTTTTCTTTCTTTCTGCACTACTCTTGCTACCTTCTGCACCTCACTTGCATCTTTCTGCACATCTCTTGCTGGTTTCTGCGCCCCTCCTGCCTCTTTCTGCACTTCTTTTGTTCCTTTCTACACCTCTCTTGCCTCTTTCTACTCCTCTTTTGCCTCTTTGTGCATTTCTCTTGCCTGTTT
The DNA here is from genome assembly GCF_964263255.1 of Lissotriton vulgaris. Classification (NCBI taxonomy): domain Eukaryota; kingdom Metazoa; phylum Chordata; class Amphibia; order Caudata; family Salamandridae; genus Lissotriton; species Lissotriton vulgaris. Next base: position 1,025,116,720 of record NC_141695.1, on the reverse strand, counting down.
CTGCACTTCCCTCTTTCTGTACCTCTCTTGCCTCTTTTTGCACCTCTCTTGCTTCTTTCTTCACCCTTCTTCCCTTTTTTGCATTGCCTCTTTCTGCTGTTCTCTTCCCATTTTCTGCACCTCTTTTGCATCTTTCTGCACCGAACTTGCCGATTTCTGCACTTCTCTTGCTTCTTTCCACACCTGTTGCTTCTTTCAGCAATTCTTTTGCCTCTTTCTGCACTTCTTTGCTTGTTTTTGCACCTCTCTTGCCTCTTTCTGCACTTATCTTGCTTCTTTCTACACCTCTGGTGCTTCTTTCAGCAATTCTCTTGCCTCTTTCTGTACTTCTCTTGCCTCTTTCTGCACGTCTCTTCCTTCTTTCTGCACCCCTCCTGCCTTTCTGTACCTCTGTTGCTTCTTTGTGCACCTCTCCTACCTCTTTATGCACTCTGCTTGCCTCTTTTCGCACCTATGTTGGTTCTTTCTGCATTACTCTTTTTTCTTTCTGCACCACTGTTCCCTCTTTCTACACCTTTCCTGCTTGTTCCTGTACCTCTCTTTCCTCTTTCTATACCTCTGTTTATTTTTTCTGCACTTCTCTTGCTCTTTCTGAACCCTTAGTGCCTCTTTCAGCAGCTCTGTTGCTTTCTTCTGCACTTATCTTCCTTCTTTCAGTACCCCTCCTATCTCTTTCTGTACCTCTCTTGCCTCTTTCTGTATCTCTCCTACCCTTTTCTGTACCCTTCTTGCCTTTTAATGCACCTCTGTTGCTTCTTTCTGCACTGCTCTTGCTTTTTTCCGTACCCTTTCCCTTTCTGCACATTTCTTGCTTGTTTCTGCACCTCTCCATCCTCTTTCTGTACCTCTGTTGCTTTTTCCTGTACTTCTTTTGGTCTTATTGCACCCTTCGTGCCTCTTCAGGCACCTTTGTTGCTTCTTTGTGCACTTCTCTTCTTTCTTTCTGTACCCCTCCGGCCTCTTTCTGTACCTCTCTTGCTTCTTTGTGTACCTCTCATACCTCTCTATGTACCCACCTAGCCTCTTTTTGCACCTTTTCCTTCTTTCTGCTCTGCTCTTGCTACTTTCTGCACCTTACTTGCATCTTTCTGCACTTCTCTTGCTTGTTTCTGCACCCCTCCTGCCTCTTTCTGCACTTCTTTTGATTCTTTCTACACCTCTCTTGCCTCTTTCTACTCCTCTTTTGCCTCTTTCTGCATTTCTCTTGCCTGTTTCTGCACTTCTCCTTTCTGTACCTCTCTTGCCTCTTTCTGCACCTCTCTTGCTTCTTTCTCCACCCTTCTTCCCTTTTTTGCATCCCTCTTGCCTCTTTCTGCTGTTCTATTCCCATTTTCTCCACCTCTCTTGCCTCTTAATGCACCAAACTTGCTGATTTCTGTACTTCTCTTGCTTCTTTCCACACCTGTTGCTTCTTTCAGCAATTCTCTTGCCTCTTTCTGCACTTCTTTGCTTGTTTTTGCACCTCTCTTGTGTCTTTATGCACCTCTGTTGCCTCTTTCTACACCTCACTTGCTTCTTTCTGTACCCCTCTTTTCTCTTTCTGCACCTCTCATGCCCCTTTGTGTACCTCTCTTCCCTCTTTCTGCACAGTTCCTGCCTATTTCCGCACATCTCTTGCCCCTTTCTGTACCTCTGTTGGTTCTTTCTGCACTTCTCTTGCTCTTTCTGCATCCTTTGCGCCTCTTTCAGCACCTCAGTTGCTTCTTTCTGTACTTCTCATCCCTCACCGCTCCTGCCTCTTTCTGAACTTCTCTTGCCTCTTTGTTCACCTCTTCTACCTTTCTCTGTACTGCTCTTACTTCTTTTTGCACCTCGGTTGGTTCTTTCTGTTGCTCTTGCTTCTTTCTGTACCTCACTTGCCTGTTTCTACACTTCCCTTGCCTTTTTCTGTACCTCTCTTGCCTCTTTCTGCACCTCTCTTGCCTCTTTCTACACTCCTCTTGTTTCTTTCTGCACCTCTCTATCCTCTTTCTGTACCTCTGTTGCTTTTTCCTGTACTTCTTTTGTTCTTATTGCACCCTTCGTGCCTCTTGAGGCACCTTTGTTGCTTCTTTGTGCACTTCTCTTCTTTCTTTCTGTACCCCTCCTGCCTCTTTCTGTACCTCTCTTGCTTCTTTGTGTACCTCTCATACCTCTCTATGCACCCACCTAGCCTCTTTTGCACCTTTTCTTTCTTTCTTCACTGCTCTTGCTACTTTCTGCACCTTACTTGCATCTTTCTGCACTTCTCTTGCTTGTTTCTGCACCCCTCCTGCGTCTTTCTGCACTTCTTTTGATTCTTTCTACACCTCTCTTGCCTCTTTCTACTCCTCTTTTGCCTCTTTCTGCATTTCACTTGCCTGTTTCTGCACTTCTCCTTTCTGTATCTCTCTTGCCTCTTTCTGCACCTCTCTTGCTTCTTTCTCCACCCTTCTTCCCTTTTTTGCATCCCTCTTGCCTCTTTCTGCTGTTCTCTTAACATTTTCTCCACCTCTCTTCCCTCTTTCTGCACCAAACTTGCTGATTTCTGCACTTCTCTTGCTTCTTTCCACACCTGTTGCTTTTTTCAGCAATTCTCTTGCCTCTTTCTGCACTTATTTGCTTGTTTTTGCACCTCTCTTGTGTCTTTATGCACCTCTGTTGCCTCTTTCTACACCTCACTTGCTTATTTCTGTACCCCTCTTTTCTCTTTCTGCACCTCTCATGCCTCTTTCTTCACCTCTCTTCCCTCTTTCTGCACAGTTCCTGCCTGTTTCCGCACCTCTCTTGCCCCTTTCTGTACCTCTGTTGGTTCTTTCTGCACTTCTCTTGCTCTTTCTGCATCCTTTGCGCCTCTTTCAGCACCTCTGTTGCTTCTTTATGTACTTCTCATCCCTCACCCCTTCTGCCTCTTTCTGAACTTCTCTTGCCTCTTTGTTCACCTCTTCTACCTTTTCCTGTACTGCTCTTACTTCTTTTTGCACCTCGGTTGGTTCTTTCTGTTGCTCTTGCTTCTTTCTGTACCTCACTTGCCTGTTTCTACACTTCCCTTGCCTTTTTCTGTACCTCTCTTGCCTCTTTCTGCACCTCTCTTGCCTCTTTCTACACTCCTCTTGTTTCTTTCTGCACCTCTCTTGCTTCTTTCTGCACCCTTTTTCCCTTTTTTTGCATCCCTCTTACCTCTTTCTGCTGTTCTCCTCTCATTTTCTGTACCTCTCTTGCCTCTTTCTGCACCGCATTTACCTCTTTTGGCACTTCTGTTGCTTCTTTCCACACCTGTTGCTTCTTTCAGCAATTCTATTGCCACTTTCTGTACTTCTTTTGCTTGTTTCTGCATAGCTCTTGCATCTTTATGCACCTCTGTTGCCTCTTTCTACACCTCACTTGCTTCTTTCTGCACCCCTCTTGCCTCTTTCTGCACCGCTCTTTTTGCTGTTCTCTTCCCATTTCTGCACCTCTCTTGCATCTTTATGTACCTCTGTTGCCTCTTTCTATAACTTACTTGCTTCTTTCTACACCCATCTTTTCTCTTTCTGCACCTCTCATGCCTCTTTCTGCACTTCTCTTCCCTCTTTCTGCACCGTTCCAGGCTGTTTCTGCACCTCTCCTGCCTCTTCCTGTATCTCTGTTGGTTCTTTCTGTACTTTTCTTGCTCTTTCTGCACCCTTATCGCCTCTTTCAGCAACTCTGTTACTTCTTTTTGTACTTCTCGTCCTTCTTTCTGCACCCCTCCTACCTCTTTCTGTTCCTCTCTTGCCTCTTTGTTTACCTCTTCTAACTTTTTCTGTACTGCTCTTGCTTCTTTTTGCACATCTGTTGGTTCTTTCTGCACTGCTCTTGCTTCTTTCTGTACCTCACTTGCCTGTTTCTGCACTTCCCTTGCCGTTTTCTGTACCTCTCTTGCCTCTTTCTGCACCCCTCTTGCCTCTTTCTGCACTCCTCTTGTTTCTTTCGGCACCTCTCTTGCTTCGTTCTGCACCCTTCTTCCCTTTTTGTGCATCCCTCTTACCTCTTTCTGCTGTTCTCTTCTCATTTTCTATACCTCTCTTGCCTCTTTCTGCACCGCACTTGCCTCTTTCAGTGCTTCTCTTGCTTCTTTCCACACCTGTTGCTTCTTTCTGCACTGCTCTTGCTTTTTTCCATACCCTTTCCCTTTCTGCACCTTTCTTGCTTGTTTCTGCACCTCTCTATCCTCTTTCTGTACCTCTGTTGCTTTTTCCTGTACTTCTTTTGGTCTTATTGCACCCTTCGTGCCTCTTCAGGCACCTCTGTTACTTCTTTGTGCACTTCTCTTCTTTCTTTCTGAACCCCTCCTGCCTCTTTCTGTACCTCTCCTGCTTCTTTGTGTAAATCTCATACCTCTCTATGCACCCACCTAGACTCTTTTTGCACCTTTTCTTTCTTTCTGCACTGCTCTTGCTACTTTCTGCACCTTACTTGCATCTTTCTGCACTTCTCTTGCTTGTTTCTGCACCCCTCCTGTCTCTTTCTGCACTTCTTTTGATTCTTTCTACACCTCTCTTGCCGCTTTCTACTCCTCTTTTGCCTCTTTCTTCATTTCTCTTGTCTGTTTCTGCGCTTCCCTCTTTCTGTACCTCTCTTGCCTCTTTCTGCACCTCTCTTGCTTCTTTCTTCACCCTTCTTCCCTTTTTTGCATCCCTCTTGCCTCTTTCTGCTGTTCTTTTCCCATTTTCTCCACCTCTCTTGCCTCTTTCTGCACCAAACTTGCTGATTTCTGCACTTCTCTTGCTTCTTTCCACACCTGTTGCTTCTTTCAGCAATTCTCTTGCCTCTTTCTGCACTTCATTGCTTGTTTTTGCACCTCTCTTGTGTCTTTATGCACCTGTGTTGCCTCTTTCTACACCTCACTTGCTTCTTTCTGTACCTCTCTTTTCTCTTTCTGCACCTCTCATGCCTCTTTCTGCACCTCTCTTCCCTCTTTCTGCACAGTTCCTACCTGTTTCAGCACCTCTCTTGTAAGTATGGGCGGAAAATCCGTTACGCTCGCGGATTTTGCGGATTTTCGGTAAATTCGCAATCCGCGAGAGTTGCGAATTTCCCGCAAAATCCGCAAATTCGCACGCAGCGGATTTTTTTTTTCTCGGTGATACAATTTTGCGGCGTTTATCATCGTTTGCCGAGTTGTTTTTCTCGATATTTTGCGAGTGCTGCGCCATTTTGGATCTTGCTGCGGGATCCCGCGGGAATTTGGCAAGCGCGATTACGTAATCGCGGCTTGCCAACTTTTACAGCGAGCGTTTGTCAACGCGAGTACGCCGTGATCACGTATCGTGGTACTTCGCAATTGCGAGCTTTGAGATGCGGTGAGCAGCAACAATCTCGCACACGCGAAAATATAAAATTTGCAATTCTGCACAAGAAATCCACCAGCAAGCAGCATAAACCTTCTTGAAATGATGATTTTTATCTGAATAACTCCTTAGGTTGACATTTGCCTGCACTTTTTTTGCGAGGAGTCCATTTTGGGGAGGGGGGGTGGGAGGAAGGAAGTGCCCCACAGTCTTCAACTTCCTGTGCTTTGTCCATCTCCTGGTCACTTTTCATTTGGATCTGGAGCTGGAAGGATTACTTTTTGTGGATGCTGCTGGATATTTGGATTTGAGGCCTTTTTGACTTTCTTTGGATCACTTTTGGATTAGAAATTTCACAAGTAAGTTTGTTTGGGGCATTACAGTTGCTGCAACTACAATTTTGGAATTTTCGATTTTTGGGCTGTTTTGGGGCCTTTTGCCCAGGGGTACTCAGTGGTGGGTGGACTGAGTCTTTCTGTGGGGTGTCTTGAACTTAAACATCATCAAGGGCATGGATGGAATGGGATTGTGCTGATTTTTCAGTGATTTTCGTTTTGTGGGGCTGCACTTGTGGCCCTTTCACCAGGGGTATTAAGTCTAGCATGGGCCTAGTCTTTCTGTGGGGTGTCTTGAACTTAAACAGCATGGAGGGCATGGATGGAATGGGATTGTGCTGATTTTTCAGTGATTTTCGTTTTTTGGGGCTGTACTTGTGGCCTTTTCACCAGGGGTATTGAGTCTTGCATGGGCCTAGTCTTTCTGTGGGGTGTCTTGAACTTAAACATCATGGAGGGCATGGATGGAATGGGATTGTGCTGATTTTTCAGTGTTTTTCGATTTTTGGGGGTGTTCATGAGGAGGGACAGGCCATGTGGCTGGGGGCCATTTTGAGTGCTGCTACAGGCCCTGGCCATGTGCTGGGAGGCAAGTGGCCATTTTGAATGCAGGCATTGTTGTTAGTCCTGCAACCATTTTGCCTACTTTTCAACCTTTATGCCCAGGGGTAGTGAGTCTTGCATGGGCCTAGTCTTTCTGTGGGGTGTCTTGAACTTAAACATCATGGAGGGCATGGATGGAATGGGATTGTGCTGATTTTTCAGTGATTTTCGTTTTTTGGGGCTGCACTTGTGGCCTTTTCACCAGGGGTATTGAGTCTAGCATGGGCCTAGTCTTTCTGTGGGGTGTCTTGAACTTAAACATCATGGAGGGCATGGATGGAATGGGATTGTGCTGATTTTTCAGTGATTTTCGTTTTTTGGGGCTGTACTTGTGGCCTTTTCACCAGGGGTATTGAGTCTTGCATGGGCCTAGTCTTTCTGTGGGGTGTCTTGAACTTAAACATCATGGAGGGCATGGATGGAATGGGATTGTGCTGATTTTTCAGTGATTTTCGATTTTTGGGGGTGTTCATGGGGAGAGACAGGCCATGTGGCTGGGGGCCATTTTGAGTGCTGCTACAGGCCCTGGCCATGTGCTGGGAGGCAAGTGGCCATTTTGAATGCAGGCATTGTTGTTAGGCCTGCAACCATTTTGCCTACTTTTCAACCTTTATGCCCAGGGGTTGTGAGTCTTGCATGGGCCTAGTCTTTCTGTGGGGTGTCTTGAACTTAAACATCATGGAGGGCATGGATGGAATGGGATTGTGCTGATTTTTCAGTGATTTTCATTTTTTGGGGCTGTACTTGTGGCCTTTTCACCAGGGGTATTGAGTCTTGCATGGGCCTAGTCTTTCTGTGGGGTGTCTTGAACTTAAACATCATGGAGGGCATGGATGGAATGGGATTGTGCTGATTTTTCAGTGATTTTCGTTTTTTGGGGGTGTTCATGGGGAGGGACAGGCCATGTGGCTGGGGGCCATTTTGAGTGCTGCTACAGGCCCTGGCCATGTGCTGGGAGGCAAGTGGCCATTTTGAATGCAGGCATTGTTGTTAGGCCTGCAACCATGTTGCCTACTTTTCAACCTTTATGCCCAGGGGTAGTGAGTCTTGCATGGGCCTAGTCTTTCTGTGGGGTGTCTTGAATTTAAACATCATGGAGGGCATGGATGGAATGGGATTGTGCTGATTTTTCAGTGATTTTCGTTTTTTGGGGCTGTACTTGTGGCCTTTTCACCAGGGGTATTGAGTCTTGCATGGGCCTAGTCTTTCTGTGGGGTGTCTTGAACTTAACCATCATGGAGGGCATGGATGGAATGGGATTGTGCTGATTTTTCAGTGTTTTTCGATTTTTGGGGGTGTTCATGGGGAGGGACAGGCCATGTGGCTGGGGGCCATTTTGAGTGCTGCTACAGGCCCTGGCCATGTGCTGGGAGGCAAGTGGCCATTTTGAATGCAGGCATTGTTGTTAGGCCTGCAACCATTTTGCCTACTTTTCAACCTTTATGCCCAGGGGTAGTGAGTCTTGCATGGGCCTAGTCTTTCTGTGGGGTGTCTTGAATTTAAACATCATGGAGGGCATGGATGGATGGGATTGTGCTGATTTTTCAGTGATTTTCGTTTTTGGGGGCTGTACTTGTGGCCTTTTCACCAGGGGTATTGAGTCTAGCATGGGCCTAGTCTTTCTGTGGGGTGTCTTGAACTTAAACATCATGGAGGGCATGGATGGAATGGGATTGTGCTGATTTTTCAGTGATTTTCGTTTTTTGGGGGTGTTCATGGGGAGGGACAGGCCATGTGGCTGGGGGCCATTTTGAGTGCTGCTACAGGCCCTGGCCATGTGCTGGGAGGCAAGTGGCCATTTTGAATGCATAAACAACAAAACAAAGATGCCAGTGCTGATAAAAGTGAATGTAACATGAGGTAAATCCTCCACTAACTGAAAGTCAAATTCAGAAAAGGGATTGCTTTTTAGTCGCAGCTTTATTGTGTGTTCAATACATTTTTATAAAATGCATTTGTACATTTGGGGATAAAACATTAGAGGAAAAACAAGGATGCAAGGGGACACATGAAAAGGCAATCAAGTTAGAGCGAACCACCATTCGTTCCTACAATCATATCACTTTCACCAAGCATTCAACAGCACACAAGCTACTTTCATTCATACCATATATACATTATCTACAACAGGAAAAAACAAAAGACACTGCAGCTGCCTGAATGTAAACACACTATTTGTACTCCGTAGTGGCAAATGATAGGGGTTTGGCACTTTCGAACAGTTTTTTGCAAATCCGATAGAAATTAGAGAGTGTCCAATCAATAGCTAATGATCTATGTAAAGTTGTAACTTCTTAGATCAGTGGCAGAACAGTGTGAGGAAGGGCCTACGCGTTTCGAATCTCCTATGATTCCTTGGAGATTCTCATCAGGGCCTTTGAGCAACACCTAATGTAGCAGGCGGTGGTCCGCAGTGGGGAAGTGTAGGGGGAGTGGACCCAACCCTCGCTAAGAGGAGCTGAAAAGTCCAGGCGCGTTGGGAGGGGTACAAAGTCTGAACTGGCAGGGCTGTGAAGCAACGTATCTTATGTTGTTTGAATTGCGGCGTCCTTTAAATCCAGGGTGGAGCGCCTGTCGTTTAATCTGGCATCCTCCGTGGAAGAGGAAAACAGCGTCAGCACAAGCAGGCAAATGTCCGGTGTGCCAGCTGAACCCGGTTTGAAAAGAGACGGTCCTGGAAACCCGCACTTGGTCGGCGTCGGTGTGCGTCGGTGTGCATGCGCGAGTGAGTAGCGCGCACACCGACGCCGACCAAGTGCGGGTTTCCAGGACCGTCTCTTTTCAAACCGGGTTCAGCTGGCACACCGGACATTTGCCTGCTTGTGCTGACGCTGTTTTCCTCTTCCACGGAGGATGCCAGATTAAACGACAGGCGCTCCACCCTGGATTTAAAGGACGCCGCAATTCAAACAACATAAGATACGTTGCTTCACAGCCCTGCCAGTTCAGACTTTGTACCCCTCCCAACGCGCCTGGACTTTTCAGCTCCTCTTAGCGAGGGTTGGGTCCACTCCCCCTACACTTCCCCACTGTGGACCACCGCCTGCTACATTAGGTGTTGCTCAAAGGCCCTGATGAGAATCTCCAAGGAATCATAGGAGATTCGAAACGCGTAGGCCCTTCCTCACACTGTTCTGCCACTGATCTAAGAAGTTACAACTTTACATAGATCATTAGCTATTGATTGGACACTCTCTAATTTCTATCGGATTTGCAAAAAACTGTTCGAAAGTGCCAAACCCCTATCATTTGCCACTACGGAGTACAAATAGTGTGTTTACATTCAGGCAGCTGCAGTGTCTTTTGTTTTTTCCTGTTGTAGATAATGTATATATGGTATGAATGAAAGTAGCTTGTGTGCTGTTGAATGCTTGGTGAAAGTGATATGATTGTAGGAACGAATGGTGGTTCGCTCTAACTTGATTGCCTTTTCATGTGTCCCCTTGCATCCTTGTTTTTCCTCTAATGTTTTATCCCCAAATGTACAAATGCATTTTATAAAAATTTATTGAACACACAATAAAGCTGCGACTAAAAAGCAATCCCTTTTCTGAATTTGACTTTCAGTTAGTGGAGGATTTACCTCATGTTACATTCACTTTTATCAGCACTGGCATCTTTGTTTTGTTGTTTATGATATAGGCTCAGCCTTGCTGATTAGAGCCAGCCCTATTTTGTTTTTCACATTTTGAATGCAGGCATTGTTGTTAGGCCTGCAACCATGTTGCCTACTTTTCAACCTTTATGCCCAGGGGTAGTGAGTCTTGCATGGGCCTAGTCTTTCTGTGGGGTGTCTTGAATTTAAACATCATGGAGGGCATGGATGGAATGGGATTGTGCTGATTTTTCAGTGATTTTCGTTTTTTGGGGCTGTACTTGTGGCCTTTTCACCAGGGGTATTGAGTCTTGCATGGGCCTAGTCTTTCTGTGGGGTGTCTTGAACTTAACCATCATGGAGGGCATGGATGGAATGGGATTGTGCTGATTTTTCAGTGTTTTTCGATTTTTGGGGGTGTTCATGGGGAGGGACAGGCCATGTGGCTGGGGGCCATTTTGAGTGCTGCTACAGGCCCTGGCCATGTGCTGGGAGGCAAGTGGCCATTTTGAATGCAGGCATTGTTGTTAGGCCTGCAACCATTTTGCCTACTTTTCAACCTTTATGCCCAGGGGTAGTGAGTCTTGCATGGGCCTAGTCTTTCTGTGGGGTGTCTTGAATTTAAACATCATGGAGGGCATGGATGGATGGGATTGTGCTGATTTTTCAGTGATTTTCGTTTTTGGGGGCTGTACTTGTGGCCTTTTCACCAGGGGTATTGAGTCTAGCATGGGCCTAGTCTTTCTGTGGGGTGTCTTGAACTTAAACATCAAGGAGGGCATGGATGGAATGGGATTGTGCTGATTTTTCAGTGATTTTCGTTTTTGGGGGCTGTACTTGTGGCCTTTTCACCAGGGGTATTGAGTCTAGCATGGGCCTAGTCTTTCTGTGGGGTGTCTTGAACTTAAACATCAAGGAGGGCATGGATGGAATGGGATTGTGCTGATTTTTCAGTGATTTTCGTTTTTTGGGGGTGTTCATGGGGAGGGACAGGCCATGTGGCTGGGGGCCATTTTGAGTGCTGCTACAGGCCCTGGCCATGTGCTGGGAGGCAAGTGGCCATTTTGAATGCAGGCATTGTTGTTAGGCCTGCAACCAATTTGCCTACTTTTCAACCTTTATGCCCATTGGTAGTGAGTCTTGCATGGGCCTAGTCTTTCTGTGGGGTGTCTTGAATTTAAACATCATGGAGGGCATGGATGGAATGGGATTGTGCTGATTTTTCAGTGATTTTCGTTTTTGGGGGCTGTACTTGTGGCCTTTTCACCAGGGGTATTGAGTCTTGCATGGGCCTAGTCTTTCTGTGGGGTGTCTTGAACTTAAACATCATGGAGGGCATGGATGGAATGGGATTGTGCTGATTTTTCAGTGTTTTTCGATTTTTGGGGGTGTTCATGGGTAGGGACAGGCCATGTGGCTGGGGGCCACTTTGAGTGCTGCTACAGGCCCTGGCCATGTGCTGGGAGGCAAGTGGCCATTTTGAATGCAGGCATTGTTGTTAGGCCTGCAACCATTTTGCCTACTTTTCAACATTTATGCCCAGGGGTAGTGAGTCTTGCATGGGCCTAGTCTTTCTGTGGGGTGTTGTGAATTTAAACATCATGGAGGGCATGGATGGAATGGGATTGTGCTGATTTTTCAGTGATTTTCGTTTTTGGGGGCTGTACTTGTGGCCTTTTCACCAGGGGTATTGAGTCTAGCATGGGCCTAGTCTTTCTGTGGGGTGTCTTGAACTTAAACATCATGGAGGGCATGGATGGAATGGGATTGTGCTGATTTTTCAGTGATTTTCGTTTTTTGGGGGTGTTCATGGGGAGGGACAGGCCATGTGGCTGGGGGCCATTTTGAGTGCTGCTACTGGCCCTGGCCATGTGCTGGGAGGCAAGTGGCCATTTTGAATGCAGGCATTGTTGTTAGGCCTGCAACTATTTTGCCTACTTTTCAACCTTTATGCCCAGGGGTAGTGAGTCTTGCATGGGCCTAGTCTTTCTGTGGGGTGTCTTGAATTTAAACATCATGGAGGGCATGGATGGAATCGGATTGTGCTGATTTTTCAGTGATTTTCGTTTTTTGGGCTGTACTTGTGGCCTTTTCACCAGGGGTATTGAGTCTTGCATGGGCCTAGTCTTTCTGTGGGGTGTCTCGAACTTAAACATCATGGAGGGCATGGATGGAATGGGATTGTGCTGATTTTTCAGTGACTTTTGTTTTTGGGGGCTGTACTTGTGGCCTTTTCACCAGGGGTATTGAGTCTTGCATGGGCCTAGTCTTTCTGTGGGGTGTCTTGAACTTAAACATCATGGAGGGCATGGATGGAATGGGATTGTGCTGATTTTTCTCGATTTTTTTGGGGTGTATAACTGAACTGATGTTCCTCTGTCTTCCATTGCTTTTAGCTGCACAAGACTCAAGAGAACCACCAGTGCCAGGAAGAAGTCCTGCAGCGGTGTGTGTGTGCAGCATAACGTCACGCGACGTCACGTCTGGCCTCAGACAACTCTACAATTCGTGCAACTGCGGCCTGCTGTCTGACCTGCTCTGAAGAAGATGGCCCCAAAAAAAGGTCTCCGTAGCTCCTCTAGCAAGAAAGTTGCTAGTAAGGAGCAGAAGAAGCAAGTTACCAAGGAGGCTGGTGTGCCGGCCGCCGCGTTTTTTGGGAGCAAAAAAAAAGTACGCCTGCAGCAGCAGCAGGATCTGCTGGGGACCAAGCTGGGAGCAGCACCCCTGCTCCATTGGGTTCAGTGCCTCCGCCACCACGCCAACTTAAGTCAAAGCCCTTGAGTGCTTCAGAGGCAGTCAGTGTACTTCTCCAATCACCATCGACCAGTGATGTTGGCTCATCGCAAGAAAGTAGCAGCAATGTCCCTGAATCAACACAGGTTGTTGTAACTCATCTGACAAGTGTTGAACAACCACAGCCGCAACAACAACACCATGTGCAAGTACAAGCCCAAGTACATGTGGAAGGAGAGGCAGCGCAAGCAGAGGTGCATGGAGGGTCACAAGTGCCCACAATAGTTGTTCCTCCCGAAGTAGGGGGCACATCTGGAAATCGACAATCAAGCCGAGGTATCATTGGAAGCCACTCCTCCTTATGATCATTCATTGTCTTCCACATCCCTAGCAAGGAAAAGATCAAGGTTGGTGTCTACATCTTCTTCAAGCCCACCTCCTTCTGATGATCCCATTCTGGATGAAGATTGGGAACCATCATCACGGCAGTCTGAGAGTGAGGCACACCATGATCTGACAAAGGTACCTAAGCGTAAAAGGAAGGTCGTCGAAAAACTCATAGCTATGGAGTGTGATGAGGCTCAACAAGAAGTGACGGATACTGCTGCTGGTAAAGCCTCTCACGATGACGACGAGCCAGTCATCATAAAGGTCACTGCAGCCCCAGCGGGCATGCAGCAAAGAGACATTTTGACCCTATCCCGAGAAGCTGCTGAGCGTGATGATGATGTCGACGAGGAGGCAATGGAAATGGAAACACAACAATCATTAGATTTGGAGTTAACTAGTACACCAACACCTACCGCTTCCATATTTCTTTCTTGCAAGAAGGGACCTCCATCCACCTCGACCTCAATTCATGGTGGTGAAAGTGCAAAACGTACTGAAGTTCGGCAATCCACATCCTCCACTTCATCTGGCATTAGCAGCAGGACCACCACCACCAGTATCGCCGCCTCCTCCGGCCCCCAAAGACATTTCAAGTCTCCAGTTTGGGACTTCTTTAGTGTTTGCCCAAAAAAGGAAAACGTAGCCATTTGTAGCGTAACTGGGTCGAAGATATCATCATCATCCCGTAAATCCTTGGTCCAGGGCAACATTAAAAAGATGTTGTTTACAGAAGCGCAATATGAACGCAACCACCCACTGACGCGTCTGTATAACACTAAGCTGGCTAAAATGCTAGCTCTGGACCTTCTCCCTTTTTCTTTTGTAGAAGGGGTTGGTTTTCTAGAATTAGTGGCAGCGCTCTGCCCTAAATGGAAGGTTCCTAGCCGGTTCTATTTTGCCCGAGTTGCGGTTCCAGCACTACATGAAGATGTTCTGGAGGTGATTGGGGCAGCTTTGCAGAAGAGTGCTGTTCACACTATACATCTGACAACAGACATGTGGACCAGTGGCGCAGGCGCTGATTACATGTGCATCACTGCACACTGGGTCTCTTTTTCAGGGGCTAAAGCAAAGCTAAACACAGGTGTTGACCCGGACATTGTTTTTAAAGCTGCTCGGAAACATGCAACACTAGCCATGTTTGGTTTGGAGAAACGTCACACAGCACAAAACATTTTGGATGTCTTTAACACAAAGGTCCTTAACTGGCTGTCCCCAAAAAACGCCAGGTTGGTTATGTTTCCACGGACAATGGCGCCAATATAGTTAAGGCCATGAAGCTGGGTGACTATTTCAGAGTGCCGTGTTTGGCGCACTGTATAAACCTGGTTGTCCAAAAATTCTTGGGTAATAAAGACAGTGCAGCGTACAGAGTAGTGGACACCTGCCGAAAAATGTGCAACCATTTCAGCCATTCTTTTAAGGCCCGGAAGCAGCTGAGGAGCCTGCTATATGAACGTCAAATGCCAGTGAAAGCACTCTTCCAGGAGGTGGTAACACGTTGGAACTCAACCTTCTACATGCTTGAGCATCTGTATGAGCAGTATACGGTTCTCGATTACTATTTCTTAACACAGGGTACAGCTCAGAAGGAGGACCTGAGGATGGGTGCGGCGCAATGGAACATAGTTAAAAGCCTGACACGCATGCTTCGTCCTTTTGAGTTCTTCACACGTGCAGTCAGCAAGGAGGACTGTAATTTGGGAAAAGCTCTCCCATTGTTGTACATGCTGGAGCACCAACTGAAGGAGGTGTGTTATGTGTTTGAAAAAGATGAAGAAAACCAAGACCCTTTTGTTCTGGCTGAGAAATTATTAGAGCACCTACAAGGTGATGAACGTCTTAAAATGATCCACTCAAACCAGCATTACATTTGTGCTACTATTCTGGATCCACGCTACAAAAAGGCGCTGGCAGGCCCAGCATTCTTTCCTTTTGCTGATGAAGATGTTACAAAGTACAAACAGTGGATAGTCTCCTCAGCCAAGAGGTTTGAAAGAGAACGGCAGCAAATTGAAGGAAAAGGCAGTACATCAGCATCAGCAGGCAATCCACAGTCACAACAATCCACTTCTGCACCTGTGGCTGCGGCACAAGTGACCTCTCAGCCGTTAAAGAGACCGGCAACCGGATCATCTGCACCACCAGACACAACAGTAACATTGGAGGCTGAAGAGGATTGGCTAGCTCGGCTTGGGTTTGGTTCTCAAAAGGTCACAGCAACAGCTAAGCAAAGTGGAGGAACCTTGGAGGAGAACCTTGAGTCGATGGTGAAGGACTATCTGAATGACTCAACAGAGGTCTATGTTAATGCTGACCCATTGGCGTATTGGCATGGGAAAAAAGAATTGTGGCCACAGCTCACCAACCTGGCTTTAAACTTCTTGTCTTGCCCACTCGCAAGTGTGTCTTCTGAACGTGTTTTCAGTGCTGCTGGTGGCATTGTAACTTCCAAACGGAGCCGCCTCTCGCCCAAAAATGTGGAGAGGTTAACAATGATCAAGATGAATCAGCACCTCATACCACCAGATTTCAGAGTACGAGAAAGCGCGCCGGATGAAGACGAGGTGGCCAGCAACATAGATGAGGGAATTTCTTCTCTGTCAGGTGACACTGAGCTCACCCTGCCTGAATTCGCAGAGTATGATGACGAAGCCTTATTCTCATTCCTGGACCGTGATACCGAGCCCTGAAAATGAGACAACGAATCAATAACTTTCTTTTTCGTCCTTATTCACTTTTATTCCTGTGTGTCTGTCTTTCTTTGTTGTGCACAGTTAATATAATTCAAACTTTAATCAGATAATCACAAAAACAAGCCCATCAGCAGAACTGTCTTCACTTGTTTGCTAATTGATTTGAAGGTGCCGCAGTCTGCATTCCTCAGGTTCACAAGTTCAGAAGAACATGCTCCTCTATCCTCCTCCTCCAGACTCCTATTTCCATCAAAGCAGAGGGCTGGTTTACGCCCAATGAAGAAAAACTCAGCACTTGTGGGGGTGTTGTTCTACCTCTTTGCAGGTGAGTTGACGGCTCTGGGGCCATTGCTGGGAAGCTCTAAAAGTGGTTTGGACCAAATCCGAGGCGCATATTTTTTTGTGTTTTTGCTGACTTGCTTGCCTTTGAGGTGCTCTTAGGGGGGGTTCCGTCTGTTTGTGGGTGAGTTTCGGGGTCTGTCAGCACTGCTGGGACACTCTAATCTTGATTGCATTTGCTTTTCAGGAATTCCGTGGTGGCAAACCGGACTTATGGCCTAGCTACGCAGCGCGTTTGGACCGAAGGCCGAGAAATATTGTAAGTAGGAAATGTTGCTTTTGGCCTGTTTGGGGGTGTTATGCTTTTCGGCGGGTGGGTTGGCGGGTCTTTGGCCATTCCTGGGAAGGTCTAATACCGGGTAGAAGTGGTTGGGACAAAATCCAGGCCGATTTTTTTTTTGCTATTTCTGACATTTTGCTCAATGTAGCGTTTTTGGGGGCCGGTTTGGGGGGCTTCCTGGTGTTTGTGGGTGGGTTTCGGGGTCTGGGAGCACTGCTGGCTATGGATACTTTACTTTGCAAGAGGTTTGAAGCAAATCCATGGTGGCAGAGGGGAGTTAGGGCCTAGCTGCAGAGCGCGCGCGGAGTGATTTGGGAAATTTGGGAAAAAATGACTAAGTCCCCATTTTTGTACTTTTGCTCTTTGGCTGTTTGGGGGTCTTCTACTCGTTTTCTCTTGGGTTGACGGCTCTGGGGCCATTGTTGGGAAGCTCTAATACCGGATAACAGTGGTTTGGACCAATTCCGAGGCGCACATTTTTTTGTGTTTTCGCTGACTTGCTTGCCTTTGAGGTGCTCTTAGGGGGGGTTCCGTCTGTTTGTGGGTGAGTTTCGGGGTCTGTCAGCACTGCTGGGACACTCTAATCTTGATTGCATTTGCTTTTCAGGAAATCCGTGGTGGCAAACCGGACTTATGGCCTAGCTACGCAGCGCGTTTGGACCGAAGGCCGAGAAATATTGTAAGTAGTAGATGTTGCTTTTGGCCTGTTTGGGGGTGTTATGCTTTTTGGCGGGTGGGTTGGCGGGTCTTGGGCCATTCCTGGGAAGGTCTAATACCGGGTAGAAGTGGTTGGGACAAAATCCAGGCCGATTTTTTTTGTTGCTATTTATGACATTTTGCTCAATGTAGCGTTTTCGGGGGCCGGTTTGGGGGGCTTCCTGGTGTTTATGGGTGGGTTTCGGGGTCTGGGAGCACTGCTGGCTATGGATACTTTACTTTGCAAGAGGTTTGAAGCACATCCATGGTGGCAGAGGGGAGTTAGGGCCTAGCTGCAGAGCGCGCGCGGAGTGATTTGGGAAATTTGGGAAAAAATGATTAAGTCCCCATTTTTGTACTTTTGCTCTTTGGCTGTTTGGGGGTCTTCTACTCGTTTTCTCTTGGGTTGACGGCTCTGGGGCCATTGTTGGGAAGCTCTAATACCGGATAAAAGTGGTTTGGACCAAACCTGAGGCGCACATTTTTTTGTGTTTTTGCTGACTTGCTTGCCTTTGAGGTGCTCTTAGGGGGGGTTCCGTCTGTTTGTGGGTGAGTTTCGGGGTCTTTCAGCACTGCTGGGACACTCTAATCTTGATTGCATTTGCTTTTCAGGAAATCCGTGGTGGCAAACCGGACTTATGGCCTAGCTACGCAGCGCGTTTGGACCGAAGGCCGAGAAATATTGTAAGTAGGAGATGTTGCTTTTGGCCTGTTTGGGGGTGTTATGCTTTTTGGCGGGTGGGTTGGCAGGTCTTGGGCCATTCCTGGGAAGGTCTAATACCGGGTGGAAGTGGTTGGGACAAAATCCAGGCCGATTTTTTTTTTGCTATTTCTGACATTTTGCTCAATGTAGCGTTTTCGGGGGCCGGTTTGGGGGGCTTCCTGGTGTTTGTGGGAGGGTTTCGGGGTCTGGGAGCACTGCTGGCTATGGATACTTTACTTTGCAAAAGGTTTGAAGCAAATCCATGGTGGCAGAGGGGAGTTAGGGCCTAGCTGCAGAGCGCGCGCGGAGTGATTTGGGAAATTTTGGAAAAAATGACCAGGTCCCCATTTTCGTACTTTTGCTCTTTGGCTGTTTGGGGGTCTTCTACTCATTTTCTCTTGGGCTGATGGCTCTGGGGCCATTGTTGGGAAGCTCTAATACCGGATAAAAGTGGTTTGGACCAAATCCGAGGCGCAATTTTTTGTGTGTTTTTGCTGACTTGCTTGCCTTTGAGGTGCTCTTAGGGGGGTTCCGTCTGTTTGTGGGTGAGTTTCGGGGTCTGTCAGCACTGCTGGGACACTCTAATCTTGATTGCATTTGCTTTTCAGGAAATCCGTGGTGGCAAACCGGACTTATGGCCTAGCTACGCAGCGCGTTTGGACCGAAGGCCGAGAAATATTGTAAGTAGGAGATGTTGCTTTTGGCCTGTTTGGGGGTGTTATGCTTTTTGGCGGGTGGGTTGGCGGGTCTTGGGCCATTCCTGGGAAGGTCTAATACCGGGTAGAAGTGGTTGGGACAAAATCCAGGCCGATTTTTTTGTTGCTATTTATGACATTTTGCTCAATGTAGCATTTTCGGGGGCCGGTTTGGGGGGCTTCCTGGTGTTTATGGGTGGGTTTCGGGGTCTGGGAGCACTGCTGGCTATGGATACTTTACTTTGCAAGAGGTTTGAAGCAAATCCATGGTGGCAGAGGGGAGTTAGGGCCTAGCTGCAGAGCGCGCGCGGAGTGATTTGGGAAATTTGGGAAAAAATGATTAAGTCCCCATTTTTGTACTTTTGCTCTTTGGCTGTTTGGGGGTCTTCTACTCGTTTTCTCTTGGGTTGACGGCTCTGGGGCCATTGTTGGGAAGCTCTAATACCGGATAAAAGTGGTTTGGACCAAACCTGAGGCGCACATTTTTTTGTGTTTTTGCTGACTTGCTTGCCTTTGAGGTGCTCTTAGGGGGGGTTCCGTCTGTTTGTGGGTGAGTTTCGGGGTCTGTCAGCACTGCTGGGACACTCTAATCTTGATTGCATTTGCTTTTCAGGAAATCCGTGGTGGCAAACCGGACTTATGGCCTAGCTACGCAGCGCGTTTGGACCGAAGGCCGAGAAATATTGTAAGTAGGAGATGTTGCTTTTGGCCTGTTTGGGGGTGTTATGCTTTTTGGCGGGTGGGTTGGCGGGTCTTGGGCCATTCCTGGGAAGGTCTAATACCGGGTGGAAGTGGTTGGGACAAAATCCACGCCGAAAAGCCTTTTGGCACTTTTTGTAACTTAGGGTTCGTTAGCCCTAGCAGCAGGATTGCATGTATTTCCGGGTGTTCTACATTTTTGCAACTGAGTTCTGGGGTCTTAGAGCACTCGTGAGAATGTGTAATTTTGGTTGCAAGTCATTTGAAGAAAATCCATGGTGGGAAAGGGGGGATTTGGCATAGTTAAAGAAAGCCTTTGCCACTATTCTTAACTTAGGGTTCGTTAGGGTTAGCAGTATTTCGATTGCATGTGTTTGGGTGGGGGGGTTTTCGAGTCTTGGAGCGATGCTGGCTATGGATACTTTTGCTTGGTTGCTTGCAAGTGGTTTGAATGCAATCCACGGTGGGTAAGGGGGTATTTGGGCCTACTTTTACTTTCAAAGTACGTTTTGTCACCAGTTTTCTGCTAGGCCTCGTTTTTTGAGATTTGATTGGGGGTCTTCTACATTTTTGCGACTGGCTTTAGTAAGGGTCTGGGTGGGAGCACTGCTGAGAAGATCTAATTTTGTTCTAAAACACAGTTTACAGTACACCTAGCTTGAGGGGAAAGATCCGCAACATTAATTTGCCCATACTTATTTATCCTTCAAAAGGTGACTCAGACAGAGTACGCACTGTCAAAAATATTGTACTGTCTACTAGGAAAATCAAAGTGTGACTTTTTGCACTCCACAGCCTACATACCTTATATTTATTTATCAGTGGTGTTGTAATATTATATCACTTCCTGTTTTTCGTTGAATAATTACAGGCCGGGTTTCAGTCTGTGCAATGGGGAAAAAAGGATGGAGTCAGGCTTTACATTAGCGAGCCGCAATTCAGCATCCGCCAGGCAGGCAGTGGACAGGGTGTCTTCTGGTCACCAACATTGATGGACGAAGCGTCAGATGGAATGGAGGAGTGCCGCTAATGAGAGGATTTTTTTTCTGCATGCAACTTACTTACCAAATTCAACAGGACAACTACTACAACATACAGATACAGTATCCATTGTGTTTTTCTATGACTGTGACTGCATTTCTTGGATCTCTCTCTGCTTCTAAATTGATCCCTTAACACATCACTTAGTCCACTCCACTATCACATCTGCACCACACATAGTCATTTGTAAGTGCTCCTACGTAATTCGCAAGTCGCAGCACGCCCCAGCCCGTAGAGGACTGGGATGGCCCCAATGATGAAGCATGTCACCAAGGGGCAACCCTGGTGAGTGAGGGGACACCTAGAAAAAGAGCAATTTCTCCTTTTCTATCTACTATACCTTCCAGACCAACCCCATTGAGTGTTGTGAATGGATTTATAGTGACCAGCAAGGCTCTCAGGTATCTGGCAACAGAGACCTTATGTTGAATATAGTTATCAATAATTCCACACACGCCCTGTACTGTCGCATTCTTTCTTCCACAGTTGTCAAAAGTACTACTGACTTTTCACTGACATGCATGCAGTAGTGCATGCACTTTCAAAGATTGATGGATAGGTTTGTACCCAAAGATTGGTTTATGTTCAATTGTTTGTCCATGCGGTGCTTTTTTTACAGGGTGTCTTCTGGTGGTGACCAACATCGATGGACGAAGCGTCAGCTGCAATGGAGGAGTGCCGCTAATAAGAGGATTTTTTTTCTGCATGCAACTTACTTACCAAATTCAACAGGACAACTACAACAACATACAGATACAGTATCCATTGTGTTTTTCTAGGACTGTGACTGCATTTCTTGGGTCTCTCTCTGCTTCTAAATTGATCCTTTAACACATCAATTAGTCCACTCCACTATCACATCTGCACCACACATAGTCATTTGTAAGTGCTCCTACGTAATTCGCAAGTCGCAGCACGCCCCAGCCCGTAGAGGACTGGGATGGCCCCAATGATGAAGCATGTCACCAAGGGGCAACCCTGGTGAGTGAGGGGACACCTAGAAAAAGAGCAATTTCTCCTTTTCTATCTACTATACCTTCCAGACCAACCCCATTGAGTGTTGTGAATGGATTTATAGTGACCAGCAAGGCTCTCAGGTATCTGGCAACAGAGACCTTATGTTGAATATAGTTATCAATAATTCCACACACGCCCTGTACTGTCGCATTCTTTCTTCCACAGTTGTCGAAAGTACTACTGACTTTTCACTGACATGCATGCAGTAGTGCATGCACTTTCAAAGATTGATGGATAGGTTTGTACCCAAAGATTTGTTTATGTTCAATTGTTTGTCCATGCGGTGCTTTTTTTACAGGGTGTCTTCTGGTGGTGACCAACATCGATGGACGAAGCGTCAGCTGCAATGGAGGAGTGCCGCTAATAAGAGGATTTTTTTTCTGCATGCAACTTACTTACCAAATTCAACAGGACAACTACAACAACATACAGATACAGTATCCATTGTGTTTTTCTAGGACTGTGACTGCATTTCTTGGGTCTCTCTCTGCTTCTAAATTGATCCTTTAACACATCAATTAGTCCACTCCACTATCACATCTGCACCACACATAGTCATTTGTAAGTGCTCCTACGTAATTCGCAAGTCGCAGCACGCCCCAGCCCGTAGAGGACTGGGATGGCCCCAATGATGAAGCATGTCACCAAGGGGCAACCCTGGTGAGTGAGGGGACACCTAGAAAAAGAGCAATTTCTCCTTTTCTATCTACTATACCTTCCAGACCAACCCCATTGAGTGTTGTGAATGGATTTATAGTGACCAGCAAGGCTCTCAGGTATCTGGCAACAGAGACCTTATCTTGAATATAGTTATCAATATTTCCACACACGCCCTGTACTGTAGCATTCTTTCTTCCACAGTTGTCGAAAGTACTACTGACTTTTCACTGGCATGCATGCAGTAGTGCATGCACTTTCAAAGATTGATGGATAGGTTTGTACCCAAAGATTTGTTTATGTTCACAATTGTTTGTCCATGCTGTGCTTTTTTTTCTTGTCTCACAAAACCTTTCCCAAAAACCCCCGTACCCATCTATTTTTCAAACCCTAACCCTCTTCCCCCGGGCTGTGTGGTTTTGATTGATGTGTGACTAAATTACAGCAATAAATCCACACACTTGCTGGGGAGGATAAGGTGATACCAACAGGCTGGTGAAGAAATCCGAGGATATATTCTTACTCTGCTTGACAAAGACCCATGGCTAATGTCAAAGAACTTTAACCGAATTAGTAGTTATACTTTACCATTTGTTAGGCTACAATGTGGCACTGTTCTAGTGTACTGTCACCTGCTATATTCTCTATTGTACCGTTGTATTGCTCAGGAGGACAAACCAGATTTCATTTTCTTTTTTTTTCATAGGCATGCAACTGCCACTGTGTCCCACCACTAGTACCACCGCTATGAGGAAATTTTATCCGCCCAGGATTGCCAACCTTATTCGCTGTTTCCCGTGGAGCCAGCCCTGGGGCTAGCCCTACTTGCAAACAGAAATTACAGGTAAGATAGGCGTTTGGTTGGAGGTAGTATAATGGAGTATTAGGAGAGACGAGAGATTGACGGTAGTACTACTAAAGTCACAGGACTATTCAGGAAAACAAACATACTGTTAAACCCCCACCCACCAGACTCAAAAGCTGTAAAAAACAGGTATGGTCAGATAAAGTTTCAAAAATTATATTTTTATAGCCCTAACAAAATAATCTCCTGCAAGACCCTCCCTAACCCCAACGATTGTCCTTCAAAAGTCCCCAAAAAACCCAACTCCCAATTCCCACCCCCCAAAAGTCTCTAAAAAAGGGGCAAGGGACACTATGGCAGGGTGCTGTTGCCTTTAGCAGCCAGGGAATCATGCTCCTTGCGGAGGGTGGCAAGTTCGAAGCGGAGGCCCTCCACCAAGTTCTTATAGTTCAGGACCTCCTGCTCCAGGTAGGACAGTCTGAGGGATAAGCGGCGCCGGTGTGCCTTGCAAATCCTGTGGGGGGCAGCTGCTGTCTTTGCTGCTCGGCGTTGGCGTTGGGCTTTGGTAGCCCGGCTCCGTACCGCTGGAGCACTGCGCTGGCTGAATGTCTGACATAATATCGACAGACAGAATATCTACATACAAAAATATCGACACAAAAATATCGAAATCAAAAATATCGGAGTCATATCTTCATAAAGGTAAGTACAAAAATATCGAAAAATTAATATCGTAGTACAAAAATATCGAAATTAAAAATATCGTTTTTTAAAATGTGTTAATAATAATGTAAAAATAATTTTAAAATGCATATAATTTTACAAATATTAAATAAAAATATTAAAACATAATAAAAAAAATTAAAACTAATACATATACATTTAAAATAAATTAAAAACGTAATAATTTAATGTAATGTTATTTTTTTAAATTTCATTTAATTGATTTAATTTAAATTTATTTTATTTTTACCCTGTACGACTGTACCCCAAAAACCCAAAATTGACCCTGAACCCTAAAAATACCCCTTTACCCAAAAACCCAAAACTGACCCTGAACCCTAAAAATACCCCTTTACCCAAAAACTGAAAACTGACCCTGAACCCTAAAAATACCCCTTTACCCAAAAACCCAAAACTGACCCTGAACCCTAAAAATACCCCTTTACCCAAAAACTGAAAACTGACCCTGAACCCTAAAAATACCCCTTTACCCAAAATACCCCTTTACCCAAAAACTGAAAACTGACCCTGAACCCTAAAAATACCCCTTTACCCAAAAACTGAAAACTGACCCTGAACCCTAAAAATACCCCTTTACCCAAAAACTGAAAACTGACCCTGAACACTAAAAATACCCCTTTACCCAAAAACTGAAAACTGACCCTGAACCCTAAAAATACCCCTTTACCCAAAAACTGAAAACTGACCCTAAACCCTAAAAATACCCCTTTACCCAAAAACTGAAAACTGACCCTGAACCCTAAAAATACTCCTTTACCCAAAAGTAATTAATATTATTTAATTACCAATTAATTATTAATTAACAATAACAATAAAGTAAATATATTAGCACATTAGCTGTAATTAATTAAATTTAATAATTAATATTAATTTTTCCCAATTAATTAATTAACAATAACAAAAAATTATATATAAAAATTTACTCTAATTAATGTAATTAACTAATTAATATTAATTAATTACCAATAAATTATTAATTAAAAATATGTACAAAATTATATTAATTAATTAACAAATTAATATTAATTAATTACCAATTAATTAATCATTAAAAATATTTACAAACATATATTTAATTAATTATTATTAAAATTACTTCCCACCCTATTCCCCTATAAACCCACAACCCGCTCTGATACTAAAACGCAAAATGTAAACAAATTTACAAATTTTGAAACATACATTACAAAACATGTTTAACAAACATATAAACAACATAATAAAATACATAACACAAAAAAATAATTTCGATATTAGTAAAATTCGATATTAGTAACATACATACCTTAAAATAACGATATTCTGTCTGTCGATATTTTGGACATCGATATTCTGTACTGTCGAAATTAAAACATCGATATTATTGTATATCGATATTTTAATTTCGATATTTTGTCTGCCTACCGCGCTGGCTGGCAGCCCGCACGGAGGAGGATGCAGCTGTCCCCGTGGACGTTGTTGTTGTACCAGACTGCGTCTCCTCCTCCTCCAGGGCCACCAGCCGCCGATATTCAGCGACAGTGGCATCCAGCCTCCGTTGCCGGGCCATTCGAGCCAGCTCCTTCCTCCTTGATGGTGTCTTGGATTTGGAAGGAGCAACTACATGAAGAAAGAAAGACATAGTCTGTAACCAATGCTCCTTAAGATTAACACAAAATGATTGAGCAGAAAGTTGTCACAGTACAAGTAGCAAATTGAAAGCACACTACATAACTATTGAGGACAGTATCTATGTAACCTCCGACTTCTTCATCCTTGCTCTAACATTAGTGGGAGTTTAAGGGACAAATTCTACAAGCACTATGGACTTCCATTACAGTCGACTATGACAGTACACCAGTCTTATTCTTCTTCTTCTCTCTTGTTTAGGAAAATTGGTACGTTATCTTATGCAAGCCGGCATAATGCCAGCGCAGTGAACTTGCACCCGAGAAAAACAGACCCACACCATGGTGAGTGAGACAGACTTGCGTTACTGTACCGGTCCAGTTCATGCAGGTGGTGAAGCTCTTACTTTTCTATTACGGGTGGCACTGAGAATACTCTGTTAAAAGGGCTACTGCTTAATTAATTTAGCTTTCACCCTACAGTGCAAATGAGTATTAGAAAAGGAAAATAAAGAAGCTAAATAATCTGATTATCTATCACTTCACATGGGATGTATTTGATGACATTTGGGATGACTTTAGGTGCTTTGCTTATTATGGAGTGAACAGTGATACCCCCACACATGAATGACGTACTACTACTAAACTAAAGTTATTAAGAGAGGTAGGGAGTGTCCACCGTAATAACCGGATATATGCTGTGCTTGCAGTTGCAATACAAACTACTGCTACTATTCATGGTAGTATTTGGACAAAATTACAACTTCTTTTCCTTCCCTTTCCTACACTGGAACGGACGTGCGGGTGCGGTGTTACATGCTCTTCAAAGTAACACTTAGTTCATCCAGTGACCGTCTACTCTCTCTAGATACACATATGCTATCTAAGAGTCAGATAGTACCATGAATGATCCAGGCATCCATCCATTCAAAGTATATGCACAC
Organism: Lissotriton vulgaris; assembly: GCF_964263255.1. Lineage (NCBI taxonomy): Eukaryota > Metazoa > Chordata > Amphibia > Caudata > Salamandridae > Lissotriton > Lissotriton vulgaris. Next base: position 1,025,090,871 of record NC_141695.1, on the reverse strand, counting down.
ATACAGTTTCTGTTTCACCCACCCAGGCTGTTCTCCTTACACCCATCCTTGCTTCATCATTCACCCAGCCATGCACCATATCATATTCTTTCCTTCCCAGCCACCTCGGGGACCAAGCAAACACATATCATTCTTCTTTGCCAGTCATCATTACATTTCTCGTCCTTCCACACTTACTTACACCCTTCTTTCGCTTTTCGTTCAGCCCTTCCATCAAGTTCACCTCAGATCTGATTGGGATTCTTCTCGCCAAAAACTTCACAGCTAAGTCGAAGTACATTTAGAGGAGCCTACTACCTGGTTTATTTATAATACACCCGTGCAGAAAGCACACTCTGCAGTCTTCAATCTCAAATGAGTAAGGAATGTATAGCTTACCTCTGCCCGCCACCACCGTGTCATCCCCCACAGATTTGTCCGGCACTTGCACCGCCTCCTCCCCAGAGTTGTCCTCCTCGTCCAATGCCACCACCACCTCGACGCTGGCCCCGCCTCCAGATGTTCCACCTACAAAGTACATTTAATAATGTTAGAATACACCACTCACTACTATATAATATTTGGTCTAGGAGGAAGAAAGAAATGTGAAAAAAACTGTATACAATTTAATAATTTGTGACTGTCTACTGTAAAGTAAAAATGTCCCTTTTTCCATGGAAGGCCGTTGTCTTGCTGCACTTTTTGGCACAACTGATGAATGCTTGCTTTTTATTTTTAACACGCCCCACTTTTTCTCCTAACAGACAGAAGCTTGACTTCTAAGAACACGAGCAGGATCAAGTTCAAACCAGGTGAGAGCTCGGCTCGACCACAAGAAATGTGTCCAATTAATCGTCAGCACTAAGCACTTTTCCATTTCCAGCTAAACCTTTACTTTTATGACAAACTTGATTTCAATAAATGTGTTTACTTTTAATACAGCTTTTAAACTCAAATAGACTCTGTGGTTTTTGGTCCTCCAGACTAGAGTGGATGAGCTAAAGGTTTTGGAATTTTTGCAAGCATAAGTCCGTGCCTCTGCCATCGGTGACTTTGGGAGCTAAATGACTCTGCCACACTATCTAGTCAGTAAGGACATTGGGGGTTCAACTACAAAGTCTGTTATCACTGAGGTATGTGGAAAGTCTAACAGCACCTAATATAATTGATAAGCTAAGCAATGCATTATTTAGTGTCCATAGTTCTGTTTGTGCAGATTTGTCCCTGCAACAGTAGTAGAATGGATTGTCCTCCTATCCAAACCAAAAGTAAAGTAGTATCTTATTCTTTCTTGGTGGTCATTCACCTTTTTATTGTTGGCAATTGCCAAAGCATAAACATTTAGAATACTTGAAAAGACATTATGGACAATCCCAGAGGACTGCACTCAGTGCATAGAGCTATTGCTGACTAGAATGGAAGTCCAATGGAAATGCCAAATGTGCAATCTTAGTTAGGTACACAGACAGACTAATAAGAATAATCTAGTAATACTACACGGAGTCATAGTCGAGGCAGGATAAGAATTTAGATCCTGTCTACAAGAAGATCAAAGACGATTTAGAAAAAATCGAATGAGGAACGCTAGGAAAAAATAAGTACTATATATTAAAATTAAAACTTACTGGGGCCAGCAAAGGAGCCCTCGCCTGCCTGGTCCTGGCCTGCATCGTCAACAGCACCCTCCTCCTCCTCCTGTGTCCTCCTCTTGCCCCTGGGGGAAGCTGATGTACAACATGAAAGAAAGAAAAACAGAAAACATGGATGATATTTGTCAACCAAATCAAACATTTCAAAAGAACTAACAAAATATTTTTGCGAAATAGCAAATAGACAACTACTCCACGGGATATATTATTGACCAATCTCATGTGGTCGACTACGTTATTACTTTAGTATTGCTTGATTTGCGGACCGTCGAATTGGAAATTACCTTATGTAACTCACTAAACAAAGTACTAAAAAGGTTTGCCTAGGATTGGCAGGCAGCAGTCCGCAGCACGCGAAGTGACAGCCAAAGTCCATCGTGATTGAAGATCAGCGACAACACTAAAGTTTCCTACTACATTAACCAGTCATTAAAATACTCAAACTATCAATCCACCACCACTATTTCTTCTTATCGCCATGTGTACAAAGGAAGGACTGGACTTGAGTCTGTAGGGGCTGATTTAGAAGCCCCTTGTGGCTCTTTTGCTCCATTGTTGCGTGACTTTTGTGATGCAGCGACAGCACAAAAGAGGCGCAATGGTGCGGCGTATATTAACAACGTGACGCATATGGGAGATGCATCACTTTGTAAAGCCCTGCGCCAATAGGGGGCGTTCCGGCGCAAGGGAGGGCGTTCCTGCACAGGAACGCATCCTAAAAGTGGCTGAGGGAAATCTACAAGATTTCAATCAGTCACTTTGAGGACAATGATGCGTGACTCAAACCCTGCGCCTGCTTGAAGCAGACGTACGGCTTGACGCAGCATTGGGGAGATAGGGCACCCCAGAGCATTGATGGAGCTGCACCATCGTTGCGACGCAACTCCAGCAATGCGCCGCCTTTACGGCACAGATGCGTAACGCTTTGGTGACGTTTTGGGCCCATGGTGCGCCGCATTGTAAATACGGCGCACCATGGGTGATGGTGGCGTGACGCACAATTACTGGCGCATCCCTGCTACTTTGCAGGGATGCGCCGGTAATTAAAAATCTGAACCTTAGTGTGTAGCATTACGCAGTTCTTTAAACTACACTCATACATAATTTCACAGGCCAATTAAATAAACACAAAATCTAAAACAAATAAGCATAGTAGCAACACTACTGAGAAGAAGGAGAGCAGTGTACCTGAAATGCACAGAAGATTTTGAAATATAATTTACCTACAATGTAATGAGCAGCATTATTGCTCTTGGTAAAAAACAAAAATTTGCAATATAATAACACAGCAGGAGAAAACATAGTAGTAAAGAAATAGCTACTACTACTCACCAAGCCCGGGGATCTCAAGGCCAAGGAGGTCGAGCAGATCTCGCTCACGGGTCAGGACATCCGTCCAGCGGTGGGTGGCCTGGTTGTAGGTGCGCCAGACCCGAGAGTGGTGGTAAATGGCCTGGCACACCTTCGCCCACCGCTTCCGGCGCTCCCGGACCCCGTACCCGGCACTGATCTTGCCGCCTCCCATGATGGTCCTGGGGAGGCGGCGCTGAACATAAAAAATGAGTTGGCCCACCTCCTCCGGGGTAAAGATCTCCCTGGGTACGACCTCCTCCCCCCTCAAACGCCCGCACGGGAGCCGGACACGGGGTGCGGGACCCTTCCCCTTCTCGGGATGCTTCCCGGCTCCCTTCACCATGGTCTGGGCGGAAAGGAATAAAGAAAATAGAATAGGGAAGAGAAGAAAAGAAAAGAGTTTAAAAAAGTAGTTTAAAATTAACCAAAAGTAGCAGTAAACACAAAACTATAGGGCTAGAAAAATAGAGGGATAGATAATAAGTAAAATAGATCAAAAAAAACTTCAAACAAGCAAAGGATGGCAGAGATTTAAAGAGGATACAAAGACCATGCCCAGAACCATAGCAATGAATGAGAAACAAGATGGCCGCGCCCGTTCACGACCGCGCAGGTAAGTTCGCGCGAGATTTTCCTTGCGAACACGCGCGAAACTGTACTGGCAAGCCGCAGACTTTGCGAGATTACACTTCGCGCCCGGAAACGGAAATACGTCAGGCAAACAAGATGGCCGCGTCCTTGAACGACCGCGAGGGTAACTTTGCGCCTTGCGCTACGAGCGGCTCGCAAAAACGCACAAAACCTTGCCAACTAACACGCCGCAAAAAAACAAATTGCATATTCGCACGAATTTGCGGCTTCCGAATCCGATCTCGCGAGTGTTCGCGCCTCGCAAATCCCGCGAAATTGCAGTAAAACGTGTTTTGCAAAACTGAAAGCACTCGGCAGGTGCAAGAGTTCAAACTCATCATTAGTAACAATTCCCTGTAGTGCTTCCTGACTGGGGCCCCTCCAGAATTCAGTTGCTAGTTGCAACAATTGTATGACCCTGCTCTGACCCTCACAGCAGGCTCATAGAATAGCTACAAGTAGGCCACAAAGGTCCTGGGAAAAAAAAATGCACTGCAACAGAAAGCAAATTACAGATAAGGAAGCAGGTGCCAGACTGGAATTTTAAAACAGTGACACATTAATAAACTAACCCCAAATTAATTCATGTCAGTTGAAGCAGGGCTGGTGTGCTTGCTTTCCCCCCCCATAATCTACAGTGATGATGAACCAGAGGGTGGCATTGATGTAACAGAGGGTTGCAGTGGTGAAACAGAGGGTGCTGGGAACCTGTGATGATGAACCAGACGTAGAAACAACATAATCGCGACCGTTGCGTGCCGAAATGTAAGTTCGCAATTGCGAACTGGTACGAAACCCTCGCGAACTTGCAGAAATCCTTGCGAACAAAAAAAAAATCCGCAAATTCGCTAGAATTCGCGGATTTTGCGGATTGATAGTTTGCAAATCCGCAAAATTCGCGAACGCGAGAGTCGCAAAATTCGCCCATACTTACTCTCTTGCCCCTTTCGGTACCTCTGTTGGTTCTTTCTGCACTTCTCTTGCTCTTTCTGCATCCTTTGCGCCTCTTTCAGCACCTCTGTTGCTTCTTTCTGTACTTCTCATCCCTCACCCCTCCTGCCTCTTTCTGAACTTCTCTTGCCTCTTTGTTCACATCTTCTACCTTTTTCTGTACTGCTCTTACTTCTTTTTGCACCTCGGTTGGTTCTTTCTGTTGCTCTTGCTTCTTTCTGTACCTCACTTGCCTGTTTCTACACTTCCCTTGCCTTTTTCTGTACCTCTCTTGCCTCTTTCTGCACCTCTCTTGCCTCTTTCTACACTCCTCTTGTTTCTTTCTGCACCTCTCTTGCTTCTTTCTGCACCCTTCTTCCTTTTTTTGCATCCCTCTTACCTCTTTCTGCAGTCTCTTCTCATTTTCTGTACCTCTCTTGCCTCTTTCTGCACCGTACTTGCCTCTTTTGGCACTTCTCTTGCTTCTTTCCACACCTGTCGCTCCTTTCAGCAATTCTATTGCCACTCTCTGTACTTCTTTTGCTTGTTTCTGCATCGCTCTCGCATCTTAATGCACCTCTGTTGCCTCTTTCTACACCTCACTTGCTTCTTTCTGCACCCCTCTTGCCTCTTTCTGCACCGCTCTTTTTATGTTTATGTTTATGTTAAAATATTTATATAGCGCAGCGTACACCGGTTGGTTTCTTGGTGCTTCTGGGAAGGGGCTCTATGGAATGGCGGCTCAGGAAGAGTAGGCTTGCTGGAAATGCCACGTTTTAAGCAGCTTTCTGAAATGAAGGTGCGAAGCAGTAGAACGGATTGAAAGAGGGAGGGAATTCCATGTTTGAGGGGAGAGCGTGGAGAGATGGATGCCGCCGTATTTAAGGCGCTTGAATCTAGGGGTGATAAGTAAGTTTTGTCCAGTGGAACGAAGGTTACGAGAGGGGGTGTATTTTTTGATCCGATTTGAGATAAACCTAGGGCCTTTGTCTGAGAGGGCTCTATGTGTAATGCAGCAGAGCTTGAAGGTACTTCGCTGTTCCACGGGAAGCCAATGCAGTTTTTTTAGCAGAGGTTTTGCATGATGGCGGGCCGGGAGTTGGAAGATCAGTCTGGCTGCCTGATTCTGAATCAATTGTAACCTGTGTATCTGGTAAGCTGGAATACCAACATACAGTACGTTGGCATAATCCAACCGAGAGACAATGAGTGCAAGAACGACCAGAGTGAGGGCTTCTATAGAAAAAATCTTTTTTTATTTTTTATTTTTCGTAACATAAGGAAGCTGGCTGATACCACGGAACTAATCTGTGGAGTCATTGAGAGATCACTGCTGATTTTTACGCCTAGGCTTTTTGCGGAAGGAACTGGAGTGGGCGAGGGGCCCAGAGCGGGAGGCCAAAAGCTGGTATTCCAGGGGTTAGAGGGCATAAGTGTCAAGACCAACTCTGTCTTGTCAGGATTTTTTTTTTTTTTTTAATTTTTGGAAACCTTTATTGTGCAACATAAGCATACAGGTACGGGCCCACAACCATACTGGTCGGCCTCGAAAGCGACTGGTAGCACAAAAAAGCAAGGATAGAACAGCCCAGCAGTCCCAGAGACGGAAATCAGCAAGCGTCCAAAACTTGACATATGGCAAAAGGGGGACCGCCGGGTACAGGAGGAGTTAGGTTAATTTTTAAAAGTTTTTAGATAAGAAGGATCAGACGCATTCAATCCACCGAAAGCACATAGCAGGCAATGAACACAGCAAATTATCAACAAAGCGAAGGGTAACAATCGAAAAGTCAGCAGATAAGGATACTTATCAGGATGATAGCACATATTCACAATACATACTGGTCACCGCCCGCCCCATGGACATAGAACACCTTAATCAACGTTAGTGACAGGACTAACAGCGGAAATAATAAGCAGCGCTACACCTAACCACCGTACTGACCCAAAAGAGGAAGAAAAAGCGAGAAGAACCAAGAAGAGAGGAGAGAAATAAGGCCCATAGAAACCGAAACGAAACAGAAAACCCACCCCCCAACCCCCCACCCTGCACGCATGCGGAGGCTACGGCCTACCCCCCCCCCCTCCCCTAGCAGTGTGCCTGTCGCCCAAAAACCGAAACCCGAAATTTAGAGTCAGAAAAAGGGAAAAAGTAAAAGAAAAAAGAGTAAATACAGTACATATAAAACCGGAGGAGGGCCATACATACACACCCAAAACTACCAGCATGCATTACTCGGGCCGCCCATCCCCAGACCCCGTTACCGACACAAGACCAATGTTCAATACCCCCGGCTATCCACCATCATCTCAGCAGTGCGAGCAACAACAGTCCTGACAAGAGAGGAGACACCCTCAACCTTGCCCCCTGCGGTTCGGTGTAGCGACGTAGTCCAGCTTCATAGTAGGCATCCTGGATGAAGTGAGCAAACGGGGTGACCACAACAGAGTAGGACGCTGTCCATCAAAGTCCATCCGAAACATAGCCATGTGTTTATCAGTGGTGCAAGAAGAAGCAGCGCACAGCAGTGATCCTCCAAGGTCGGCCGGCCCAAGCAGTAGCAACCGCTCCAGGAAAAGGTAATGAGTCATGCCAGTATTCCCCAAAGGAGTCGCTAGACATGGTGCCCGGAGACGATTCCCCAGCCATTTAGCAGCTCCATAAACTTCAGACCTCTCCAAGGATGTTTCAGCTGGCACCTCAGCAGTAGCAGGGTCTCGCACCCCCAACGCTTCCGTGGCCACCGGGGCAGAAAAACCACAGTAGTCCAACACAGGGTGTGGCGCAATGTCCCGCACTCGAGGGCAGCCACAGTCAGTCACGGGTACCGCAGATAGAATTGCATCCAGCCGGTCCCCCAAATCCTGGGCAGCAGAACGTAGGGCAGCTCTCAGAGTACCTAGAGCGCCCAAAATATCGCCAATCATCATGGGTGCCTCAGGGAGAGAGGATGCAGCAGTCCCCTGACACGGGGCGCACAGACGTGTAGCAGTCCCGGAAGCTGGCCGCCATCACCCCCAGCAAATAGTTGATCACCCTGCCGGCACTCCTCGTAGCACAGCCAGTCCGGGGGCACTGGGGTAGCACACTCCATTCCCACACGGTGTCAAAGCGGTGTGAGTAGGCGTCCGTGTCTTCAGTAGCAGCCCAGGGTCCACACTTGCAGATGCCGAATGTCTTGTCAGGATTAAGCTTCAATTGGTTGGTGTTCATCCAAGAGCTAATGTAAGTCATGATCGATTGTAGGTTAATTTCAGAGAGTCTTGTGGGTTGAATGTTAAAAATGAGTTGCAGGTCGTCTGCATAGTTATAGACCAGGGCTCCCATATCCCTCAGAGCTGATATTAGAGGTTGCATGTATAGGTTGAAAAAAAGGGGGGATAATGAGGAGCCCTGTGGGACTCCGCAGGAGAGCCGTCCTTTTTTTGAGCAAAAACTGCCCAGTCTGACAGATTGAAGTCTGTTTGTCAGGAAGGATCGTATCCATCTCAGGGCCTGCCCTCCAACCCCTGCGCTGTGGACACGGTCGATCAGGATGTTATGATCGACAGTGTCAAACGCGGCCGAGAGATCAAGGAGGATCAAGGCCTTGGGGGAGTTGAGGTCCGCCCCCGAGCGTAGCTCGTCCATGACCGTTACAAGGACTGCCTCGGTCGAGTGGGCAGGCCTAAATCCAGCTTGGTGAGGGTCGAGAAAATGAGACTCCTCAATGAAGGAGCTCAAACATTCCGCCACATGTGTTTCCAGTATTTTACTGAGGTAGGGTAGGAGAGATATAGGACGATAGTTACTCAGCACTTGAGGGTCCGCCCCAGGTTTCTTGAGGATGGGGAGGATCTCTGCACTTTTGAACGAGTCAGGGACTGTTCCACTGCCAAGAGAGGTGTTGAGAAGAGATATGGGTGGATCAGGGCATGCGCTGAAAGCTTTGCGTAGTATGTGGGGGGGACCACTGTCGAGGGGGGAGCCAGATTTGACCCGATTCGTCAGTTTGGAAAAGGAATCCGGGTTAATGGGGGGGAAATGATCTAATAAGGGGGGAGGCAGGGCCGGCTCTAGGCATGTGCAAGCTGTGCACCTGCACAGGGCCACCAAACCCCAGGGGCCACCACGCCAATATATATATCCTTAATATATTAATCCTCTGAGGATGGATACATATTTGCGGGGTGGCCCCTGGCAGGGATTTGGCGGCCTCCGGCTCTGTTCCACTTCTAAACTCCCTGACACCCTCCCCTCTTTACTGGCCTGCGCGCTCCGCCCCGCCCGGACCCCCTCTTCCAGGTCCCCTACCTATGCTCCCTGCCCAGGGCCACCATGAGCCTAGAGCCGGCCCTGGGGGAGGGTTTCATCTGGTGAGGCAGAGGGGCTGGGGGTACTGGGTAAGGGGATGCTGGATTTTATTATATCGATTCTTTCGAAAAAGTAGTTATTTAGCCTGTCGCACAGATCTTGAGAGTGCACAGGTTGTGCTGACACTCTCTGCATCCCTGTCAGTTCGTCGACTATCGAGAAGATCTCTCTGGTCTTATTAGCCGAGTTCAAGATTTTACTTGTGATGAACTCGGTTTTACATTTTAATACAGCGGCTTTATAGTCCTTAAAGAGAGACAGGTAACTGGTTTTTAGTTCAGGGTTGTATTTCCTGCGCCACTTTCGCTCAGCCTGTCAAACGCGGCCGAGAGATCAAGGAGGATCAAGGCCTTGGGGGAGTTGAGGTCCGCCCGAGCGTAGCTCGTCCATGACCGTTACAAGGACTGCCTCGGTCGAGTGGGCTGGCCTAAATCCAGCTTGGTGAGGGTCGAGAAAATGAGACTCCTCAATGAAGGAGCTCAAACATTCCGCCACATGTGTTTCCAGTACTTTACTGAGGTAGGTTAGGAGAGATCTAGGACGATAGTTACTCAGCACTTGAGGGTCCGCCCCAGGTTTCTTGAGGATGGGGAGGATCTCTGCACTTTTGAACGAGTCAGGGACTGTTCCACTGCCAAGAGAGGTGTTGAGAATAGATATGGGTGGATCAGGGCATGCGCTGAAAGCTTTGCGTAGTATGTGGGGGGGACCACTGTCGAGGGGGGAGCCAGATTTGACCCGATTCGTCAGTTTGGAAAAGGAATCCAGGTTAATGGGGGGGAAATGATCCAATAAGGGGGGAGGCAGGGCCGGCTCTAGGCATGTGCAAGCTGTGCACCTGCACAGGGCCACCAAACCCCAGGGGCCACCACACCAATATATATATCCTTAATATATTAATCCTCTGAGGATGGATACATATTTGCGGGGTGGCCCCTGGCAGGGATTTGGCGGCCTCCGGCTCTGTTCCACTTCTAAACTCCCTGACACCCTCCCCTCTTTACTGGCCTGCGCGCTCCGCCCCGCCCGGACCCCCTCTTCCGGGCCCCCTACCTACGCTCCCTGCCCAGGGCCACCATGAGCCTAGAGCCGGCCCTGGGGGAGGGTTTCATCTGGCGAGGCAGAGGGGCTGGGGGTACTGGGTAAGGGGATGCTGGATTTTATTATATCGATTCTTTCGAAAAAGTAGTTATTTAGCCTGTCGCACAGATCTTGAGAGTGCACAGGTTGTGCTGACACTCTCTGCATCCCTGTCAGTTCGTCGACTATCGAGAAGATCTCTCTGGTCTTATTAGCCGAGTTCAAGATTTTACTTGTGATGAACTCGGTTTTACATTTTAATACAGCGGCTTTATAGTCCTTAAAGAGAGACAGGTAACTGGTTTTTAGTTCAGGGTTGTATTTCCTGCGCCACTTTCGCTCAGCCTGTCAAACGCGGCCGAGAGATCAAGGAGGATCAAGGCCTTGGGGGAGTTGACTTCCGCCCCGAGCGTAGCTCGTCCATCACCGTTACAAGGACTGCCTCGGTCGAGTGGGCAGGCCTAAATCCAGCTTGGTGAGGGTCGAGAAAATGAGACTCCTCAATGAAGGAGCTCAAACATTCCGCCACATGTGTTTCCAGTATTTTACTGAGGTAGGGTAGGAGAGATATAGGATGATAGTTACTCAGCACTTGAGGGTCCGCCCCAGGTTTCTTGAGGATGGGGAGGATCTCTGCACTTTTGAACGAGTCAGGGACTGTTCCACTGCCAAGAGAGGTGTTGAGAAGAGATATGGGTGGATCAGGGCATGCGCTGAAAGCTTCGCGTAGTATGTGGGGGGACCACTGTCGAGGGGGGAGCCAGATTTGACCCGATTCGTCAGTTTGGAAAAGGAATCCGGGTTAATGGGGGGGAAATGATCCAATAAGGGGGGGGGGGTTTCATCTTGCGCTGCAGAGGGGCTGGGGGTACTGGGTAAGGGGATGCTGGATTTTATTATATCGATTCTTTCGAAAAAGTAGTTATTTAGCCTGTCGCACAGATCTTGAGAGTGCACAGGTTGTGCTGACACTCTCTGCATCCCTGTCAGTTCGTCGACTATCGAGAAGATCTCTCTGGTCTTATTAGCCGAGTTCAAGATTTTACTTGTGATGAACTCGGTTTTACATTTTAATACAGCGGCTTTATAGTCCTTAAAGAGAGACAGGTAACTGGTTTTTAGTTCAGGGTTGTATTTCCTGCGCCACTTTCGCTCAGCCTGTCTGAGGTTTAGTTTTTCAAGCTTCAGGGCGGGAGAAAACCATTTTTGAGCATCGTGGGATCTGCGTGCTTTTATGTGTTTTTGAGGGGCAACCTTATTGCTAGCTTGTTCAAGCCAGATGGCTAGGTTTTCCGCCTGAGTTATGAGAGGGGTGTCTTGACTCAGCGGAGCAGTATTGATGAGGATAGTTTTAAAGGACTCGATGCTGGCTTGGCCCCAATTCCTCGCCTTCATACTGCTGGGTCTAATCGTGGGAGGTGCAGCCAGCCCGGCGAGTGTGCATCTGATTAGACAGTGGTCTGACCAGGTGCAAGGAAGGACATCAAGTTGGATGATGTCTAAGTTAAAAGACCAGACTTGGTCTAGGGTGTGACCTTTATTATGCGTGGGAGTGTGAATATGTTGAGTACAATTAACATTGGTCAGTAGATCCATGAAGTCTCGGGAGAGAGGGGTTTCATTTGTGTCGCCTGGCCAATAGTTAAAGTCACCCACAATCAACACTCTAGAGTGATTGATGACCAAATGGCCGATTAGGTCCGCAAACTCCAACGGATAAGATGGCATATGCAATGGAGGGCGAAATGCGACGACGCAGGCTAGCGAGGAAAGGTGACTTTCCATTTTGATTATAAGTGTTTCCGTCTGGGCAATTTGAATGGTTGAGAGTGCTGTGAACTGGTGTTTTTTGTGGATGATTGCAGCCACGCCGCCACCCTTTTTTTCCGTATCCCTGTCTACATGGAGGATGTAGTAGGGAGCGGGAATGGCTGCTAGGATGTCCGGAGAGGAGGCATCATGCAGCCAAGTTTCAGAAAGAATAAAATGTCCGGCCAGTTTTGCTCTAACAGGGAGAGTATCTCTAACTGGTGCTTGCCAAGGGAACAAGTATTGAGATAGTAGATCGTTAAAGCGTCGTTTTTATTGTTGGGGATAGCAGAGGTAGGGACTAGGGCGAGCTCACATTTCTGGGCAGTGAGGGCAGAAGATATCCTCCTAGGGCGAGAGATATCAGAAATATCTGAAGTGTGCACCGGGGTCAGAAGGCCGTGGCGTTCTAGTTGGTGTAGCTGGGTAGTGCTTAGCTCGTAGTTTCTGCGAAGCGCTATTAATTTGGTTGGGTGTGTAAGATAAGAATCGAGCATAATGACCTGCCCCCTGGCTCGGCCTGGCGCGGACGGGCGCAGACGGGCTTGCCTTAGGCGCGCCCTCTGCGCACGTCCGCTGCGCGATGGCCAGCACATCCGATTTATGGGAAGAGGAGCGTGTTGCCACTAGACCGCTCACCCGTGACCCAGCCGGAAGTGTAGGGAAAATGAAAATAGCAAGCCGCCTCCCTCCACAACAATCGAGCAAGCTCGTGGTGGACCGGGGAGGTAAGGAGAGAGTAGAAGGGTATTTTAGGCAATTTTTTAATCAATTTCCTAATTACCACTGTGTAAAATGAGCAAAAGTTCAATACAGGCAATTTTACAGTTAGCAGCATAAAACGTACTTTTGTTTAAAAAGATAAAAGCGCGGTGTGCTAACGCCTAAATCGCGTGTAGCCTACTCCTAGGACGCCTGCCAAAAGGGAAGAGCACGACCGCTGCGCGACGGCCAGCACATCCGATTTATGGGAAGAGGAGCGTGTTGCCACTAGACCGCTCACCCGTGACCCAGCCGGAAGTGTAGGGAAAGTGAAAATAGCAAGCCGCCTCCCTCCACAACAATCGAGCAAGCTTGTGGTGGACCGGGGAGGTAAGGAGAGAGTAGAAGGGTATTTTAGGCAATTTTTAAATCAATTTCCTAATTACCACTGTGCAAAATGAGCAAAAGTTAAATACAGGCAATTTTACAGTTAGCAGCATAAAACGTACTTTTGTTTAAAAAGATAAAAGCGAGGTGTGCTAACGCCTAAATCGCGTGTCGCCTACTCCTAGGAATCCTGCCAGAAGGGTAGAGCACATCCGCTGCGCGACGGCCAGCACATCCGATTTATGGGAAGAGGAGCGTGTTGCCACTAGACCGCTCACCCGTGACCCAGCCGGAAGTGTAGGGAAAGTGAAAATAGCAAGCCGCCTCCCTCCACAACAATCGAGCAAGCTCGTGGTGGACCGGGGAGGTAAGGAGAGAGCAGAAGGGTATTTTAGGCAATTTTTAAATCAATTTCCTAATTACCACTGTGCAAAATGAGCAAAAGTTAAATACAGGCAATTTTACAGTTAGCAGCATAAAACGTACTTTTGTTTAAAAAGATAAAAGCGAGGTGTGCTAACGCCTAAATCGCGTGTAGCCTACTCCTAGGAAGCCTGCCAGAAGAGTAGAGCACGTCCGCTGCGCGACGGCCAGCACATCCGATTTATGGGAAGAGGAGCGTGTTGCCACTAGACCGCCCACCCGTGACCTTTTTGCTGTTCTCTTCCCATTTCTGCACCTCTCTCGCATCTTTAAGCACCTCTCTTGCCTCTTTCTATAACTTACTTGCTTCTTTCTACACCCCTCTTTTCTCTTTCTGCACCTCTCCTGCCTCTTTCTGCACTTCTCTTCCCTCTTTCTGCACCGTTCCTGCCTGTATCTGCACCTCTCTTGCCTCTTTCTGTACCTCTGTTGGTTCTTTCTGCACTTTTCTTGCTCTTTCTGCACCCTTAGCGCCTCTTTCAGCACCTCTGTTACTTCTTTTTGTACTTCTCGTCCTTCTTTCTGCACCCCTCCTACCTCTTTCTGTACCTCTCTTGCCCCTTTGTTTACCTCTTCTAACTTTTTCTGTACTGCTCTTGCTTCTTTTTACACATCTGTTGGTTCTTTCTGCACTGCTCTTGCTTCTTTCTGTACCTCACTTGCCTGTTTCTGCACTTCCCTTGCCTTTTTATGTACCTCTCTTGTCTCTTTCTGCACCTTTCTTGCCTCTTTCTGCACTCCTTTTGTTTCTTTCTGCACCTCTCTTGCTTCGTTCTGCACCCTTCTTCCCTTTTTTTGCATCACTCTTACCTCTTTCTGCTGTTCTCTTCCCATTTTCTATACCTCTCTTGCCTCTTACTGCACCACACTTGCCTCTCTCTGCACTTCTCTTGCTTCTTTCCACACCTGTTGCTTCTTTCAGCAATTCTCTTGCCTTTTTCTGCACTTCTTTTGCTTGTTTCTGCATCGATCTTGTATCTTTATGCACCTCTGTTGCCTCTTTCTACACCTCACTTGCTTCTTTCTGCACCCCTTTTGCCTCTTTCTGCACCGCTCTTTCTGCTGTTCTCTTCCCATTTCTGCACCTCTCTCGCATCTTTATGCACCCCTGTTGCCTCTTTCTATACCTCTGTTGCCTATTTTTCCACCCCTCTTTTCTCTTTCTGTACCTCTCTTGCTTCTTTCTGTACCTCTGTTCCCTCTTTTTGCACCAGTCCTGCCTGGGTCTGTTCCTCTCTTACCTCTTTCTGTACCACTATTCGTTCTTTCTGCACTTCTCTTGCTCTTTCAGTACCCTTCACGCCTCTTTCAGCACCCATTGCTTCTTTCACCACTTCTCTTCCTTCTTACTGCAACCCTCTTCCCTCTTTTTGTACCTCTGTTGGTTGTTTTTACAGTGCTCTTGCTTCTTTCAGCAATTCTCTTGCCTCTTTCTGCACTTCTCTTCCTTCTTTTTGTATCCTACCTGCCTCTTTCCGTACCTCTCTTGCCTCTTTGTGTACCCCTCCTATCTCTTTCTGCACTCCTCTTGCCTCTTGTTGCATCCCTCTTTTCTCTTTCTGTACCTCTCTTGCTTATTTCTGCACCCTTATTCCCTCTTTCTGTACCTCTCCTGCCTGTTTCTGCACCTCTCTGGCATCTTTCTGTACCTCTCTTGCCTCTTTCTGTACTTCCCTCGCTTCTTTCTGCACTTCTCTTGCCTGTTTTGGCACCTCTGTTGCTTCTTTCTGCACTTCTCTTGCCTCTTTCTGCACCTCTGACTTAAGAGGTAGTTTTAATCCCCTTGCCCTATTATGGACTAGGGCTTTACAGGGGAGGTCAGGCCAGTCACAGGGGTACCCCAACCCATAGTGTATGTAGCTGTTTTCACTGAATTCTAAGTGTCTTTCAGCATAGCACTGGCTCTGGGACTGGTTAGTCAGAGTCAGTTACCACCAGTACCAGTTAGCTAAAAGATGGGGGCACAGGATGACTTTGAAACAAGGCCTCTTTCTGCACCTCTTTTGGTTCTTTCTGCATATCCATGGCTTATTTCTGCACCTTTCTTAGCCTTTCTGGACTTCTGTTGCCTCTGTCTGCGTTTCTCTTTCTTCTTTCTGCACTTTTCTTCCTCTTTCTGCATGTCTTACCTCTGTAGGCATAGTTAGAAATTAGCATTTAAAAAACCTTTGAAGTTCACTGAAAAAAAACACAGGTTTTAAAGACGTTATAGTTAGTTGGACATTTCACTCATGCAAAACCAGAGAAATTCTGCCATTATAGTTAGTTGAGCTAACTTTAACTCGCGCCCCCGCAATGCAATGCTGATGACGTCACTATTACATCATTCATGACATGGTCAGTCACTCCTCGTTCAGGCCCGTGAACAAGGAGTGACGTAACTCCGAATTGCGTCGGGACCTAGAAGTTGCAAAATACACATGTTCCGATACTGAGGCCACAGCTCCGGTGTTTTCTTGTCCAAAAAGAAGTAAGTTGACTGGATGTTTTGTGGACTGGATGTTTTATGGATATATATATATATATATATATATATATATATATATATATATATATATATATATATATATATATATATATATATATATATATATATATATATATATATATATATATATATATATATATATATATACATATTTGCTTGGATCAAATCACTAAACATATAATCATGGCTGATTAAAGCAAAGCATAGGTTTTAATGATAAAAAATTCTCTTGATCAATTTGTACATATGTTTTAACAATACTGTGTTTTATAAAGCTTGCTTCATTTTGCGGCTTTGCATATAGAAACATGTGTTAATTTGACAAATTGTATTGTGAAATAAGGAAAGTAATGGTTTGCAGATTAACGTGATTTGAAACCTACACTTAGTATTTTTTCCATTTCTAGTCAAGCAGTTCTGTGTAACAGCCAATCATGTAACAGAGTGACGCGCACTTGAACTTTAAAAATGAACTGCTCCTTTTGTAGCGTTATGTGATCAAGGCTTCTGGGCAGGCCGAAACGTTATGCTGGTGGCGAGAAAAAATTAAATAACTAATTCACCTTCAAGCTTGGGACGGGTCTTGTTTCCTTCTCTGGTGGAGTCCTGTTGTACGGAGGATTCCTGGAGTTGTTGGTTTGAATTGTTTCTGCATATATATATATATTAGTGTGAATAAACCAAGGTTCTATTTCACTTCTGGATTGTGGTTTGATTCCTGAGAGCGTACTACATTGGAACTTTGTGTGATATATATATATATATATATATATATATATATATATATATATATATATATATACGTACTTTACAGTTATCTTGAATGTTCAACTCCCTTGCCCAAATATAGAATTGCCATAAAATTTAGGATCAACTGAATATGTACATACTTGTGAAATAATGATTACGACAGTAATTATAAATATGTAAAATATTGTATATATATCAGTGAAACTATGACTTGGCCAAAAAAGTATGTTGAAATATGGATAAGCCCATAAATGTGGACATAACAGAGTACTTCACCGAATATAGCATCATGAAAATCAGAAAAATTATCGTAAATTAAAAATAATAGAGTACCGTACAGAATAGAGGAACATCATGCAATTAGATAATTATCATAAATCGGAACTGTACATAAGAAAGGGGATATGGGCAATTGTACAAATTTAAATATGTACATACTATAATGTGGTTTGTAAGGTTTTGATTTAATATGAGTACTTCACGTAAATGTAGAAATGTAAAATGGCCACCTGAATGTGCCGGCCTGAAACAATTGTGCAGGGTTGTTGGTCTAGATGACCAAAGAAAGGGAAGAGGCTACTTACACTAAGCACTGTTTAAAAATTAGGTCTAGACTTGAGGACTCTCTTGTCCAGTTGAAGGCTAGGAGCCGAAACGCGTAGGCCGTCCGTTAATTGATGCACGTTATTTTGCACATGGTGTGCAAATAAAAATCTGTGAACTGACCTGTTGCTGTGCCGTGACTTCATCCGTGGTAAATTGTGGGAAGAAGAAACAAAGCTATATATATCATTATATATATATATATATTACTCCGATCTTTGGTATTTTACACAAAAGAACCGAGCCCAACTCCGTCATGCTTGGAAAGATTGTTTTATTTCAAATCATCGGAAAATCCTTGCCCGACGCGTTTCGGATCCAAGCTCCTTTGTCACGGGTCAAATTCATTTGTTTTTGGTAAAGTATTTAAACATGAAAAAAGAGAGTGAAAAAACATCACAACATAAACATGGAAATAGGACTACTACACCGCATCTTTGGTTTGGTGAAAATGGCAGCCATTTTAAAGTGTTACTACAGTTCATGGTAATATTGCTTACTTTATACATTTCTTGGATTTAGAATTTTGTAAACCTATTCAATATAATTCATTGAACTGTGTTTTCTCATTTTCAATCTAAATCTGATTGATATGGCATTATTTCATGTTTTTATGAAAAAATATTTTTTCAACAAATATTATTTATACATAATTCCGCCCCAGTGGGCAAACAATGATAATATATACAAGGTTCCAAAACAATACTCCAAATTGTTTCCTTTTCACATTGCAATCTGTACATTATTTACAATTCTGCCCATGTGGGCCTTTTTTTTTTAAAATAACTGTACTTATGTAACACTAGCTTCTCACTAATGTCCCTATATTTGTGATGATAGTGTCTCTGTCTTCTATGATAAAAATATACAAGTGATCAATATTCATCAATTAAAATATATACAAACAAATTACAGGCTACTTTATTTCTTACAACAGTGCATTCCAATCATCCTAAATGAACTGATAATTATTCATCCTTGTTTAAAGTATCCTTGTCTCATACTTTATGATCATTTTGGATGCGCGGCGCCTTAATACTTGTGAGCGATTCCCTCTTTCCATCTTTGGAATCCTGTCCAATGCACAATGCTTCAACAATTCTACATTTTTATCGTGCATATCCTTAAAATGCCTCGCTATTGGATATTGTTTATCCTCATTTTTGATGGCTCTTCTATGCTCGAGAACACACTTTTTCACCTGATGTATGGTGCTTCCGATGTAGATTAGGGGGTAAGGGCGAATCAGGGCATAAACACAAAAATCTGATTTGCATGTTAGATGTTTATCAATCACAAACGGTTGTTGATATGCACATAACTTAATTTGCTTCATTTTTGTGCTATTCGTACAAGCTTTGCAAGCCCTACAAACAAAAAAATCCCTTTACCATTTGTTTCTCACTTGCCTCCCTTAAATCACTACTACATAGCATGTCCCCTAGAGCAATGCATTTTCTGTAAGTGATTTTAGGATTCTCACCTACATATTCTTTTAGGGGGCTGTCAGTTATTAGGACATTCCAAAATTTCTTTAAACAACGTCTTACCTCCCATGCCTGGTTAATATACGTTGTGATAAAACGTGCGGGGGTATTTGATTTAATGTCCTCATCTTTTCTATCTATTAGTTGGATTTTATCACATGCTTGTTTTATGATCTGTTCAGAGTGTTGCAAAGTCATCCTGTGCCCTGGGAACCCCCCAACGTTTTGCTGACTGAAACTGGTGGTAACTGACTCTGACTGACCCTGGACTCTGTTTAACCAGGCCCAGGGCCAGTGTCAAGCTAAAAGTAACACATTAGAATACAGTTAAGACACCCAACATACACTAGGGTACACTATTGTATGGTGAGGTACCCCTGTAATTGGCATGACCGACCCCATAAGCCCCTAGTATGTAATAGGGCAGGGGATTGAAACTACCTAGAAGTCTCCAGTATCCCGGGGCATGGCAGTTTAGAGGCCAGCAGATTCTCTGCACCAGCATGTGTGCAGTGCTGAAGCCTGAGGTCAGTTTAAAAGCTGCACTGGTGACCAGGGCAGCTTTTAAACCTTCAAGTGTGCCCAAACTCGACTTTGGGGGTAGGGGCCCTTAAAAATTAAAAACCCTACCAGGTTTTTGCATATTAGGGACCCCCAGGGTCACCCCTAGGTATTCCAGGGGTGGGTGGTCAGTTATCTACAAGGAGTGCGCTTATAAAATGAGTTTTTATATGCCTGGGTAAAGTGAAATTTTACATTTCACTCCCCATATTGTATTAAAGAGCTGCTCAAATTCGACTTTGATGCTAAAAGGATTGGGTAAGGATGATCTGCAATATTTCTGCATATTCAGAACCCCTGAAGTTTCCCCTAGTTGCACAGGGGGTGGGGGTCCTATAGAAATTAGGGAAATGCTTATTAAATATGGTTTTATAAGCCCTGGTTCTTGAACAGTGGCCAAGGTCATTTTCCCTATTGCAAACCCCATGGCCCATAGGTTAACATGGTAGGAAGTGATTGATTAATAAATATTGATAGGAGAGGACTAGCCGGACCATTCAAAGACTTCCCAGAATGGTAGTAGTAAATCCAACAATATTATATTGTTACATTTCTCCTAAAGTGTACATACAATAAGTAATGAGACTTTCTTGTTTGTAAGTCCAAATTCAGCCTTTCAGTGGTCTGCCCTGATTGGTCAGAGTTAAGTGGATTAGCCAGGTTGCTGGGAGGGCAGTGTGCTGTTCTATAGGAATGCCAGGCCAGGGGGTGGTGTTGTAAACTACGCTCTTCAAAGGCAGAAGGGAGGCCTGGGTTTCAGTCCACTATGACAGTCTTGACCCAGAGTCAGGGCTAGGCTTAATGAAGGTAAGCATGAGCGGATTTTGCGGATTGGCAATCCGCGAATTTGCGTATTTGCGAACTCGCAATCCGCAAAATCCGCGAATTCCCGCGAATTTGCGGATTTTTTTTTTTTTTGTGTTCGCCCGTGTTTCTGCCAGTTCGCGAGGGTTTTTACAATTTCGCAATTTGCGAACTTACCTGTCGGGTCGCAAGTTTTGCGAACTTGTTGTTTCTACGTGTCCAACCTGTTTGGGACACTCTTCTTCATCACTGCCACTCTCTGTCACCACTGCCACTCTCTGACTACTCATGCCACCCTCTGGCCCACCCATGCCACCCTCTGTTTCATCACCACACCCTCTGGTTGTCCAGTGTACATTATTTTCGGCAAAGCAAAGCACACCTTCCCTGCCTCAAGTGACCTGAATTAATTTGGGGCTGATTAATGTGTCACAGAATATTTTTTTAGCTGGCACCTGCTTCCTTAGTGCGCCCTGATTAGTGATCTTTTGCACTTGCTAAGTGCTTTCATTGTTGCAAAATTAGTTACAACACCTGCCCTGCCCCAACTGACAATAATGAATTAGGGGCTGATTAATGGATTTTAACTTCCAGCCTGGCTCCTGCTTGTCTCCCTTAGCTGTAATTCATGACCTTTGTGGCATATGTGTAACTATTCTGAGGTTCAGAGCAGGGTCACATAATAGTTTCAACTGGCAACTGAACTCTGGAGGGGCCCCTCAGGAAGCACTACAGGAAATGGCTACTAATGATGTGCCTGAACTTTTGAACCTGGTAAGTAGTTACTTTCAGTTTTGCTTAGATCGTATTTCTGCAATTTCGCACTTATTCGCGGGGCGCGAACTCACGCGAACAGTGCGAGCAGTGCGAGCAAAATCCGCTGCTCGCGGATTTGCGGATTTTGCAGGAAATTCGCAAATCTCGCGGATTGCGGATTTCCCGAAAATCCGCAAAATCCGCGAGCGGAACGGATTTTCCGCCCATGCCTAAATGAAGGTATGTGCAGATGGTTGGGGGAAGAGTCCATGGAAATAAGATATCCCAGGGGGTGTGTTTAGCCAGGTCTTACCTCCTTGCTGGAAAATCAGCCAATATGGATTTGGAAGAATGCTGCACTCTGGGACAAACTAATGCCACACTCCACAGGATGTGGTCATAACTATGAGGAGTTGCCCTGCTCTCATTGGTCAGCAGTGACCTGGTGCTTGACCGAGAAAATTTTGAATAAGTATCTGAGAGGGGCAGATCCCTCCAGATCTTCTGCTTGAAACTGAATGAAGCAAGAAGTGCCCTGCTGAAGATTTTGCTGTGTGCAAGGAACTCTAAGGCCTGACCTATGAAGACTGCACCATCTGAAACTACAGCCCTGTGTATTACCTTGCTGCCAAAAGACTCAAGAGTGGGAACTCCCTGCAAGCTACAGGTTAACAGAACTCACCTGGACAGCCCCACAAAGAATTCAAAGCCTGGAGTACCTGTGGATGTGTAAGGGTTTTGTTCAAGTAGATTGCAGAATTGAAGTTTCACACTTTCAAGGACCCTCTTGGAGATTCCAGAACCTTGGATTGTGTGTTGGATACTTTGGGACCCGCAAGCAGAACGCCAGGAAGGTGTTCTAACTGGACCCCGCTTGCTGAAGAAGGCGGCCCACTACAGTGGTGAGAATTCTTCAGAACAATTTATAAAGGTGTGTCCCTGACAGAGAAAACGAAATGACTTAAGGGGCAAATGTGGTAAATTTAAATTACCTATACTTAATTTATGCGGCAAAGTTCAATAAGAATAACTCAGTCAAAAATAAGAGGCAGAATCCGTGATATTTGAGGTTTTAGAAGGGGTTTTATTCCTTAAAAAGGAATTGGTTCGAACCTGGGATTATATTCCATCACCACGAAGGTTCAGGAAGGGAATCACACTACTTTATTGACAGGATATCATATATATAGTCAATGCATTACATTAATGACAGATGCAGAAGGCGTAACAGCTGAGAGAAACGAGATAAGAAACATGTGCGTAACAGAAGGCGTGCATGAGGGCGTACACAGAGGTGTGTGCTAGACAACGTCACATGAAACGTATCACAGGTGGGTGGATCCATAGAAGAATCCTGCAGTGTCAGCAGAAATATATGGCAGGGATGCGCGCGCAGCAGCATGACGTGTAATTGACGTGGGACTGGAGGGTGAAAGGGACTTGACATTTAGCCCTACATGAGGAGACAGAAGTCTGGGGTGTCAGAACAACCTAATCCCAAATCATATCTAATATCTTGTGTTTGAGGAACTGTATTATCTAAGAGGAAAGGTCTCTCGGGCAGAGGCTATTCTATACTGACTGCTAGTGCGTGCATACGTGACTACGTGTCTACGTGTAAAGCAAGGGGGGCATGGGCCTACCATGGTAACAGGAGCTATGAATTACTTGCATGGAGACAGTGAGGCCGGGCCCTTTGCTCTGCAGCTGGGAAGGATGTTTTCCTAAACTACTAGACAGGAATGTATTTTCGAGGAGCGGAGCAGATAACTTGAAGGTTGAATACAGTCTTGGCAGGCAAGCAGGTCGAGCCAGGCACCGCTCGCCGCGCAGGGAGTAAGTCAAGGGTCAGAAAGCGGCAGACTGCAGCTTTCAGAGACAGAAGGCAGAAAGAGCTCAATGGCAGAAATCAGGGCCTAACTCGCCAGAGCTAGAAATACATGAAAGTGCACCATGTAAAGACGTTGGCAAGGCACACTTAGGAACGGAATATCTGACCCATTCATGGCGGATCTGAAAGAGGACATGTTAACGTTGGACGCAAATGTATTTGCGTCTTCATAGCTGGAAGTGGAGGGAACATACATGTACTTGAAGCACGTACATGGAGCCGGTGGGGTCTAAGATAGGGGACACAATCGATCATAAAAATTCATATTTCCTCATTCCCTCCTTGTCCCCTACGGACCCTTCATGATATATCGATCCTCATAAATCTATCAATCTGTTCACGTAACATCATTTGCTCTTCTTTCTTCTTATGGCGTTTTGAATGAGAACTCGAATGAGGAATACATGATGTGGCGCACAAGCCGCAAATCGCTGGCCCACATTGTAGACATAGGCAGCAACTGAATACTATGAGAAGGGCAATACCTAGGAAGGATAGGACCTTCCATCCCCAGGCTGACAACGTGGTCCAGAACCAACCGGACCAAGTCCAGGTGCCTGGATTCTGGTGTATCAAACTTGCAATCTTGTGAAGACGAGTGATGGCTCTATATACTGATGGCGCGTTTTCTGGAATGAAAACACAGCAGCTCGATCCGATGACTCTACAGGCTCCGCCCCTATCGGCCAAGATGACGTCAAGGACGAGACGATTTTGAAGAACAACAATCCGCATAGCAGACTGCTCCTCTGTTAAGTTACCTAGGGCGGAAGTAGTTTCATTCACTACTGCTTCGAGGGTTCTGGTTAATTTTCGTATCAATTTACTATTAAAGACAGCACCTAAGTAGGGAAAGAAACCTTTATTGAAGTCTGTGTATTGCTCCCATGCCGTTTCAGTGTAGTCGACAATCGGGAGATCTCTCTGGGGTCTATTGTGTACTAGATGGGTATTTCTATGATAATCAGGAGGGGCTAGGAAAACAGGTGGCAGAAGGAATGCAATGTAACAGGTGCCATCCCAATCTAGAGGTAAACGTATATATGCGGTATGACCACAAATGAAGTAGGAATGACGTGATGCTTTAAACGCAGACTTGCCCTTATCACTGAATTCGATCACAGTAGTACATTTACTATGACCCAGATGTACTGAACCATTCTTTCTGATACATAATTCACCTTTGACTGGTAGTACGGACATAGCAGGCAAGACTGGTGCAGCTTCGGATTCAACATTCAGAATCATGAGGTTAAGTGTAAAGTTACCTAATCCATATACTTCATTTTCTAGATCAGTCCCTGTCCTTTTTGGCAGACCCTCCTTGTCAGGGTAACATACTCTATGCAGAACTGTGTTCAGGTTTCCCCATACCCAGTTGCCCTGGTAAACTACAGTATTTGAATCTAAAGAATTAATCAAACTAAACCATGCACCACAGGAACCATTGTGTGTGAACGGGTACGGGAAGAGGGGCAGAACTCCCTTGTATTTCTGATAGGGAGGGAGTCGGCCACATATCCAACAATTTGTAGCGTTGCTGGTCTGATGAGAGTGATGTAACATACTAATGAATGTATTGTTGCGCAGCGCAAGTCTGTAGGACAACTCATGCGGGTGTAATTCGCTAAAAGAGTGTTCGGCAGTAACATTGAAAGCAGAATGTGCACGCTTGAAAATAGGGTAGTATATGTGCAACAGTATACTTGCAGCAATAATCAGAAGACTTAGAAAAAACATAATCAATAATGTCACTATGCAGTGACTACGAAGTGATTTACAATATTCACGTTTCTTGAGCTGTTTCTGTCTATCTCTCTCTCTATTTCGGTCTAGGGGGTACATGTCAGAAACTAATTTAACCGATTCACCTAGGGGAGGACTTAAACAATTAAACTGTCTGACTTGCTAGACCTTAGTTTCAATTTATATTCCTGGGAAGCAGTTTTCTCGACCAGGGGGAGTTTTGAGTCAGTCTGTGGAGGAGGGCAGGGCTGAGAGTTCAAATCTGAAGGCAGTCCATGGAATTTTTTGATATGACTCGAGTGAAGCCAGCCCTTGCGGCCCTCGACTTTCACTGCAGTCCTTGTGGTCAAAAGTACTAATTTCGGCGTTTGCCAACGGGGCTCCAGCGGGCTCCTCCTGTCGAAATTTCTGATGAACACGTAATCGCCTGGAACCACTTCATGGGGCTTCACCTCGGTGTTGTCGGGAAAGGCAGCAGCTACCTGTGAACGACAAGATTGTAGTGCAGACATCAAGGAGGCAAGGTAATCGGTCAGCATAATACAGTCAACATCAGTAATTTTGCGAGGCAGAGGCGTCCCCCACATATTTGGTGGCCTACCAAAGACCACCTCGTACGGGGATAGCCCTGTTCTGGAGTGTGCGACCATTCTTATGTAAAAGAGTGCGACTGGCAAAGCCACTATCCAGTCGACTCCTTTCTCTCTGCAGATTTTAGCAAGTCGAATTTTCAAAGTCTGATTATGACGCTCCACGAGACCTGCTGCCTCGGGATGTCGGACACAGTGGAATTTCCACTGATAGCCTAACAGGAGTGTAACTTGTTTTACAAGCTCGGATGAGAATGGCTGACCGTTATCTGAGTATACGATACGGGGCAAACCATACCGTGGGAAAAATTCACGAACCAGCTGCTTGGCAGTGGTCGGAGCGGTATAATCTGGGACTGGATATGCTTCTGTCCATCGGGAAAGTGCACATACGACTACGAGGACATATTTGAATCCTCGACAACGTTCCATCTGAATATAATCCATCTGCAGGACTTCAAAAGGGTGATCGGGAGGATGAGATCCACCTTGCTCTACGGGAATGCTTTTACCTGGGTTGAACTGACAACAAATCATGCAAGTACGCACTTTCTGTTTGGCTGCTGCTCGTAAATGTTTGTTGAACCAGATGTTTTGAATGCTGTCTAACATGGCTTTTTCTCCTAAATGTGCAGGACTGTGTATTGTGTTAATGATAACTTGGACCATAGAGTCAGGGAGAAACCATGTGGATTTTCCCTTCGTCATCCATCCTTGATCTGTCTGGATCCCTCCTAGTTCAGTCCATTTCTTGATTTCGTCTGGTGTAGCATGCGTCTGTATGTCAATTACATCAAGGGCGGGATTCCTAACTGTCATGCAGTGTGTCGGTGTCGGAACTATTGTCTTTGTCAAGTCAGTTGCATGAGTCCGATTCTGAGCTGTATGCTTAGCTGTTCGGTCTGCCAGGTCGTTACCCTGGGAAATGATATCGGTGACTTTTGTATGTGCCTTGCACTTCATGATGGATATAGCAGTAGGCAGATGTATTGCATCTAACAAAGCTTGAATAAGGGGACCGTGCTGAATGTTGGCACCGTGAGAAGTCAAATAACCTCTCTCTCGCCATAATACACCGAAGTCGTGTACAACTCCGAATGCATAACGTGAATCTGTGTATATGTTAACTCTCTTCTTTTTGGCTTGAATACAGGCTTGTGTCAGAGCGATGAGCTCTGCTGCTTGAGCTGACAGAGTGTCAATACAATTTGTTTCTATAACCTCAGTTTCTGTTGTGACTGCGTAGGCGGCCACTAACTCTCCTGTACTTGTTCTCATGCATGAACCATCCACATAAAGTGTCAGGTCTGGGTCTGATAATGGAGTGTCTGTCAAGTCTTGTCTGGGTTTCGTCGTAATAGTAATGACTTCAATACAATCATGCGCCAATGGGTCTGTTCCACTTAATGGCAAAAGTGTAGCAGGATTCAATGTGTTACAGCGTCTGATTTCTATGTGTGGCTGAAACAATGTCAATTCATAACCTGTCAGTCGTGCTATAGTCAAGTGCTGGGTCTGTGTTCGATTTAGAAGAACTTCCACGGAGTGTGGAACTTGCACTGTCAATTGATGTCCTAACACTATGGAATCGCTTTGTCTGATTGCTAGAGCTGTCGCTGCTACTGATTTTAAGCACGCAGGCAAAGCCTGGGCTACTGGATCCAATGTACTAGAAAAATAAGCACACGGTTTGTGTGAACCTGCTTGTTCCTGAGTGAGTACTGACAAGGCAGTACCTTCGCGTTCTGTGACAAAAAGTGTAAAAGGCTTGCTATAACATGGTGTTGCTAAAACAGGTGCTTGGCATAAGGCTTTCTTTAAGTCTTCAAAAGCTTGTGTATGTTCCTGAGTCCAAGGGAGGACAGTCGATGTCGCTGCCTCCTGGGTTGTCAACTGTATGAGTGGCTTTGCTAGAAATGCGTATTGGGGAATCCATTGTCTGCAGTAAGAAGTGAGGCCTATGAAGGCCCGCATCTCCTTTTGTGTCTTGGGTCGTGACATATTTACAATTAACTGGATGCGGTCAGGTGTGAGCTGTCTCCCCCCTTTGGACAGCAAGTGCCCAAGGTAAACAACTTGCTGAACACAGAATTGCAGCTTCGAAGGGGACACCTTGTGCCCCTTGTCGGCCAGAAAATGCAAAACCGTCAGTGATGCTCGTTCACATTCAGGTTCGCTTCGGGCGGTGATCAGCAGATCTTCGACATACTGAAGCAGGGCAGTGTTATCAGGCATGTGAATACTGTCAAGTTGTCTTTTCAGTGCTTGGCTATAGAGGCTGGGGCTTTCTGTGAATCCTTGAGGTGCGCGTGCAAATTTGAAGCTTCGTCCATTTAAACAGAATCCGAAAAGGTATTGGCTTTCCGGGTCAATTGGAACACTAAAGAAGGCGTTCTTGAGGTCAATTACAGTAAAGAACGTCGCTTCTGAATCAATAGCTGTCAACAATGAAGAGATATCTGGGACCACGGGATACTGTGGTATAATGCATTTATTTAATTCGCGCAAATCAATAACTAATCGGTAAACTGGAGGTGCATTGGGATCGGTGCGTTTAAGAATTGGAATGATAGGGGAATTACATACATTGGAGTCGGTTTCCACAACCACTCCTTGTGCAATGAGCTCGTCAATGATTTGCAGTAAAGCCACTACAGCATCTGGGGGTAACTTGTATTGTCGAATTCGTGGTAATACCACTCCTGGCTTGAGTGTGACTCGATATGGTGTGATGTGCATACAACCTACATCAGTGGGGCCTTGTGCCCATAAATGTGCAGGGACATTCTGTAACCGGTGATCCATATCTCTCAATACATAGTGACCCTTAAAGTCACGTAAAAATAGTCGTACTCCCTCCGGAGAACAGCATATTACAGCTCCTAGAGCTTTCAGTGTCTTTATACCTAACAAGTTTTCTGGGCATGATTTCGTGAGCAATAAATCTGTAGTACGTGTCAATGGACCAACTGCAAGAGGAAGGGGTTGTGATACTTCGTTAACAATAGGCTTTCCTGAAAAACCAAGGGAAACATTCTGTGAGCCTGAGAGGGGTGCCCCTGGAACCTCGTCGTGACTTATAGTTGTTCTGCTTGCCCCTGTATCAATTAAAAACTTTCTGTCTTTCCCTAATACTTGACTATGTACATAAGGACCCTCTTGATCTACAGGAACCTCAATAAGAGGCAAGCCAACCTCCCTCTCTAGGCTGTTTCATGTGTAACGTTGATAATCGGGATAATCATTTTGTGCATACTGGTACATCTGTTGTGTCGTGTTTTGTGTTGCGGCAATGGGCTGTGGCTGTGGTACTGCCACAGTCTGTACTGACTGTTATGAGGCTTGCATAGGCTGGATATTCTGTGGTACTTGTTGTTGAATTTGATCTTGTCTAGGTGGACGCGGTCTCTCTTTAGTTTTACCTGTAGAAATATTGTGTTTTAAAACTGCACAATCGTTTATATAATGACCTGGCTGTTTACAATAGTTGCATGTCCCTTTAACAGGAGCCGCTGAATTACTGGACTGTGTCATACCCTTTTTCTGACCGTCAGCTGGAACTGACTGGGCAACTAACATTTTCATTTTTGTGTCTTTCATACGTCTTTGTTCGTGCTCTTGTTCTTCTCTAATTCTATTCTGGTGGTACTGTAACATTTGTAACATTTGTGAAGGGGTATTAGCTTGCCATGTGCTCTCGACTTTCAGAACACGATTCTTAACTTGGGGCAGAGAATTCTCGACTAATTTTGTTACAAAAAGATGTGGATATGAGTCGCTACTTGCTTTCAGGCCACTATTAATACCAAAACATTTTTCAAATCGGGAATAAAAATCACTAGTGTCTTCATCGGGTTTCTGTTTGCAGGCTGAGATTGCACCCCAATCTTCCTTTTTCGTTGCTAATAATCGTGGCAACACTTGTACTAACAATCCTGGTAATGCTTTAGTTTTGTCCCCGAGCCCTAGGCCTGGAGTTCGAGTGTTTTCTTCGTTCTCTAATTCAGCCCAAACAATCTTTTGCTCTCCCACCTCCCATTCTTTTTCTTTCAGTTTCTCGTAAATAACCGGCAGGTAACAAAACTTTTAATATTTTCATGATATCGGGATAGGTATAATCACCCATGAGTAACATGTCTTTAATTTCACTGTGAAAACCTGCTGGATCTTTGTCATGGCTAGGCACTAATTTCTTCATTTCCAATAGTTCTATTTTAGTTATGGGCGTGTATACAAACACGCGTCTAAAAGTATTATCATCATTCCTGACTGGGTGCACTTCTCGTAAGGGATTCTGTCTGTCTATGTAATGCGATTTTCTTTCTATGGATGGAGCTGGATCAAACTGTGAACACAGGAAGGCACTATATCTGTGCCGATGTTCTAGAATTATTTTAATTAAGTCTGTACCTAGGCCTCTCCATTTCTTCATGAGTAGTTCTATTAATATATCAGGTAGGGGACCTGGATCGGAGTGTTGGCTTTTATA
Organism: Lissotriton vulgaris; assembly: GCF_964263255.1. Classification (NCBI taxonomy): domain Eukaryota; kingdom Metazoa; phylum Chordata; class Amphibia; order Caudata; family Salamandridae; genus Lissotriton; species Lissotriton vulgaris. The sequence goes on along the minus strand of NC_141695.1, from coordinate 1,025,061,410 downwards.
TAATATAAGGAGGTGTTCTATCATGTACATACCAGCTAAATGCTGTTCGTCTGGGGAAAGATTCAAAAACGTTTGTGCTAACGCGTCATCACTATATTTATCAGAACTGTCAGCCCATTGTACTGCTGACCTGGCTAATTCTTGTTCATCCATAGAATCGAGTACATGGTACCCCATTCATTCTTGAAGTATTTTATCAGTAGCCTGAAATAAATGTTCAGGGGTGTTTGGGTTTGACATGGCAGCTTGAAAAAGTCTCTTACTTTCTGGGCGTACCGGACGTATTGAATTATTAAAGGGTCTTCCCTTACCTACATATGCTATCATTTCTCTAGCTGGTAACTGCAATGTTCCTGTTGTCGTTTCTGGTGTTTCCTCCTCCTCCGAGGATTCAATCTTGTCTGAATCTACTTCTCTTTCAGGCTGTCTTCTTTCATGTATTTGTTCTACTGCTTTTCGGATCCTTCGGTACATATTCTCTATACTACTCTGTTTATCATGTTTTCCGTCTGCTATATTCTGACCCCATTTGTTAAGTGCTTTCATTTCTTCCTGGTCTACACCGGGCCTATCTTGGTTTCTTATTAAGCAGTTTATGAAGAAACGTAATATCATTCTTTGAGTGTCAACTTTCTGGTATGCCATGGCCTCGCCAATACTTTCAGGACCTTGCCCTGTTTGGACAAAATGATATATTCTGTCTAGATGTTCAATCATTCCTGGCAGTAACATTAAATAGTTTGCGACTCGTCGCAGACGTACTGATGATAGCATCATTCTGTCGTCTTTACCGGGTACTGGATCATATCTACAGTCTGTGAGAGGCTCGTTAAGTATGTCGTAACTCGATGTCCCTATTCGGGCGCCAATTATGTGGTAAATTTAAATTACCTATACTTAATTTATGCAGTAAAGTTCAATAAGAATAACTCAGTCAAAAATAAGAGGCAGAATCCGTGATATTTGAGGTTTTAGAAGGGGTTTTATTCCTTAAAAAGGAATTGGTTCGAACCTGGGATTATATTCCATCACCACGAAGGTTCAGGAAGGGAATCACACTACTTTATTGACAGGATATCATATATATAGTCAATGCATTACATTAATGACAGATGCAGAAGGCGTAACAGCTGAGAGAAACGAGATAAGAAACATGTGCGTAACAGAAGGCGTGCTTGAGGGCGTACACAGAGGTGTGTGCTAGACAACGTCACATGAAACGTATCACAGGTGGGTGGATCCATAGAAGAATCCTGCAGTGTCAGCAGAAATATATGGCAGGGATGCGCGCGCAGCAGCATGACGTGTAATTGACGTGGGACTGGAGGGTGAAAGGGACTTGACATTTAGCCCTACATGAGGAGACAGAAGTCTGGGGTGTCAGAACAACCTAATCCCAAATCATATCTAATATCTTGTGTTTGAGGAACTGTATTATCTAAGAGGAAAGGTCTCTCGGGCAGAGGCTATTCTATACTGACTGCTAGTGCGTGCATATGTGACTACGTGTCTACGTGTAAAGCAAGGGGGGCATGGGCCTACCATGGTAACAGGAGCTATGAATTACTTGCATGGAGACAGTGAGGCCGGGCCCTTTGCTCTGCAGCTGGGAAGGATGTTTTCCTAAACTACTAGACAGGAATGTATTTTCGAGGAGCGGAGCAGATAACTTGAAGGTTGAATACAGTCTTGGCAGGCAAGCAGGTCGAGCCAGGCACCGCTCGCCGCGCAGGGAGTAAGTCAAGGGTCAGGAAGCGGCAGACTGCAGCTTTCAGAGACAGAAGGCAGAAAGAGCTCAATGGCAGAAATCAGGGCCTAACTCGCCAGAGCTAGAAATACATGAAAGTGCACCATGTAAAGACGTTGGCAAGGCACACTTAGGAACGGAATATCTGACCCATTCATGGCGGATCTGAAAGAGGACATGTTAACGTTGGACGCAAATGTATTTGCGTCTTCATAGCTGGAAGTGGAGGGAACATACATGTACTTGAAGCACGTACATGGAGCCGGTGGGGTCTAAGATAGGGGACACAATCGATCATAAAAATTCATATTTCCTCAGGTGGTCAGTTATCTACAAGGAGTGCGCTTATAAAATGAGTTTTTATATGCCTGGGTAAAGTGAAATTTTACATTTCACTCCCCATATTGTATTAAAGAGCTGCTCAAATTCGACTTTGATGCTAAAAGGATTGGGTAAGGATGATCTGCAATATTTCTGCATATTCTGAACCCCTGAAGTTACCCCTAGTTGCACAGGGGGTGGGGGTCCTATAGAAATTAGGGAAATGCTTATTAAATATGGTTTTATAAGCCCTGGTTCTTGAACAGTGGCCAAGGTCATTTTCCCTATTGCAAACCCCATGGCCCATAGGTTAACATGGTAGGAAGTGATTGATTAATAAATATTGATAGGAGAGGACTAGCCGGACCATTCAAAGACTTCCCAGAATGGTAGTAGTAAATCCAACAATATTATATTGTTACATTTCTCCTAAAGTGTACATACTATAAGTAATGAGACTTTCTTGTTTGTAAGTCCAAATTCAGCCTTTCAGTGGTCTGCCCTGATTGGTCAGAGTTAAGTGGATTAGCCAGGTTGCTGGGAGGGCAGTGTGCTGTTCTATAGGAATGCCAGGCCAGGGGGTGGTGTTGTAAACTACGCTCTTCAAAGGCAGAAGGGAGGCCTGGGTTTCAGTCCACTATGACAGTCTTGACCCAGAGTCAGGGCTAGGCTTAATGAAGGTATGTGCAGATGGTTGGGGGAAGAGTCCATGGAAATAAGATATCCCAGGGGGTGTGTTTAGCCAGGTCTTACCTCCTTGCTGGAAAATCAGCCAATATGGATTTGGAAGAATGCTGCACTCTGGGACAAACTAATGCCACACTCCACAGGATGTGGTCATAACTATGAGGAGTTGCCCTGCTCTCATTGGTCAGCAGTGACCTGGTGCTTGACCGAGAACATTTTGAATAAGTATCTGAGAGGGACAGAGCCCTCTAGATCTTCTGCTTGAAACTGAATGAAGCAAGAAGTGCCCTGCTGAAGATTTTGCTGTGTGCAAGGAACTCTAAGGCCTGACCTATGAAGACTGCACCATCTGAAACTACAGCCCTGTGTATTACCTTGCTGCCAAAAGACTCAAGAGTGGGAGCTCCCTGCAAGCTACAGGTTAACAGAACTCACCTGGACAGCCCCACAAAGAATTCAAAGCCTGGAGTACCTGTGGATGTGTAAGGGTTTTGTTCAAGTAGATTGCAGAATTGAAGTTTCACACTTTCAAGGACCCTCTTGGAGATTCCAGAACCTTGGATTGTGTGTTGGATACTTTGGGACCCGCAAGCAGAACGCCAGGAAGGTGTTCTAACTGGACCCCGCTTGCTGAAGAAGGCGGCCCACTACAGTGGTGAGAATTCTTCAGAACAATTTATAAAGGTGTGTCCCTGACAGAGAAAACGAAATGACTTAAGGGGCACTGTTGGTTTCTAAGCACTAGAAAGTGACTAATCTTTAAAAACTCATATCTCTGGTTCCCTACAGTGGATTATTTTCGTTTTGGTGTCATTTAAAAAATAAAAATATTACCTATTTTTATAAATTGGTGTTGGATTTTTATTTTGTGTTGTGTCTTGATTATTTACTGACATTGTGTTTTTAAATGCTTTACATACCTGTCTTTGAAGTTAAGCCTGTCTGCTCGCAGCCACGTTACCAAGGGTTGAGCAAAGGAATAATTTTCTAAGACCTATGTTGAGTCCTATCATGTGTTAGTGGCCTTATTGCCAGTGGCAGACCTACATTTGCCCCTACCAATAACCCACTTTCCAACATTTGGTGTTCAGCGGTGTGGATGAGGACTTGTGTTTAGAAAGTACACCTTTCAGTGAATATTTTAAGATTCTAAAAATCCTCTAAATTGCCTTAGAATAAAACTGTTAAGTGTGATTTTTGGATTTTGGACTAAACTGTGTTTAATCCATTGTTTTGATTTTTCCAAATTGTTCTAAGTCCATTTTGCCTAGTTTTTTGTGACCCAAAACTAGGGAACCATGGAGCTGAACCTGGATAAACTGTCCCAGTTTAAGATTGCTGATCTTAGGGAACAGTGTAGGCTTAGGGGGCTGCATGCTGCCAAGAAGATGAGGAAGGCAGGGTTGCTTGAGTCCCTAAAGGCCTGGGCCAGGGCAGCTGAGGAGAACCCAGGGGGGTGGGAAGATGTTCCCCCAACCTCACCCAAGAGAGTGGTGAGGATGAGACCTTTCCCATTGTGACTAGTGTTAGCCAGGTGAATCAAGGTGGTGGTGGGAGTGTGGAAGGGTCCCTTACTCATGTACCACTACTGTCCCTTGCAGAGAGACAGCTTCAGGCTCAATTAGAGTTGATTGCCTTGGAGAAGGAGAAATTCGAATTGGCTTAGAGAAAGTGGGAGAGGGAGGAGGAGAAAAGGAATGGTGGCAGCGAAAGTGAAGAAGATGCTGAGATGTCCAGGGGTGGTAGATTTGAACCTAAACTACCCAAGGGCATAGTACCTAAGTACACTGAGGGGGATGACATTGACAAGTGGCTAGCAGCTGTTGAGAGGGCCCTTAAAATGAGTAGGGTTCACTCTAGGTATTGGGATGCACTCCTGTGGGAGTTGATTCCAGTAGCTGGGAGGGATAGGCTCCTGACCCTGAAGGGAGAGGATGCAGAATCATAACAGCAGATGAAGGCATGCTTAGTCAAGAGATTTGGTCTGACTCCAGAACAGTACGGGGTGAAGTTTATAGGCACGCAGAAATTGAGTTCAAAGTCTTGGGTAGACTTTGTGGACGTTTCAGTAAATTCACTGTAAGGCTAGATTGTTGGTAACAAAGTTGACACATGTGAGGGATTGTATAATTTGTTTTTGAAGGAACACATTTTGACTCTTTGTGCAGAAGAGAAGTTACATTAGTATCTAGTGGACTCTAAGCTGACAGATTCCAGAGAGCTGGGGGAATCAGCTGATGAGTGGGTGAGAACCCGGGTTTCCATTCAGCATCAGGGGGTGACCAGAACAAAGGAGGACAAGTCCCTCCCCAGGGGAAAGCCCAGGGAAATGAAGGTCAAAATCCTAAGGATTCCTCTAAAGACCCACAAAAACCTGCACAAGGAGGGGGGGCCCTAGCCAACCCAAATTCAAAGGGAGGGGGTTTCAGGGAAAGCCTGGTAGGTTCTTTGATCCCTCAAAGGTAGGTAAGTGCTTTGACTGTAACCAGCAAGGGCATAAGCAGGGAGATGCTGTCTGCGCCAAGAAGCTCCCCCCTAAGGGGCCATCCACAGGGATTACCAGTGTCAGTGTAGGGGTGGAGGGTGGTGTATAGAACAGGCAGGTGGTGGAAGCAACCTTAGTGTCCCTGGGTGGGGTGAGTATTGCCACCCTTGCTGCCTTACCGCCAAACATGGACAAGTACAGGCAGAGGCCTAAAGTGAATGGGACTGAGATTGAGGCTTTCAGAGACACTGGGGCTAGTGTAACTATGGTCTTGGATGAACTGGTGCCGCCAGAGAGGTTGTTACCTGGTGAGTTTCACCAGGTGACATATGCAGACAGCACTACCAAACTTCATTCCATGGCTGTGGGGGATTTAGAATAGGGAGGTATGACCGGCCCTATGAAGGTAGCTGTGTCAAAGGTGATTCCGGTCTAGTGTTTACTGGGCAATGATCCTGAAGCCTCTGCGTGGTCAGAGGTGGGGAGATGACTCCATATGAAAATATTGGAGCTCCCTGAGTGGGTATGTGCTGTGACTAGGTCACAGACTAGCCAGAATGGAGGGTCTGGACACTTGGACCCTGGAACAAAGGGCCAAGCATCCAAGGACAAGGGCACTGGGTCTGGTGAGCCAGCCCAGGGAACTCCAGAGGTGCAGGAAGAATCTAACCCTTATGGGGAGGATCTGGCCTCTGAGGGAGGGACTCCATCCCTGCCAGAGCTATCAGATTTGGCAGAACTGACAGGAGGAGGTGGACCCTCCAGAGAGGAGTTCAGTCAGGGACAGCGTGACTGTCCCTCCCTTGAGAGCTTGAGGCGGATGCTTCTAAGCAAGAGGAGGGGGATGACAGTGGGGTTCACAAACTCTACTGGGAAGATGGACTGCTTTATACTGAGGCAGAAACCTCAAGGAGGGGGCCACCAGGAGATTGGTTGTGTCCCAGAAGTACAGAGAGTTCATCCTGACTTTGAGTCACGATATCCCCTTGGCAGGACATTTGGGGCGGAAAAAGACATGGAACCGGTTGGTGAACCATTTCTACTGGCCCAATATGTCTGAAAAGGTAAAGGAGTTTTGCAGCTCCTGTGTCACCTGTCAGGCCAGTGGCAAGGCAGGGGGCAAGACAAAGGCTCCCCTAATACCACTGCCAGTGGTTGCGGTCCCTTTTGAAAGGGTGGGGATGGACAGTGCTGGTCCCCTGGACCCACCTACTGCATCAGGGAATAGGTATATCTTAGCGTTAGTTGACCATGCTACTAGATACCCTGAAGCCATATCTCTTAGAACCACTGTTGCACCTGCAGTGGCTAGAGTACTGCTTGGTGTGTTCACCAGAGTGGGTTTTCCAAAAGAGGTGGTGTCAGATAGGGCCACAAACTTCCTGTCCAGCTATCTAACTGCTATGTGGAATGAGTGTGGTGTCAACTACAAGTTCACCACCCCCTATCACCCACAAGTAAATGGTCTTGTTGAGAAATTCAACTAAACCCTGAAGGGCATGATAAATGGGTTGTCAGAGAAACTCAGGAGGAGAGGGGATGTTCTCCTCCCATGCTTACTGTTTGCCTACAGAGAGGTGCCACAGAAAGGGGTCGGTTTCAGTTCTTTTGAGTTGGTGTTTGGACACCCTGTGAGGGGGCCATTGATCCTGCTAAGAGAATCTTTAGAGAAGCCTCTTAAAGAAGCTAAGAAGAAGCTAAGAACAATGTGTTTGATTATGTGCTAGGCCAGAGATCTAGTATGGCGGAGTACATGGGCTGGGCACAGCACGGAGACTGCTCTACTGCATATGGTGGAGAATTTACGCTCCGTGCTTGATGCGGGGCAAACGGCGGCGCTGGTGCTATTAGACCTGAGCGCCGCCTTTGACACCGTGTCCCACCCAATCCTTCTGCTTCGTCTGGAGGAAGCTGGTGTCACTGGGCTTGCTCTCCAGTGGTTCCGTTCTTTTCTTGCCAACCGCTCCTTTTGCGTGGCCGTCCCGCCTTACCAGTCCAAACTCCATCCTCTGGATCTGGGGGTCCCCCAGGGCTCCTCGCTGAGTCCCACGTTATTCAACCTGTACGTGAGACCGCTGGCTGAGGTGGTCAGGCATTGGGGTATGACCATGGTGTCATATGCCGATGACACCCAGTTAGCGTCACGATCAGCGGGGATGCGGATGTGGATGCCCCCAGATTCCAGAAAGGACTTCGGGCGGTCGCCAGCTGGATGACGTCCAACTGTCTCCAGCTGAACGCAAGCAAGACGGAGGTTATGATCTTCGGCAAACAAACGGAACTCTGGGGAGACAGGTGGTGGCCGTCGGATCTGGGTCCTACGCCAACCCCGGTCGCTGAGTTAAAAAACCTTGGGGTTTGGCTCGATCCAACTCTCACCTTTGTCTGCCATACCAAGCGCACACCGGCCTGCTGTTTTGGCATTTTACGTGGACTACGGCCTGTACTCAAATTTTTCGATGCCACCACCAGGCAACTTGTGGTTCAAGCAACCGTGATCTCGCGGCTTGATTACGCCAGCGCCCTTCTAGCAGGATTAAATCAATCGGAAATCACCCGCCTGCAGCGAGTCCAGAATTCCGCAGCGAGAGCTGTTGTGGGACTACCTAGATTTTGTCCAACTGCTAACATCTTGCGTGAGCTGCATTGGCTACCGATGGCACAAAGGATCCAGTTCAAGGTCCTTTGTGTAGCCTACAAAATTATCAAGGGATCCCCTGCTTTGATCCTTTCCAATCTTCTGTCCCGCTATGTTCCGGTCCGGGCTTTAAGATCCTCAGACCTAGAACTTGCGGTTGTCCCCCGCTTTAAGCGTTGCAGGGCAGGCGGCCGTTCTTTTCAAGTTCGCGCCGCAGTGTTGTGGAACTCTCTTCCCCCTACGATTCGCGCCCTTAGGGATCTGTTGTCTTTCCGCCGAGCTGTAAAAACTTTCCTGTTTCCTTAAACTTTCCCTGCTCTGTTTTGTCCAGTTGTGTTGGGCTGCTACCTTGTCGGGCGCCAGGACGCTCCTTCGCTGGAGCATCTGTGCGCTTAATAAATGAGCCTAACATAACATAACATGTACTAGGCAAACAGGAAACTGGAGGCCAGCCAGGAGCTCATGAAGCACTGGTATGATCAAAAGGCTACTATGCCTGAGTATACTCCAGGACAGTTGTTGTGGGTGTTGGGGCCTGTGGCTCCCAGGGCCCTCCATGACAAGTGGAGTGGGCCCTATCCAACCTTAGAAAAGAAGGGTGAGGTTACCTATTTGGTTGATCTTGGCACCCCCAGGAACCCTCACAGGGTCCTGCATGTGAATAGATTGAAACCACACTGTGAGAAGTTGGCCTGGTATATTATGCTCACTAGTTCTAGTGATCACCTTGTACCATGCCAAGCAACCCTTATGGTGTGGGTTGTAAGTCAACCTTATAGACCAGCTATCGTAGTGGTAGCGTGTACAAAGCAGTCTTAGGCTAAACTCTGTATAGGCATGTGAAGCAAGCTGTTTTATCATATACACTCTCCTTGAATACCAAATGAAAGGACACCACACAGATATATATTGAAAATATATATATATATTTATTTACTAAAAGTACCCCTATACTCTTTATGAGCACAGAAGCAAATGCGTTAAAACAAGACACTGTTTAAATATACAAAAGTTGCACAAATATGGATAGGCCCTGGTGGCCGCTCAAACCATATACTAAAATAGTGGTATAAGAACCACTATTCTGGAAAGGAAAAGGCCTAGGACCTGGGGAATCGCTGGGACTACAAGGAGATAACAATAGTTAGTGACCAGGAGGCCCACGGAGTGCGTGTGCAGTGCTGAAAGTTATACGTGGGCGCCCATAGACTTTCAATGGGTGCGTAAAAAGTACAAAGTTACTGCAAAGGGAGTCTTCCGGATGGACTAGAACCTAACAACTGGAACCCTAGATACTATAGATGTTTCTCTACACAGGAGCACCGGAGTGCCAGCGTTACCTCACCCACAGGAAGCGGGTGCATAGGTGTGAAAGTGCGTCGGGTTTCGTCGTGCAGTTCAGTCAGTCAGTCAAATTAACTTTATTCGATTTGTTAAAATCATACAAAGTACATAAAAAACAGTATTATGTACAATTTAAAAAGGAATTAAACAATTTCATTTATGAGCAAGTTAATGAGACGAAAAATCAGTACATTAAGATAAATAAAACACACATTATGTACATCCAATTTCCAAATTCATGCCCCTTCTGGCTCTGGTTGCTGCCACAAGGAAATTGGCCATGGCGAAAGTGATACAGATGTTACCCATTGATTTTAAATATAACATGGCTGGTCTGACCTGGGAGAAGCCCGCGTCTCTTAAGACTGGTAGCAGGTATTTTTTCCTTTGGTCGGAGAAGAAATCGCAAAACATCACAAAATGTAAACTGTCCTGAACAGAAAAATTGTCACAAGTGCATGGGGGAGCTAACTCAGGTTTCATCCAGGTATTAAAATGGCCCAAATAAAAATGAATAATGTTAAATCTAAATTTTGTTAACAAAAATCTATGGAACGGATTAGTGACAAAACATAAATAAGGTTCAATTGCAGGTGACTGGAGTGACAAATAATGCATTCGAACAGATGGTTTTGATAATTCGACTTCTTCTCGCAACATATATGCCCTAGACAAAAACTGTTTTTTTATAAGACTCACATCCTGCTTTGAGATACACGAGGGGGAGGTGAATAAATCTGGACGTCCTAGTTCATTAAAAGATTTGTGCAAATACGCCATCCATGGTATCTTGTGACTGTACTCTAAACTCATCACGTCCCTCATGATCGTGTGATTTAACAGGAGTTCAGGGTTTAACCAGGTCTTAAGCCAGTATATTAATGGGGCCAATCTCAGTTTGTCCTGGATGTAATCCAAACCAAGTTCTGTGTGAATGGAGAAAACCGGGGAGGATTGGGGGAGGGACAGGACTGAACGTAAAAAACTATTTTCGGCTACCTGGATTTCTTCTAGACGTGCGTACCCCCATAGGGACGCACCATACAGAGCCACAGGAAGGGATTTACTGTTGTAGACCTGGATGATTGCCTTCATGGGTCGATGTCCCAGCCTTTTAGCAAAACTTAAGATGGCCCTAGATGTTCTTGTAACCGCTAGGCTTTTTGCGCGTATCTGTGGACCCCAGGTACCCCTGCTATCGAAAAGCACTCCCAAGTATGGAAACACGGGGACTCCTGACACAATCTCCCCTTTACAAAAGAAGGTTTTAGTTCCTCTCTTGCCACTTTTCCCTTTTGTCCCTACAACCATGGTATGCGATTTGGATGCATTAACCTTCAGGTCCAATCGGTCCATAAAAGTCCCAAAAGCATCCAGCAATTTTTGAAGACATACCCCTGTACGTGCAATGAGTACAGCATCGTCCGCGTATAGGAGAGCAGGGATCTTAACTTCTCCTACACGCGGTACGTCACATGCTGCCTCACGTAAATGGTTGCCTAGATCATTTATATAGATAGTGAACAACAGGGGGGCCAATATGCATCCCTGCCTAACACCACGTAGAGATCTAAAACTTGACGTACATCTTCCCTCTTTGGTTACTCTTACAGCAGCGAATAAATCCTGATGCAAAGAAGCTATAAAAGCCACCAAGTCGGCTTCAATTCCCATATTAGTTAGGATTTCCCACAGTTTCGATCTGTTGACCAAGTCGAAGGCCGAGGAGAGGTCCATAAATGCTAAGTACAAGGTCCCCTCCTTGGCCACCGTATACTTGGAAATCAGAAGGTGCAGGTTTGAGCACTGCTCTATCGTGCCCCTTTTTTCCCTAAAACCATACTGTATGTCAGCCAGACCACCGCAATCCTCCAGGCTATCTCTTAATCTCACTAAAAGGACTCTGCCCAGGATCTTAATAGCAGAGTCTAGGAGAGAAATGGGCCGGTAGTACCCTGGATCATCCCTTCTGCCCTTTTTAAATATAGGCACTATGGTGGACGTAGCCCATGTATTTGGGGGGGGCTGTAAACACTTTAGCCAGAATACCAGCCCAGAATTTGGGGGAGTGTAAATAAAAGTCAGCTGGAACCCCGTCTGGGCCGGGGGCTTTATTCTTTGATGTGGTACAGATTGCGTTTTCCACTTCCCCGCTGTTAAATTGTATAGGTGTGGCCACAGAATCTGCACCCTTTTGTGGCGGCGGACAGGCACCAGACTCACCATAAACAGAGCTGAAGTGGGCCAGCCACTTCTCATCGGGTATTACACAATCGGTATCTAGATTTGGAGAATCTGAAAAATAAGGGTGATTTACTACAGCCCAGAATTGCCTGCTGTCTCTCAAGATGTTAATATCGTTTAGTTGGTCCCATGCCTCCTGCTTAATGCTATCCCTTCTGGACTTAGTAGCGGCCCTATACTCTTTTCTTAATGCTGAAACCAAAGCCCTGTCCCTCGGTTGTGCTTTAAGGGCCATTTTTAAGTCTCTAAGGGCCCTGGTGTAGGCAGGATCAAACCATTTATGCAGCTTTTGTTCACCCCTGCCCCTTGATACCGTAAGATTCTCAGCCACTATATGACATATTGATTGAAAGGCGGCCATGGTGTCATTACCTGGCACAGTCGAATCTTGACAGATTTTAATGTGCTCTTCAATCTTTTGGCCGATATTAGTGTAAAACTCATCTGCTACCACATTCCCCCATTTCAAGCGCCTGCCTTGGTCTGTTGTGCGAAGGGTGAAGCCCTGTTTAAGATGCCCTGGCATGGGACCCAAAGCACCCCCCCAACGAATGAACAAGAAAACAGGATTATGATCGCTAAAAGGCGAAAACACAGTACAGTAGGAAATAATACAATTAAAAATGGCAGAGGTCACAAAAATATAGTCAATAATAGAACCCATGGGGGAACCCTTGAACGTTGATGCTCTAGGTACCCCCTCTCCTGGTGTAAATTCAAGGAGGTTAAATTTGGCCAGAAAATCCTCCAGATCCTCACCACGCCTGGTATGTTCGAAGTGTGGGCCCTCCTGTTCCCAAGCCTCCGTGGCTCCTAAAATGGTGCAACCCAGATTGCAGGGGTGAATATTAAAATCTCCCATTAGCACCAGCTCATGACTGGAGGGGGAATTTTGGATAAAAGCAGTTAAAAATGCATCCAGTTGGGTGATGTTATTGCCCCCAAATTCCTTATTGACAGAGTTGTAGAAATTGATAAACAGAATGCTTTTTACACAATTAAACAATTTGGGGAATCATAATCAATTTTTTTCAGCGTGCCAGAGAGGTCTAAAGAAAAAAAGATCGAAAGACCTCCCCTCGCTCTGCCTGCAGCACTGGGGCGGGCCGCGACTGAAAAGCCAACAAAACCGTCCAACCATTGATTAGAAGACAAGTCCCAAGTTTCTTGTAGGGCGATGACGTCGTGACTTGCGACGAAAGAGACCCACTCATTGTCGCTCCTTTTTGTACTAATTCCGGCGATGTTCCAGCTTATAATTTTACAGCCTGATTCTTCCTTCGAAATAAGTGTCATAGGAGAGCAGGGGTTTGTAGTGGGCTTAAGTGACGCCCTGCCCCCATTGCCCTGAATAATGGTAATTGCATTTGATGGACCTGGAGGATCATTGGGCGGATACCCCTGGGTACAGCCTGTTGTAAAGTTACTGATTGCGTCAGGAGTTCCTTTGTCAGCACAGGGCAAGGGGATGGGGTTACCGATAGGTGGTTGTCAATCGCAGTCATCTAAATTAGAGAATGCAGAAAAACGATTTTCCAGCCCCAAGCCCCAATCCACAGACGCGACATCCTTCCTCCCTCTTTTGGTCACAATGTTCCATTTGGTTCTTAGGATGCTTGCGTTTGGGCCACTACCCTTTCTGGGATAGAAGAAATCCAGAGTCAATGGAACTATAGAGGTTGATCTCCTTTGTGGTGGTAGGATATTAGGTAGGATGTTAGGCAGAACCCCAGGGTCGGAGAAGTGTAGAACAACGCACTCCCCCTGAAACTTTTTCACCCTGTCCCCAATCCACTGGACCCTTCTGGCTTTGACGAGCTCTTGGGAGAGTTGCTGTTTTCCCCACGGAGTGATTACCATGTTGTTGGTAAGCCATGATAATGATTTGTTAATTAGAGAAGATGTTGTTTCCCGCTCTCCTTTAGCCAAAGGAGGAACATTGGCAAGGACAAGTACCAGTGGGGACGCTTCAACCACAAGCTCGAAAGTCCCTTTTTCTGTGGGTGGATCATCAGCAACAGCAGCAGAGATAGGTGCAAACATGGGGCGCCAGGAGGGGTACTAATAGTGATGTTATTTGTTGGTGGTGGGTTTGAAACGGGGGTAGGGATGAGTCCGCTGATGGCTGTGGATACCGATTTATTTAAAGATTCCTCTATCTTAGCAGCGACGTTATCAGGGAGTTTTCCTATATCACCCACGGTTTGATGTAAAAGACCTTCCAGTCGATTAACCTCAGATGTTAGCTTGTCAATTTTACTGACCAGAGGCTTAACCACAGCTTTGATTTTAGAGTCCATCAGGGCCAGTAATTTAGTAAATTGAGCGTTTGTGAGTGTTAGATTAGCTTCACTGGACAAGTCTAACTCGTCTTCCTCAGAATGCTTCCTCGGGAGGTTAGCCGCTTTATTTTTAGCTGATCTTAGGCATTCCCGTTTTCCCGGAGCAGGTACTAGTGGGGAAATATGGCTCTCAATACTGGTAGTTGCCTCTAGCGCTGCCTCCTGCGCGCTACGCTCTTCAAGACCAGCAACGGTGCCACTAGGCTGAATAATGATGGAGTCCGGAAATAGGTTAGATGTATCATTGTTTGTACTAAAAGTGCTCAAAAGACCAAAGGGATCCTCTGACTCAATGTCTATAAAAGGGGATTGAGTGGATGAATCTATGCCTAGCGAAGCTCTCCTGTCGCAGTTGATTTTTTCAACGACTTGTACCAGGTAGTTCTCTATGGAGTTGCTCGTTGTAGGTAACTTTTTGGAAGGCATTTTGCTGTTAACACACGACCAACGTTAAGCGAACACTTACGTGAAAATAACGTGAAAATACACCGAGACCTCAATCTCGGGGCAGGTAGCCAAGGGACCAGGCCCAACCCAACCGTGGTCAACCTCGGACGGCCTCAGACGGCCCGCCCTTTGCCCGGGCTTCGCCCCGCGCTACGTCCCGCGCGCGTCCCGCTGCGCGGAATATGAAGGCTGATTTAAATACCTTCTAGGTAGGTGGGCGTAGCCGCTGCGGGAAGAGGCTGCAGGTGTGTTCAGGCCGGCCTCGCAGTCCCGCAGCGGTATGGGCGGTGTAGGCGGCTTCACAGCACAGCCAGATGACGCCTCAGGAATCCAGGCAACAAGGTCGGTTTTTCCACGGGCTCCAGCAGTCCCGCTCTCCAGCCCCGTCAAGGTTTCAAAGTGAGTAACACCCGCGAAGCGGGTGTTACGATAGTTATACTGTGAGCAGGCAGGGGGCGTAGCCGCTGCGGGAAGAGGCTGCAGGTGTGTTCAGGCCGGCCTCGCAGTCCCGCAGCGGTATGGGCGGTGTAGGCGGCTTCACAGCACAGCCAGATGACGCCTCAGGAATCCAGGCAACAAGGTCGGTTTTTCCACGGGCTCCAGCAGTCCCGCTCTCCAGCCCCGTCAAGGTTTCAAAGTGAGTAACACCCGCGAAGCGGGTGTTACGATAGTTATACTGTGAGCAGGCAGGGGGCGTAGCCGCTGCGGGAAGAGGCTGCAGGTGTGTTCAGGCCGGCCTCGCAGTCCCGCAGCGGTATGGGCGGTGTAGGCGGCTTCACAGCACAGCCAGATGACGCCTCAGGAATCCAGGCAACAAGGTCGGTTTTTCCACGGGCTCCAGCAGTCCCGCTCTCCAGCCCCGTCAAGGTTTCAAAGTGAGTAACACCCGCGAAGCGGGTGTTACGATAGTTATACTGTGAGCAGGCAGGGGGCGTAGCCGCTGCGGGAAGAGGCTGCAGGTGTGTTCAGGCCGGCCTCGCAGTCCCGCAGCGGTATGGGCGGTGTAGGCGGCTTCACAGCACAGCCAGATGACGCCTCAGGAATCCAGGCAACAAGGTCGGTTTTTCCACGGGCTCCAGCAGTCCCGCTCTCCAGCCCCGTCAAGGTTTCAAAGTGAGTAACACCCGCGAAGCGGGTGTTACCATAGTTATACTGTGAGCAGGCAGGGGGCGTAGCCGCTGCGGGAAGAGGCTGCAGGTGTGTTCAGGCCGGCCTCGCAGTCCCGCAGCGGTATGGGCGGTGTAGGCGGCTTCACAGCACAGCCAGATGACGCCTCAGGAATCCAGGCAACAAGCTCGGTTTTTCCACGGGCTCCAGCAGTCCCGCTCTCCAGCCCCGTCAAGGTTTCAAAGTGAGTAACAGTTCAATGGAGCCTGAAGTTGAAGATGCTGCAGGCGGCCAGCCCAGAAGAGTTACGGTGGATCCAAGGGTGGATCTGAAGAGGTGAAGACCTGAAAGCAGAGGGGACAGTGTTCAAAGTCACTAGCCAGTGACCGATGTGGAACCAGGAAGGAACCAGGCAATGTCGGGTGCCAACAGGTGAAGAAGTGAAGCTTGTCTCTGCAGCCTCGTGGACACAAAGAGGTCAGCGAAGTCCAAGAGTCGATCACGAGCTGTCCCACGAAGACTCTAGTTGTTGGCAGTGTCGACTTCTTGATTGGAGGAAACAGGCCTTGGCTAATGCAAGCCATGCAGGAATCGAAGTGGGCTTCTCACTCTAACCAGAAAGTTCGGAGGGGCTGCTTCTTTTCAGGGAAGCAAGGGCCAGTCTGGAGCAACCAGACCAGCAGTGTAGTTTCAAGTTTTCATCGCCAACTTGGTCACTAGCCAATGGACCAGTGACCGGGATGACGCGTCAAGTGGCAAAATGCAAAAGGGCCCCACGCAGATCTCGTAGATGCAGGAGGGCTCACCTTCGGTGCAGATGCTGCTCGGTGGTGGGGCTTCTCAGACCCCAAAGCACAGCATTGAGGATGCCTCGGGTGCTGCGCAGTCAGCGTCTCGTGGAGCTTCCAAGATGGCCAGTCCCACGTCTCTCGGTGCCTCCACGGGTCTCTTCTTTTCAGGGACTGTGGATAGGGCTCTGAGATGTCTGGGAATCCAGGTCTTGTTGGGCTCTGGGCTCAGGCTCCGGCTGGAGGTGGTGGCAAAGCAGATGTTGAGTTGCTGGGTGGTGCCTGTGTTCACAGGGTGGTCACTCCTTGGCCACAAGGGAGATTCTCTTCAGTCTTCTGTGCAGCAGAATGTTGAAGTCCAGTTTTCTTCTTAGTTGCAAGTCGAGTTCAGGATGATCTGAAGTCTTAGGACACAGCTCCTACTCTTAAACCAAATCTAGGGGCCGGATTACCTGCTAAGTCCCTCTGGGTGGGACCAGGAAGGGCGGTGGTTACACCCCCTTTCCTTTTTCCAGTTTCGCACCAGGACTGGGGCTGGAAAGCCCCAGCTCTGGTTTGAACTGGCATGTGCACAGGGACACCTTATGTGCCCCTGGCATGTCTCAATCTATTCAGCCTTCCCAAACCCACTATACAAAATCCTGTCTGGGGTGGTGCAAGCACCTCCCCTGACAGGAAACCCTTTCTCCAAACCTCCCAAGCTGGAAGGACTCCCAGCAGCAGGAGGACAGACTTGTGTCTGTGGTGGCAGCATCCATTTTGTGATGCTGAGGCTCATGTTTAACTTTACCCGGGTTTCAGCTTAGGTACATGTCGTGTTATGTTATGTTATGTTATATGGGTATTTGTTACGCGCACGACTACTCTTGAGTATCCTGGCGCGGATCATAACCACAAAGAAGTCCTAGAGAGAGCACAGCATTGTATTAGTAGGCTTGATTGAAAAGGTGAGTTTTGAGCAGCTTTTTGAAGCAGTTCAGATCTTTAGTGTCCCTGAGAGTGAACGGAAGGGCGTTCCAGAGGGTAGCTGTTTTAACCGAAAAAGATGAGCCACCCAGTCTAGAGCGCTTGAAGCGTGGAATTACCAGCCTGCGTTGAGAAGCCTCTAGAAGGGTGGAATGCTACCCCCGTCGCCAGAATTGGCGAGGGGGTAGTATTTCAATTCGTATGACACCTTACTCAACATGTTTTGATAAAGCCAAACCAAAGATAGCATTTAACCGCAAGGTTCATAATGCACTTAAGAGTATATGGTATAGCAGTATCATGAAACAGCTAAAGGACGTTGTTCCGAAAGCTGCAGACAGGCTCAGCTCATGCCAGAGCACCATCTCACATGAAACCAAGCACTCTGCCTCCAGGATTGTCGAGGCCTGCCATAGGAGTGACTTATAGGTTACCATGTGTCCATATATGTTAGATATAGATATAGATATACTATATCTAAGTAAGAGGTGATTACACCAAGTTACCCCAGCTGAGTGATCAGCCAGTTGTGTCAAATATGGAGGTCAGGCCAGGGGTGGTATAATACATGCTGCAGCCCCTGGTAGGCCTTGGATATACCTATGCCCTTGGTACCTAGGTTACACACTGTTACAGGGGCCTATAAGGTGGTCCAGTATCCAATTGTGTATGCACCTAAGGTACATGGAGTCCATTTTAAAGCAAGAGCAATTAGCCTGGGGCCCTGAATAGCAGGATCCTAGGCCAACCAAGTCAAAAACCAGCTAAACACTAGGCAAAAAGTTTGGGAGTAACCATAGTCAGATATCCACCTTCCTACACACACCATGACAGGGCAGACATGACCATGTTACTGGCCACTGATGAGGGTGTGGAGGAGGAAACTGAGCCTGTGCCCGACTTCCTCTCCACTAATGTGCAAGATGGGTCAGTGGAGGGAGTTGTGCTCTCTCCCAAGTTGACAGACCAGCAGCACAGAGACTGTTAGCAGGTGCTGGAGCAGTTTGCTGGCCTGTTCTCTCTGACCCCAGGAATCACTGAGTGGTGTGTGCACCACATAGACACTAATGACAGCCGACCTGTCAAAAATAAACTGTACAGGTCGTCTGACCATGCCAGAGCCAGCATTAAAGCTGGGGTTGCTAAGATGCTGGAGCTGGGGGTAATTGAACCGTCTGAGAGTCCATGGGCAAGTCCAGTGGTACTGGCACCTAAACCTAACCCTCAGGGGGGACCCAAGGAGTTACGGTTCTGTGTGGACTACAGAGGTTTGAATGCAGTCACAAAGACGGATGCTCACCCTATACCTAGAGCTGATGAGCTCATTGATAGGTTAGGGGCTGCTACATACCTGAGTACTTTTGATTTGACTTCAGGTTACTGGCAGATTGCCCTTACTGATGGAGCAAAGGAGAGGTCAGTATTCTCCACACCAGAGGGATATTATCAGTTCAAGGTAATGCCCTTTGGATTAAAGAATGCACCTGCCACGTTCCAAAGGTTGGTTAACAGGGTCTTGTCTGGGTTGGAACAGTTCAGTGCAGCTTACCTGGATGATATAGCTGTATACAGTTCTACCTGGGGGGATCACTTAAACCACCTAAGGGAAGTGCTTCAGGCCATGCAGCAGGCAGGCCTGACTATTAAGGCAAGCAAGTGCCAAATAGGGCAGAGTTCTGTGGTGTACCTGGGCCACCTGGTAGGTGGGGCCATGTACAGCCTCTCCAAGCTATTTTGGATTGGACAGCTCCTGTTACCCAGACTCAGGTCAGGGCATTCCTTGGACTCACAGGGTACTATAGAAGGTTTGTTCAAGATTATGGGACCATTGTAGGGCCCCTAACATAACTGACTTCTAAAAAGAGGCCCAAAAAGGTGATTTGGACCCCAGAGTGTCAGAAGGCTTTTAACACTCTGAAAGCTGCTATGTGTTCAGCACCAGTGTTACTGGCCCCTGACTACACAAAATAATTTGTAGTTCAGACTGATGCTTCAGAGCAAGGGATTGGTGCAGTTTGTCACAGCTGAATGAAGGGAGTCTTGATCAGCCAGTTGCCATTATTAGCAGAAGGCTTCTTCCCAGAGAGCAGAGGTGGAGTGCCATTGAGAGAGAGGCATTTGCTGTGGTGTGGTCACTGAAAAAGTTGTGACCATATTTGTTTGGGACTCACTTTCGTGTTTAAACTGATCACAGGCCTCTCAGGTGGCTCATGCAGATGAGAGGGGAGAATCCCAAGCTGTTAAGGTGGTCCATTTCCCTACAGGGAATGGACTTTACAGTGGAACATAGACCTGGGGTTGCCCATGCCAATGCAGATGGACTTTCTAGGTTTTTCCACTTAGCCGATGAGGACTACCAGGGTGTAGGTTAGTAACCCATCACGTTTCGTTTTGGGGGGGGCTATGTTGTAAAGTCATCCTGTGCCCTGTGCACCCCCCAACTTTTTGCTGACTGGAACGGGTGGTAACTGACTCTGACTGACCCTGGGCTCTGTTTAACCAGGCCCAGGGCCAGTGCCAAGCTAAAAGGAACACATTAGAATTGCAAGACACCCAACATACACTAGGGTACACTATGGTATGGTGGGGTACCCCTATAATTGGCATGACCTACCACCTAAGCCCCTAGTATGTAATAGGGCAGGGGATTGAAACTACCGAGAAGTCTACAGTATCCGGGGGCATGGCAGTTTAGAGGCCAGCAGATTCTCTGCACCAGCATGTGTGTAGTGCTGAAGCCTGAGGTCAGTTTAAAAGCTGCACTGGTGGCCAGGACAGCTTTTAAACCTTAAATTGTGCCCAAACTCGACTTTGGGGGTAGGGGCACTTAAAAATTAAAAACCTACCATGTTTTTGCATATTAGGGACCCCAGGGTCACCCCTAGGTATCTCAGGGGTGGGTGGTCAGTTATCTATAAGGAGCGCGCTTATAGAATGAGTTTTTATATGCCTCGGTAAAGTGAAATTTTATATTTCACTCCCCACATTGTAATAAAGAGCTGCTCAAATTCGACTTTGATGCTAGAAGGATTGGGTAAGGATGATCTGCAATATTTCTGCAGATTCAGAACCCCTGAAGTCTCCCCTAGTTGCACAGGGGCTGGGGGTCCTGTAGAAATTAGGGAAATGCTTATTAAATATGTTTTTATAAGCCCTGGTTCTTGAACAGTGGCCAAGGTAATTTTCCCTATTGCAAACCCAATGGCCCATAGGTTAACATAGTAGGAAGTGATTGATTAATAAATATTGATAGGTGAGGACTAGCCGCACCATTCAAAGACTTCCCAGAATGGTAGTAGTAAATCCAACAATATTATATTGTTAAATTTCTCCTAAAGTGTACATACAATAAGTAATGAGACTTTCTTGCTTGTAAGTCCAAATTCAGCCTTTCAGTGGTCTGCCCTGATTGGTCAGAGTTAAGTGGATTAGCCAGGTTGCTGGGAGGGCAGTGTGCTGTTCTACAGGAATGCCAGGCCAGGAGGGGGCGTCGTAAACTACGCTCTTCAAAGGCAGAGGGGAGGCCTGGGTTTCAGTCCACTATGACAGTCTTGACCCAGAGTCAGGGCTAGGCTTAAGGAAGGTATGTGCAGATGGTAGGGGGAAGAGTCCATGGAAATAAGATATCCCAGGGGTGTGTTTAGTCAGGTCTTACCTCCTTGGTGGAAAGTCAGCCATTATGGATTTGGAAGAATGATGCACTCTGGGACAAACTAATGCCACACTCCACAGGATGTGGTCATAACTATGAGGAGTTGCCCTGCTCTCATTGGTCAGCAGTGACCTGGTGCTTGACCCAGATAATTTTGAATAAGTATCTGAGAGGGGCAGATCCCTCCAGATCTGCTGCTTGAAACTGAATGAAGCAAGAAGTGCCCTGCTGAAGATTTTGCTGTGTGCAAGGAACTCTAAGGCCTGACCTATGAAGACTGCACCATCTGAAACTACAGCCCTGTGTATTACCTTGCTGCCAAAAGACTCAAGAGTGGAAACTCCCTACAAGCTACAGGTTAACAGAGCTCACCTGGACAGCCCCACAAAGAATTCAAATCCTGGAGTACCTGTGGATGTGTAAGCGTTTTGTTCAAGTGGATTGCGGAATTGAAGTTTCACACTTTCAAGGACCCTCTTGGAGATTCCAGAACCTTGGATTGTGTGTTGGATACTTTGGGACCCGCAAGCAGAACGCCAGAAAAGTATTCTAACTGGACCCCGCTTGCTGAAGAAGGCGGCCCACTACAGTGGTGAGAATTCTTCAGAACAATTTACAAAGGTGTGTCCCTGACAGAGAAAACAAAATGACGTAAGGGGCACTGTTGTTTTCTAAGCACTAGAAAGTTTCTAATCTTTAAAAATTCATATCTCGGGTTCCCTACAGTGGATTATTTTTGTTTTGGTGTCATTTAAAAGATAAAAATATTACCTATTTTCATAAATTGGTGTTGGATTTTTATTTTTCGTTGTGTCTTGATTATTTACTGAAATGGTGTTTTTAAATGTTTTACATACCTGTCTTTGAAGTTAAGCCTGTCTGCTCGCAGCAACGTTACCAAGGGTTGAGAAAAGGAATAATTTTCTAAGACCTATGCTCGGTCTTATCATGTGTTAGTGGCCTTATTGCCAGTGGCAGACCTACATTTGCCCCTACCAATAACCCACTTTCCAACACTGAGTATCCTCTATTTCTAAAACGAGTAGAGATAGTTTTCATTTCCTCAGTAAAACCTGTTTCTGTGCTACAATTTCTTTTTGCACGTAACAGCTCCAAATACGGGATGCTGTTCACCAGGTTCCTTGGGTGACAACTATCAGAGTGAAGTAGGCTATTACCTGATGTCTTCTTTCTGAACAGCCCGCTTTCCAATTTCTCATTTTTCACTGATAGCTCTACATCAAGGAATTCAATTCTTCTGTTATTGATGGTACTTGTGAACTTAAGGTTCAGCTCGTTGTTGTTCAGAGTCTGAATGAATTCCAAGGCTTCTAATTCAGAGCCTCGCCAAACACAAAAAACATCTCCGATGTATCTGACCCAGAGGATGACATTTTGGGAAAAGGCTTTGATCTTACTCGCCACCTGCTCCTCCCACCAGCCCAGGTATAACCCCGCGTAACTGAGGCTAAGCAGGTTCCCATTGCAGTCCCCTGCGTTTGGCGGTAGATCACATGGTTAAACAGGAAAAAATTGTTGCTCAAACACGCCTGCATCATGTTCAGCAACATGGCCGTATGTTTAAAAAGAGACAACTTTCTCATTTGTATAAAGTGTCAACTGGCCTCTATGCCTAATGAATGGGGTATGCATGTGTAGAGGCTGTTGACATCCAATGTTATCAACAGCATTCCATCCTTCCACACAATATTTTCAATTCATTTCAAGAAATGTCCTGAGTCACGCACATATGAGGGCAGGGATTGAACGTAGGGTCTCAAAAAATAGTCAATGTATTTAGCTGTCATTTCATACAAACTCCCTATAGACTAAACTATTGGTCGCCCGGTGGTTTTTCACTATTTTTATGAAGACAGGTAGTCTGGGGTGTTTAAACTCATCTTCAGTAATCAATAACTCACTTTTCCATTTTTGTAAACAATTTTTGAATTGCTCATTACTTTCCTCATAACACACCCTAGTTGTTACACCATAATTTTCTTCATATCCTAGCTGCTTCAACCCTTCTTCAAGATACATTGTTAAAGGCCACACCACGATGTTTCCACCCTTATCCGATTTCTTTATTACTATAGAGGTGTTATTCTTCAACTCCTGTATTGCCTCATTTTGTTCAGAAGTGAGATTGTGATTAATTCTTTTCTTACTTTGACTCAACTTTCTGAATTCTTCCTTCACACATTTCTCAAAGATGTCAATAGCATCACAATGAATTTGGGGCAAAAATATAGACTGAGGTTTAAAACCACTGCCACTACAATGATCAATACTTAACTGTTCCTCAGCCGCTACCTCAGTGGGATTATAACTTCCAGCTCCCTCATCCCTTAATTCATGTTATACTTGTAGAGTACCTAAATCAGCAATTGTCAAATCAGTATGATCCCCAAGAACTGGAACCTGTGCAGATTTTTTATATTCATACCATTTCTTAAGCTTTAATTTTCTTGTGAAATGAAACAGATCAATTCTACCCATTGTGTAATCAAAATTCTTGGTAGGACAAAAGGTCAAACCAAGGGACAAAACATTAATTTGAATATCAGTGAGTAAAATATCAGAAAAGTTTACCACTGTAAGTTCCTCCATCATTTGGTTGCAGATTTTCCTTGTGTTGTCATTCCCACGTACAAGTCCAAATTCCCTTGCTTTTTGGCGCCTCGACTTTTTCCTCCTCTGGCGCCTTGACCACGTCCTTTGTTCCCTTGGGGTCCTGGACTTCCTTGGTTTTGGATTTTACTCCAGATTTTTGGTCCACTCCAACCTCCTCTACTTCAGGGGTATTTTGATTATTCGGTAATTCCATCACAGAACTTCTCACTTCTGTTTCTTCCATAGTTGCTATGTTTCGTGGTACTACTGCATTACTTCCCTCCTTCTGATTTGATACTCTCAAGTGGTCAAATCGTTTACCAAACGTAAATAGTTGCCCCAAGTCATAGTCTTGTTGGTCTCTGTAAAATTTATGTTGCTTCTTTACTTTAATCTCTTCTTCTGATTTTTGCAGTCGTAAATTGACTTTTTTAATTTCAGCTTCAAATTCACTTTCTGTGTATTGTTCTTTTAATAGTGAGGACAATCTTTCAATTTCATATGCCAACTGTTCTTTCTCCTTCGTGGCATATTTGATTAGTAATTTAAGCATCACGGTGGAGCACTAGTGCTTATTTTGTGCCCATTCTTCTATTAGCTCTGGGTCAGGGTCTGCGAAGGTTGGCGTCACAAATATCCTTAGTCCTCTCTGGACCATCTTGGAATCAACATATTTTTGGAGGGCTGTGGCCTCCCACCATTTCACCTGTTCTAACTTCGCTGCTCTCCATAATTTGTCCCATAGTTTTTTTTTTTGCTTTGCAATGCACTTTCAGCGGTTTCACTGTGCCCTGCTGCCCACTTGCACTGTTACCTCTCGAGACAAACAGCATCTCCGCTGCTTGCCTTCTCGTAGCCTCACGGTCTGCCGACAACATTTTCACAAATAGAGTAATCCCGTATTATCGATATTCTTGCGCTGATCTTCTTCTGCGCCACCACGCTTTTCCTCGGCAAATAGCAGCCGCTCCGCCGGTTCCGCCTGCAAATCGTGTCCCGCTCGCTCTGCAGTTGCATTCCTCACCGTTAAAAGTCGTCAGATGCTTTCTCCCACGTTGAGATCCACCGAGTGGCGATGCACTAGGGACTGGCTGATTCTGATAATCACCACGGCCAAAAGGATAGCTGATAACATTCTTATAGAAATTCAAACGCTAGAGGCACAAATTAAATCAGTGATAGTTACTACAACTGTTTATAATAAACAATCCAAGGAGAATGACAAAACCAGTAAGGAGTTCAGGGACAACATTTTGGCAACAAAGATTACCAAATTCAAGAAGGATCTGGCAAAATTTACAATGGAAAAAGTATATCCATATACCAGCGATAACTATGTTCCACCAGTATACAACCAGCAAGGTAGGAGACCAGGTTCAAACTACTCTACCTCTGGGAGTGATGGGAATTCCACAGACTCTGACTCCTCTGCTAACAACCAATGGAGGGGTGGGAATCGTCGATCACGAGGATCAAGAAGAGGAAACCAGTTTCAACAACCTCCTCCACCACAATGGTGGCCACCTGGTCCATATGATTTTGCTCATCCACCGTTTCCGGGACAAATGTATCCCTATCAACCATTCACCAACTACCCACAACAGTAGCATTTTTTAGGCCAGGGCCAACGCCGCTCCAGAGGCAAGAGACGACCAACACCCCCGCGCCGCACGGCCACCAGCTGCTGCGTGTGCTTTCCCTGCCTGACTGCCTCGCTGCCGCCGCGTGACCACGCCCCCTGCCCCCGAGCGGCGTGGTCCGTGCTCGCCTGACCTGCCCCTGTTGTTTTTGCCGTGTTAATCTGTTTTTGTCCATTTGTATTGCCTGTTTTATAGTTTTTGTATTTTCCTTCCTGTTTGCCGGTTTTCTTTGCCGCCGTTCGTCCTCCCTCCCCGCTTCCCGCCACCGCCGCCAACCCCGCCCCTTTTTGCCTTCTGTACCCTCCCCGCTCCCGCCTCCCAGCTGCTCTGCCCCCGCGCACTTGGCCATATATGGCGACCGTGCGACGCAGGTGAGTGTGACCTAGTTCTAGGACACCCCCGCGCCGCACGGCCACCAGCTGCTGTGTGTGCTTTCCCTGCCTGACTGCCTCGCTGCCGCCGCGTGACCACGCCCCCTGCCCCCGAGCGGCATGGTCCGTGCTCGCCTGACCTGCCCCTGTTGTTTTTGCCGTGTTAATCTGTTTTTGTCCATTTGTATTGCCTGTTTTATAGTTTTTGTATTTTCCTTCCTGTTTGCCGGTTTTCTTTGCCGCCGTTCGTCCTCCCTCTCCGCTTCCCGCCACCGCCGCCAACCCCGCCCCTTTTTGCCTTCTGTACCCTCCCCGCTCCCGCCTCCCAGCTGCTCCGCCCCCCGCGCACTTGGCCATATATGGCGACCGTGCGCAGCGGTCACGCGCAGCGGGCGCGCCGATTGTGCGCCGATAGTGCGCCGAAGGTGCGCCAAAGGTAAGCCCGTCTACGCCCGTCCGTGCCTGGACCGCGCCCAGTGCCAGGACCCCTGGACCCCACCGACAGAAGACAACCCGACAGTCCTACGACGCCGCAACACTCATCGCACTCAACACCGGCCGAATCCCGGGATGCTACCAAGCCACCCCGAGACGCACCCACGGACCCTTCAGCTGCCACGCCTGCAAGTTCACCTGCATCCGGACCTGCCCGGCACCAGCACCTGCCAAGCCGAACACCAGCAGCAACCACCTCAAGTGCATCCTGCTCAACACCCGCTCCGTCCACAGACACGCCATCGAACTCTGAAACCTCCTAGACGCCACAGCCCCTGACGTTGCCTTCATCACGGAGACCTGGATGAACGCCTCTTCAGCGCCCGACATCGCCATCGCCATCCCAGAGGGCTACAAGATCAACCGGAGGGACCGCACCGCCAACCAGATGGGAGGAGGCATCGCCATCATCCACAGGAACACCATCCGAATCACGACTAGCACCGACAACACCCTCACAACCGCCGAACACCTGCACTTCCAGATCCACACCGACCCGAAGACCACCCTCAGAGGCACCCTGATCTACCGACCCCCGGGACCACGCACTCAATTCAGCGAGGACATCGCCGACTTCGTCAGCCCGCATGCCCTCCCCTCCGCTGACTACATCCTCCTGGGGGACCTCAACTTCCACCTGGAGAACAACAACGACCGCAACACCAGCACCCTGCTCGACAACCTCGCCAACCTTGAACTCAAGCAACTGGTGAACACGCCCACCCACCTCGCCGGACACACACTCGACGCCGTCTTCTCATCCAGCAAAGACATCGCCTTCAGCCACGCCACGGAACTCCACTGGACGGACCACAGCTGCGTCCACTTCACCTTCAGAAGAACGACGATCCACCACCACCAGCAACAGGTTGCCCGAAGAAACTGGAACAAGATCACAGCCGACCAGCTCGTCGCTTCCCTGAGCCAGCACCCTCCTGCCAGCTCAGCGAACCCCAGCCAGGCCGCCGACAACCTCACAAAGTGGATCAGCAACTGCGCGGACGAACTCGCCCCTCTGAGGACCCCGCCCAGCAGACCCGGCAGCAAGAAAGCCCCATGGTTCACCGACGAACTCAAGAGCTCCAAGAAGAACTGCCGAGCCCTCGAGAAAGTCTGGAGAAAGGAACCTACACCGGACAACATGACCGCCCTCAAACTCGCCACCCGGATGCACCACCAACTGATCCGCGCCGCCAAGAAAACTGCATTCAAGGACCGGCTGGACAACAACGCACATAACTGCAAGGAACTCTTCAACATCGTGAAAGAGCTCTCCAACCCCAACGCCGGAAACAACGACATCACCCCTTCGCAAGACCTCTGCAACTCCCTCGCCTCCTACTTCCACAACAAGATCGCGGACATACACAACAGCTTCAGCACCCATCCGACGCACGCCACAACCACAGTAACGCCGCCCACCACCACCCTCCGAGCCTGGACTCCGATCAGCACCGATGACACCGGCCGCATGATGAACTCCGTCCACGCCGGATCGCCGACTGACCCCTGCCCTCACCACGTCTTCAACAAGGCCGACGCTGTCATCGCACCCCACCTGCGGGACATTATCAACACCTCCTTCGACACCGCCACTTTCCCCGAGAGCTGGAAGCATGCCGAACTCAGCGCTCTACTCAAGAAACCTACAGAAGACCCCACCGAACTCAAGAACTACCGCCCCATCTCGCTACTCCCGTTTCCAGCCAAAGTCATCGAGAAGACCGTCAACAAACAGCTGGCCGCCTTCCTCGAGATGAACGGATCCCTCGACCCCTCACAGTCTGGCTTCCGAGCCAACCACAGCACCGAGACCGCCCTCATCGCCGCCACCGACGACATCCCAGCCCTGATGGACAACGGAGAAACAGCGGCCCTCATCCTCCTGGACCTCTCCGCGGCCTTCGACACCGTCTGCCACCGCACCCTAGTGCAACGCCTCAGCAACGTCGGAGTCCAGGAGAAGGCACTGGAATGGATCGTCTCCTTCCTCGACGGAAGAACACAGAGAGTCCGCCTGCCACCGTACAAGTCAGAGGCCTCCGAAGTTATCTGCGGCGTCCCTCAAGGATCCTCGCTGAGCCCTACCCTCTTCAACGTCTACATGAGCCCCCTCGCGGCCATCGCACGCCAACACAACCTCAACATAATCTCCTACGCCGACGACACCCAGCTGATCCTCTCCCTGACCAACGACCCCGCCGCCGCCAGAGCCAACCTGCACGAAGGGATAAAGGAGGTAGCCGAGTGGATGACGACCAGCCGACTGAAACTGAACTCAGACAAGACGGAGGTCCTCATCCTGGGCTCCACACCCACCGCCTGGGACGACTCCTGGTGGCCCCCCGCCCTGGGCACCGCACCCAAACCGACAAACCACGCACGCAACCTGGGCTTCATCCTGGACTCCTCCCTCTCCATGACCAGACAAGTCAACGCCGTCTCCTCGGCGTGCTTCAACATCCTGCGCATGCTACGGAAGATCTTCTGGTGGATCCCCACGGAGACCAGGAAGACCGTCACCCAGGCCCTCGTCACCAGCCGACTGGACTACGGCAACGCCCTCTACGCCGGAACCACCGCCAAGCTCCAGAAGAGACTCCAGCGGATCCAGAACGCCTCAGCCAGACTCATCCTCGACATCCCACGAAACAGCCACATCTCCGGACACCTGAGAGACCTGCATTGGCTCCCCGTCAACAAAAGAATCACCTTCCGTCTCCTCACCCACGCACACAAAGCCCTACACGATCAAGGCCCGAGCTACCTCAACAAACGAATCAACTTCTACGCTCCCAAACGCCACCTCCGTTCAGCCAGCCGCGCACTCACCACCGTCCCACGCATCCGTAGAGCGACAACAGGAGGAAGGTCCTTCTCCTAACTGGCCGCCAAGACCTGGAACTCCCTCCCGGCCGACCTGCGCCTGACCCAAGACCACCTCTCCTTCAGGAAGAAGCTCAAGACCTGGCTGTTCGAGCAGTAACGGCACCCCCCCCTAAGCGCCTTGAGACCCAACGGGTAAGTAGTGCGCTCTATAAATGTCCTTGATTGATTGATTGATAGGCCAATGTACACTGGAGCCCTCCACCGTCTTCACGAACCAGGAGCAACCAACAGGAATCGGCTCCACCGGGACCGAGCACGGCGCGAGTCTAATCGTTAATCTGAGCCAACGCATCCTAACAACAGATGAGACCCAGGTCCTAGAGAAAGGACTTGGATTTGTGCCTACACATAGAGGCGATGCTTTGGAGACCAGACTCGAGCTGGCTGCCTTCTTTCGGAAAATTAGACTGCGTGCCTTTTTCAAAGATGAGACGGCCAAGGACGATGACCAAACCAAGGATAAGAATACCGGTCTACGTAATAAGTCAACATTCAATCCGCCGCAGAGTCTCACTCCACCTGAGGTTCTGACTTTTGAAAGAGCAGTACTTAATGACACAGAACGGATCTTCCACACCATCCATCAACAATATAACAATCTCTCAAAACGTGAACACCTAGCACTATCAACTTTGGCCAATGACAAGTCAATTGTCATTAAACCTGCCGACAAGGGGGGAGCGACCGTGATCCTTGACACAGACACATACAACAATGAGTGCAAGAGACAATTGGACAATAAGAAATTCTATCGTCCTTTAAAGATGGACCCCACTCATAGGCTCAGTACTGTTATCAAGAGAATGGCAGAAGAAGCTAAAGAGGAGGATTGGATTACGGATCAGGAGGCAGCATATCTGGTTACCACACACCCTGTGGTTCCGTATTTTTACATCTTACCCAAGATACACAAAGGAGTTACACCTCCACCTGGAAGGCATATTATTTCGGGGATAGGCTCCTTATTGGAACCTCTGTCCACATTTGTGGATTTTTTCCTGAAACCCCTAGTAAAACAGATGCCAACGTACATTCAGGACACCAAAGATCTATTACGTTTACTAACGACCATGCAATATGATGAAGACCAGGACTTCCTCATATCTTTCGACGTTGAGTCCTTGTATACATGTATACCACAGGACGAGACTCTTTCTGTGATAGAAACACTTCTGCTACAGACTGATTTGGACAGCATGACTCCGGTCAGTTTTAGTATGGCATGTGCATCCATAGCCATGAAAGAGAACTTTTTTCAGTTTGGTAAAGACCTGTTCCTCCAAGTATCTGGCACATCCATGGGCAGTGTTTTTGCTCTATCGCTGGCGAACCTCTTTGTTCATCACTTTGAGCAGACCCATATATTCAGTAACACCAACCCATTTCTGAGCCACATTGTGACCTGGAAACGTTACATAGATGACGTTCTAGTCATCTGGAGAGGAACATCTGAGACTATAAATGAATTTCACAACTGGTTGAACCATCGGAATGAATTCCTGAATTTCACTTGTGTATTCTCCAAGGAAAATCTCCCATTTCTGGATGTTAACATCTACTCTCAGAATGAACTGAACTGTATAGAAAACCAATGGCGAGGAACTCATTATTACATTTTCAGAGTTTCCACCCCCAGGCACTCCGTGAAAATCTGCCCTTTGGACAGTTTCTGAGAGTTCGGCGGAACTGTTCTGACAGTGCGAAATACAAGGAGCATGCAGCAACACTCTCTGGACAATTGCAGGAACGGCAGTACCCGAAGAAAACAATCAAAGCCTCACTGAAAAGAGCGTCCAATAACAATAGAGATGCGCTACTGGAACCCAGAGTAACACCTAGTGATGAGACAGGTACACAAAGGATGACGTGCGTAACCACCTTTTCAGGACACCCAAATGCCGTAAAGAAGAGTATTCTTAAACATTGGAAGATTTTAGAAATCGGAGGGAAGACATTACCCCCTCCGTTGTTTGCATTCAAAATGAGTATGAATGTCAAAGATCGGTTGGTACACACCAGACCGCGCAAACTCAAACCTGACTCCACGGAACCAGGAATATGGGGATTGCGACCTGTGATGGGCCACTTCCCATGTGGCAACTGCTCAGTTTGCCCACTGACCAGTCATACCACTGAGGTAGACATAGGGACTGCCAGGCCTTGGACCCTAAACAAACACACAAACTGCAACACTGAGAGGGTCATCTACCTCATCACTTGTCCCTGTAAAAAGAGGTATATAGGGATGACATCTAGAAAGATCAAGGTGAGAATTTCCGAACACCGCAGCACTATTCGGTGTAAAAAAAGTGCAACCAAACTTACTAATCACTATATAGAGACAGGACACTCTGATACAGAACTACACTGGGTGATTTTAGAGAAACCGTTTATTCCTAATCACATCACGGATATTCAGAAATTTCTCCTACAGCGTGAACAGCGCTGGGTGTTCCGTCTACATACTGATATGGATGGGCTCAACGAAGAAATCCCGTGGCTGGCATTACAATAAATAACATCACTATACTTTAGAAGATACAGTACCTGCATACATCTACATGATATCTGAATAATGTCAACTATGGTAGTATTCACATATAGTAACCTCCTAGGTACAACATTGTCATATCAAGAGAAGGGGAGGCAAACTGGTGCATGTCCCCTTGCTAAGGATTAACAATACCTGATGCATATTCAGAAGTATACTCCTTACACTTAGGAGGGATACAATATGGGGTTTTTTGGTAGGGATCGCGAGTCCTTATAATCACCCTAAGGAATAGTGCCTTTTACAATAGAGAGACGCTCAATACCCATTGCAGACATAATAGACTGCCAAGTTAGCAAGTGCCAGATCTCCACCAGGCACTCAACACCTTTTTCAGCACTCATGACTTGCCATTCGATTATATATGGTACAAACAGTGTTTTCATTATTCACAAGTTGTATGGTAACACCATGTTAAACTCATACATACTAGAATAAAAGTGAGCGAATCTAATAGGTACCCACACAATGATAACGACATCTCAAAAGTAAGTGCGGGTTGATTATTTTGCTCTGATTAGGGTTAGAAATCCCTTCTCACTCTCGCTGATTTTGTCTACACTCTTCAGCGAGTAGAAATTGACATATGAAGTAATATCCAAAGATATGAAAAGAACACTAGCACGGACTCGGGCATGCTCGGTGCTAGGCAGTTTTGCTTCCTCCTAACGAGCCTGTCCGGTGCAGTGTGTCACCTTGCGCATGCGTGATGTCGGCTGAGCATTGGGTGTAGCGTTTGTCGCCACGCGCATGCGCGGTGACAACAGGAACACTGCAGGCACAGCAGCGGACGCTCTGTGAGGAGAGGACCCCGCGACACGGGAAAGGCCGCCGATCTACTTAAAAACACTGCAGAATAGAACGTCGGTACCTCCGGTCATTACTCCACACAGCCCGGGGTACCGACGGATAGGTGAGTCTTGGCTACAAGAGCTACTTAGACTTTATGGATTGAGCAGGCGCACGCTGGATCGCTGGCGGGAACATGATGACCAATTAGTAATCCAGCTAGGATTCAGCCTGTACTTTTCTTCACTTCTCTCTGCTTTCTTAAAACTGTGTTTACTTGCTTCTAACAAACAGTAGGTTACCTTAGACAGAGAGAGTTTATGAGACAATGAGGTTGGTGTGACGTAGGCAAATGTGCGCTGCCATGGAGAAAACTCCACGTGACACCCTTTGACTAGTGGTGACCCTTTGTAATTTAATGATGGGTACCCTGTGTGTACTGGACCTGAGGCGCGGTGCTGTCTATTGGCCCTAGCTAGGGGCGAGTGTAGTTAACATAAGACGTTTTAGTCGTGATGTAGGCACATCACTGACTGGTTTTTTTGTCCTTATTTTAGAGCGGGGCCCCCTTCCCTGAGTAGTGTGCCAGGTAGAGGTGAGGGCGACACCCAATTGTTATGGGTAAGTGATAAACCATTTTTTGAGTATCACCACATAATTAGAAATGTGTAAGCGTTCTTTGACGCAAGTATAGAGTGAGTATGAGTGAGTGCAATCTATGGAGCATTGTTTGACATACACATGATGTTTTGTATATTACAGGTTCCGGTTAATGTACCCTTAAATCATTCGAGTTGGACATTTCCGGTGGAGTATATGTACAATATTTTTGCACTATTATATTTTTCACTTTTTGTAGCAGCAGCTGTATTTGTTTATAGCTTGGTCCTGAAGAATGCCCCGATACAGTTAGATCCCAGCGAGGGCAGAAACATGTTGACCTTTCACACTGTTTGACATCTTGGAAATATCAAGCGTCAGCACTCTGATTTTTAATATTGGCAAGGGCACTTGATGAATAAAGTTGTTATAAGTACTCCTTAGTCATTTTTAGAACACCACTTTCTTCACTTTATTTGCGCTGCACAAATCACGTCCTCTACCTACACCCTTCTGATCCTCTTACCCTTTTTAAGTGAGTCTCTGGATGTAAGCAAGTACTATGTAGGGTGACCAGTCATCCCGTAGTCTTCCTTCTAGTCAAGGTTTTTCCCGATCAATCCATAGATCGGTTTTCCTTGATAGGAGGGTACCTAAACCCAGATGGTGAGACATCACATTGGGTGATTGATGGGTCTTGGTAGAAGGATTCTTCGCTCCCACTCGGAACACTGGTACCCCAGTCTTTGCTTCATTTGGTTGACTCACTTCTCTCTCACTCTCCTGTGTAGACCCAGGGTGTTCTGTATTGAGTATACATGTGTATAGGGGATATTCACCCTGCAGTACTATAAAATTATCCCTCAGACCCCCCAGTAAGATATTTGTCGTGATAGGAGGTCCTCCGACCTACCTCGCAGTCCCGTCGTTAGATACTTCCTGTCTTCGGTGATAATTCTTTTTAAAGAGACTCCGGTTGCGGTCTGCGGGCAGAGTAGTTTTCCAAAGGATTGAACAAACAACAGGGTCGCAATTACTCTGCTTCATCTGGCGGTGGGCTCCGGTGAGGTAGCGAACCTCCCAAATTACTCCAAATATTATTTATTTATATATATATATATCCTGCTCAGGCTTGGGATTGTTTATTTGACAAGCACTCGACCAACACCAGAGTGCTCCAAGGATAGCACTTTTTATTCACAGAAAGGATAACATCCACTGGCTGCTTTCACAGTTCATTCACAAAGCATTATGGATAATGTAGTGCCGGTTTGTATAAACATGCGATGTCCTGTTTAACGTAGCCCCCAAATGAGCCCCAGCAGATAGATATTGTCCATTTGAGATTTCATCAGTGATGTCACTGGCCATGTCATGAGTGATGTAATATGTGACGTCATTACCAGTGATATTCGGGCGCGTGAGTTATAGTTAGCTCAACTAACTTTAACAGGCGAATTTCTCTGGTTTTATATGAGTCAAATGTTCAACTAACTATAACGTCCCTGAAACCTATGTTTTTTTTAGTGAATTTCTAAGGTTTTTTAAATGCTAATTCCTGGCTATAACGTCTGTAAAACCTATGGTGTTTCAGTGACTTTCAAAGGTTTTTTAAATTTCATATTTTAATGTTTAAAAAACCTATATTTTTTCTATTATATTTTTAAATATTTTGGAACTCTATTATACTTCTTTTTTTTTAACTTTAACATTTATGGAATGTTTTATATCTTCCCCCAAAAATATGTATCTCTTTTTTTTCTGAGAAAACTGCACTTCCATACTGGTAGCATACCAGGCTCCATCACCACGCAAATCCGATCCACCATATTGCTAAACTCGTAAATGATGCGCATTTCGTATCCAACAGGTTTATGACACTGCGTCCTGCGGAACATCATATACGCATTAAGTCGCCCCAGCTGCTACTTTGGTATCCGACGGGTATGCAGTACCAAGCTACGCGTTACATCATGTATGTATAGGGTCGCGCCCGCTGCGCGTTGCAAATGCGACGAGTGCACGCCCCCAGGCCCTGTGTTATGTCACAGACGTATAGTGTCGCGCCAGGAACGCCATTCCCTCTTTTTTTTGGTCTCAAAAGTATATCTAAATAACTTTAAACAGTATATGACAGCATGCAATAATCTAGAATATTGTAAACATTTATATATTTCTAACTGTAATAAACTTATATTATGATAAATATATTTCTCAAAATCGCATCGGGTGTGGCCTCCTTGCACTCTCGGTGCGCGATTGCCATGTGACCTTAAAAAAAAGCATTTGATTGCTTCATAACATTTCCCATTGTACCAGTTGGACGACCCCACCCATTTTAGTCATTCTCTCTACAGTGTTTGATGAGAGACACCACTTTACCATGTACACATATCTTATTCTACACACAACGTGCAACGATCATCAATATTCATGGCCTGTACATTAAGCCTTCCATGTGTGATGGCTATGTATTTGAAACGTTACGTCAAAAAACAAATGTGTGTTACACGATGCCCTTGGTGTGTGTGTGTGTGTGTACATTATTGTGCTGCCTTTTGGCCTAGATATTGGTGGCTCTAAGGAGTATCATCAGCCATGGGCACATCCTAGATCACCTGTGACAAACAGTAAACAGTAATGTGTAGATTTGTATTGCTGTACGCTCTGTTGTCAAACTTTACCAATATGGTATTGTTTCATATGTGAGACTTTCAGATTCACGTTTGACATACATTGCTTGACTGTAATGAGCGTTATCACTGTGTATGAGGTAGCCTCAGAAGATCCTCCCTCCATCCAAGCACATTCACATGTGTACGCTTCGCGATAGCAACACTTTCAATAATTCTGCACACCATTGACATGCATGTCTGCGCATATCCACAACCTTGACAAGGACATGTGATGTTCGCCATTCAATCTTTTCGAAGAGCATCTCATTAGCGATAGTTGCCTCCCTCCCGATACATGCTACATTAATATAAATTGCGCATTCTGCGACATCAAAACTGCAAAAGAAAAACATATAAGTACACTACCTGGCCAGAAAGGAACTGAACAATGCCCAGATCCCGGAACAATTATTCACACCCCTACGCTGGCCTGACGTACGTAAGCCCATCCCACTTTGCACACATATAAGTAGGATAACGACATCGCCACATGTCCCAGTTCTTCCAAACTGCCTCAGGTGACATGGCCGCATCCACCTCGCATATCACAATGCGCAATTAAAAAAAGGGATCCATGAGGTGTACACCATCCTGGCAATCAACACTGGTTCTAAATTGTGAATCCTACTGCCTGTCGTGTTTCCAAAGGGATCTATGAGGTGTACACCATCCTGCAATCAACACTACAACTGAATTTTGAACACTGCTGCCCGTAGTGTTTGCACACACAACAATGACAGCAAGTGAGCAGGGGGGCCTGGGTGCACAACGGCTACAATTGAGCGCGGTGCTGCAGGAGAGGTGGGCTGCATCAGCCTGAGTGCGCAGATGTGAACAAGCAAAGTTCCAGGCGTAATGATGTGATCTCTGACCTCAGTCAGTCACATCTCTGTCTCATTTTAAAGACCTGCTGGACCATACTGTAGCCTTTATATGTGAATCCTTGGTATAACATAATATTATTTAACCTTGTGTATTATCGTACACTCCAACTCCTCTTTGAACCACGATTACCACTAACAGTTGGTAGATCTTACTTCAAAAACGAACGATGCAGTCAACCGTTGTTTTCTATTAAGCTTGAAATAAACCTTCATTTACCTCCAGACGTTTCCACCATTAAATTATTTCTCCCTTTTCAGACACTGAATTAATTGACCAAAAAATGGGCGGAGCGGGTGCTCACCCCATAATGATCCCCTCAGCAGTTTGGTGCCTTCCATCGTGGCATCAAGAAACCCTCCCCAACAGGAGACGTGCTCTCCCACCCTACAAAAGTACCCCGGACTCAGAGCTTGCACCGGCACGTCGTTGGACACACCGATGGTGGCAGGTGAGCAGTGAAGACTCGGTGTGCAGGACCTACAATTGAGCACAGTGCGGGGGAAGAGGCTGGGGTGCATCAGCCTGAGTGCGCAGATGCAAACAAGCGATGTGGCCGTCCGTAATGATGTGATCTCTGACCTCATTCAGTCACATCTCTGTCTCATTTTAACGA
This sequence comes from Lissotriton vulgaris, assembly GCF_964263255.1. Lineage (NCBI taxonomy): Eukaryota > Metazoa > Chordata > Amphibia > Caudata > Salamandridae > Lissotriton > Lissotriton vulgaris. The sequence goes on along the minus strand of NC_141695.1, from coordinate 1,025,024,521 downwards.
CCTGCTGAACTGTACTGTAGGCCTGAACAAGCGGGCAGCGCTACCCTACAGACACGTGTAGAGTGCGGTGCTGCGGAGGGGTGGGCAGGTGCGAAAAAGCGATGTTGCCGTGTGTAATTATGTGATCTCTGACCTCATTCAGTCACATGTCTGTCTCAATTTAAGAACCTTCTGGACAGTACTGTAGGCCTGAGCCAGGGGGCAGCGCTGCCCTACAGACATGTGACATTGGCTCTTAGGGCACTGTAGTGAGCTCATTACTAAGTGTACATGCACACAAGCTTCCAAACGGGTGACGGGACGTTTACACTGAGGGCTGGGTGCAGTAGGCCTACGTTCTGTCTCCTCCTCCCTCTGTTCTTTTGACTCTCCCACCCCTTCTCCCTTCCACCCACTCACTCTACCTCCCATTCTCACTATCTTACTTTCATTCGGGCTACCTTTCTTTTCCTCTTCCACATGGCACACATACTTATGTTTCATTTTTGTCTTTCAGGTTTTGTACGTTGCTTCTGGAGGAGTCCCACCCACGTATTTCATGTTATACAGTTGTTTGTTCTAATAAACTTGTGTTTCCATTTATTTGTATTGTTTTAATAAAGATTATTTTTTTCCAATAAATGAGGGTATAGGTCTTCTTTTTCTGACAACACTTGTCTGTAGCTTACTGTGAAAATCGTTTGTTTATAGGAGGTTATGAGGGAAAACCTGCCTACCAAATATAAACCAATAGACTATTACATAAATGAAGCCTGCGTAATTCTACAACTGCAAGGGTTCTATGCATGTATCACTTTATAACACCATGAGTACTGCCCGTGTGATTACAGAACCAATAAGGCACTTCCTAGGACCACCGCGACTTCAGGGACTGCCGAGGCCCACCCTGCATGTTTATGCAAAGCCACGGAGGGTGGCGATCCCCGGACTTCAGTTGGCCTCTGTTAGACCTGTCTGGCTTTTTGGCGAAGTCCCTCCTAATTTTTATTTATTTTGTCCCCTTTTTGCCCCTCATACCCTTATTAATTTTTGTGTCTACTGACTTTTTGTAGGTGTTGGCCAGGGGGATAGGTGTTCTTTCTCCCCCTCATAATCTTTTACCTCAGGCCCAGAGGCCTGTTCTGACAGGAAAGTTGGCACCACCTAAAATGGTGGCCACCAACTGCCCCAACTGTCACAAACAGAACTTGGCCATAGCCTAACATAGGGCATTCCAGAACCTTCTGGTCCATTCTGGACCACTGAAGGGCAGCCTATATAAGGCGGAATGCGGGGCAGCCATTTTGTCTACCTGTGGAAGTCAGCTGGAGGACAGGCTGTAGCTGAGGGTGGGAAGAGGTTGGACTTAGGATTGACCTCCTGGACTGGGAAGCTACCTTATTGGTCCAACCCACTATTCCCCTGTTGGTTATTTGTCTTGGCCCCGCTGTGGGAAGTTACTGGAGACCCTGGTCGCCTAGCTTGCCCCTTTTCTAAATAATATAGGGGAAGTCTATAGGAGAAGGAGACTGCAGCGCTGCGGAGCGCAGTCCTCTGCCCAGTTGGAGGGACTTGTGAGAAGCGTGCCTTTATCCTCAGCTTCTGTCCAGAGCCTGGTAGTTGGGCGAGACTGTCCCCTTGTCCATAATTCCCTGGAGCGTCACCTCTCACCTGCTGTGGTGGAGCGCCACGGAGGAGAGCAGAAGCCAGGAGAAAACGGGCTGTTCCGCCCTTCTACCCCCCAATCCAGCGTGGAGAGCGGCGTCGCTGTCGATCTGCATCTGCCAGCCCTGAGGTGAGGAGCGGAGAAGAAGGGCAGGGTAGCGCGACCAGCGCGGTCACTGGGAGAGAGACACTAGCTCTCCGCGCATGCCCCGTGGAGCCGCCGGGCCCCGTGAGGCGGAGCCGGATCTGAGGAGGCGGAAGGGGAGCAGCAAGAGGAATCACCAGCACGCGCGCCACTGCGCATGCTCAGCAGAGTAGCATCTTGCCGCCCAGCGCTGAGGAGAGGCGCCGGCGGCTTTCCCAGGCTTTTCCAGGCTGTTGAGCTATCGGCGTGTCCTTCCTGCCCCAGCGCCACACTGAGGAGCTGGCCTGGGCAGGGAGGGAGAGAAACGAGGCCCGGTAAAGGTCTGGGGCTTCGTGGTGTTTACCTTAACCAAATCCAGCACGAGTGTGGCGCGGGGGAGTCAGCCTGAGGCGAGGGAGAGCCTCTTCAGTTTTGATTCTCCAGGCCTCGCGCAGGATAATTCTTGACCTTTGGCACAAAGCTAATCTCACTACAGTCACAAGTAAGGAGGTATCTACGTGGGGAATTGGTTTCCACAGTATTAACTATACATAAATGGAGACTCTGACTCTGGGAGTACAGCGTCTATGAGGAATCCCTGCCAGGGACCTAAATGGAATTGGCTTATGTGGTTCTTAACCCCTTTCTCTCTGACAGGATAAGGAAGTGAATTATAAACGCTATTCATGTAAAGTAGAGTGTTACCCTGAGCTAGTTAAAAGGTTGATCTTGCCAAACTGTAGGGCAATACTGTAGTGGGAGAGTACAAGGTTGATTCCAATATTGCTGGTACCTGTTCACCTGAAGGAGTCATTAGATCCCCATAGGAAGTGTGGGTGCTGTCACACAGGCCTGAGATCCTAAACCCCCGTTTAAGGCTGCTCACTTGTTGTGGGGAAAATTACCTACAGTGGGAGGAGGGTTAGAGCACCACATTGTTTCTACACTTAATTAAATATGAGGATCTGAGGTAAAGGTACTAGAGTTGTGAAGCTGATAATTTTAGTTAGCCTTCCTGCCAGATCTGTAGCAACTGCTTAACTATATTGAATTGAATTTTCACCTCCTAAAAGGAAGCTGTAACAGTAAAGTTTAACTAAGCATAGAGCTTAACCCTTTCGAGGCTATTGACGAGCTGGGCTCGTCATCGCGCTTACCTGTCCTGCGCGGATGACAAGGCCAGCTCGTCACGTAACGCGGTAATTTCGAATCTGCCGCGCACAGCGGGAAAAGCCGCCGCAGCGATGCGGTTAATGAGACGTTCTGCTAATTCTGTAAATGTGATGATTTGATACTTTTGAAAGTGCCTTTAATGATTCATTGACAAGTGTATTGTATTGTTGAACAAAGTGATAATCTGCTAGTAATTTAAAAAGTTTAACTGCTGATTCTAAAAGTGACCTGAAATGTTCTGAGCTATTTATATCTGACAACAAAGAGAATATTATTTTTATATAAAGCAGTACGTATTTTCACACATTTTTGGGTGTAGTGTTTTCTTTTTGAGTGCTATTGCGTGGAGTTACTTTTGGGTGGTCTGCAACCTTTACACTGAGCCTCTGTTATGCTAGTCTTGTCCTAGGCCAGGCTACCTAATTCCAACAGCCTCGAAGCCCCCCGAAAAATTAGTAAACAATACCCGGGACAGTGACGATCCCCTAGGCTACAAAACGTCTCTGTGCCCTCCGCGCCTAATTTACATGTAACGTCCTACAGAGACCCCGCAATATAATATTAGGATTAGCCACAGAACATTACCCACCAGGAGCCTCATTTAAATCAACGAGTGAGACCCCGCTTTTTTTTCTCCATTTTTACCATCCGTATCAGCTCTAATAAAGCGCAGCAAGGTTTTCCTCCTCTCGCTTCAACTAGTCAAACAAGGATTTGCTATCACAGGGTGGAAGCCATGCACCCGCCCTCTAATAGCAAACATAAATGTCCCGCAGATGCCCACCCCGGGACATTGTATAAGCTGCGCCTGGGAGGTCGCGCTCCCTAGGACCATGATCCATTGGTTAGTATAAATGCATACTGACACTACTTACACACATGTAGTACAGTGACCAGAGTGTAGTGAAGAGGCAGAGGAAGCGCAAAATCTAAAAATATAAATCCTACCAGAGGTCGGATGACATAGTTCAATGAGCCGACGACCCTGGGATGAGTAGAAACAGCTACAATGGGTAAACGGGTCTTCAGCACTACGCAAGCTACTTTAAAGTATTGGTGAGTGCTGTCTTCTTCCCGCTCGTCGTCAAATTTATGTAGTGAAGAGGCAGACAGCAGTGGACCCAATAAGTAGATTTATTGCAGGAAAACAAGACACCTTAAACACTCACCAACTGGAGCAGACAGCAAGGCAACCGTCTTCTCCAGCACCGTGTACAAACTCCCAAAGGTTCCCCTCATGACAGTCCTACATTCTAACAATACATACTTACATTCTAGTAGAATTACATTCTACTATGTCTTACATTGGAATACTACACAGAGCACATGTGTTTCCAGCAATGAGCTCATGGTTTCATCCAGGAGTCTTGAGACCGGTAGGGGTGAGTAGTTCACTTCCCACTCCCTGTATTATATACACGCAAACTAACACTACTTCCACAGGTATACTACAGCGCACAGAGCACATCACTTTACAGCAATGAGCTCCCGATTTAGGCTCACGGTTTAATCCCCCAGTCTTCAGACCAGTAGGGGTGAGTAGTTCGCTACCCACTCCCTATATACTATAAAAGCATACTAACATTACTTACACAGTTATACTACAGCGGCTAGTATCCTACAGCGCCCAGAGCCCATCACTTTACAGCAATCAGCTCGGTTGGATCCCCGAGTCTTCACACCGGGAGGCGTAAGTACTTTGCTTCCGGAATAGTATAAACACACGGTAGCGGTCAGTAGTTCGGTTCCCACTCCCTGCATAGTATTAACGCCTAGAAACACTACTTGCACATATATACTACAGCGCCCAGAGCCCATCCCTTCACAGCAATGAGCTCCCGATTTAGGCACCCGATTTAATCCCCAAATCTTCAGACCAGTAGGGGGGAGTAGTTCACTACCCACTCCCTATATACTATAAACGCATACTAACACTACTTACACAGTTGTACTACAGCGGCTAGTGTCCTACAGCGCCCAGAGCCCATCACTTTACAGCAATCACCTTGGTTTGATCTCCAAGTCTTCACACCGGTAGGCGTGAGTACTTCCCTCCCGCTTCCATTATAGTATAAACCCACAATAGCGGTCAGTAGTTCGCTTCCCACTCCCTTTGTGGTATAAACGCCTACTGACACTACTTGCACATGTATGCTACAAGACCAGAGCACATCACTTTACAGCAATGAGCTCACGGTTTAGGCTCTCGGTTTTCTACCCAAGTGTAGCAGCATATCATCTCAGCACCATGTCACTCTGAGCAACACCGCACTTTCAGACCGGTAAGAGTGACTACTTCGCTTCGCACTCCCCCACAGAGCTTACAGTGTTCCTACCCTCCTTTTCTACTTTTTTTGCCCTTTTTTCTCCTTACTCGCTTCAATGGAATCACAAAATTGCAGTCAACACTTCCTAGTAGCAACCGCTCGCAACCAATAAGCAGCAAGCTCGTCCTCGTAATGCCTCAGCCAATCAGGTGGCAGAATTCTCAAATATCGATATCTGTAAATTTTGATATTTCCCAAAAACTACAGAACGGATTTACACCAAATAAATAAAAGCGTGCTTTCTAGACCAAGGCCCTTCTCCCTGCAGAATTTGGGGTAATTCCGTTCACCCGTTCGACCTGTAACCTTGTCTATAGTTTTCTACGTAAATTAACATGGAGAAAACACGTTTTTGGACCCCCCCTTTTTTCTCAGCCCCCCTTGACGAATCACCCCCAAACTTTCATCATAGAAGCTGATATGAACAAAGAATTAGTTTGGAAAATTTCATGAAGATTCGTCAAACGACACCAAAGTTATAAGCAAAACAAGAAATGCTCTTCTATGGAAACTAGGTCTTAACTATAACTACCTTCTGGCGACTGCCAGTAGGAGATATATATATATATATATATATATGTATATATATCAACCACAAAATCCTCCCAGGAGGAAATAATGAAAAATGCACTCACAGGGTTTGCGTGTTCCCCAAAGTTTTTTCCTCTATTTTCCTTTTATTGTTCTGTTGATATATATTGAATACCTCTTTTAGCCCTCCAGTGGGCAAGTTATGTTAACCTTCATATCCCCTCATATGTCAAGTATTAATTGTTAAGTCCGAATCTGTTTTTAACTGTATTCGATCCTTTAAGCCCGTATGTGCTGCTGTGTGTTCCTTATCTTTCCAACATGTCACAAGTACCCAGAAATTAATATATGTCTATAAGGAAACCAGGCTAAAAAAACAAATATACTTTTACACACATAACAGTTGCCCATTTCCATACTGAAAGTCTTTCTTTAAAACCAGGATGAGAACCCATCCCCTAAAGATGTACATAAAGTTCCTCACTTTGATTGAGACCCCAACGAGTAAGAGTTCTGAAGTTCAAAATTTGTAGAGATTCCCTTTGTCTCAATTTCCTCTCTTGGTCCCCACCCCTCCCACTGATGGGTACCATATCCAACGCGGAAAAAGCTATGATTGGTTTCCAACTGCAGAAATGCAGATGATCAATCAAAGCGCGCAGCTCAAATATAGGACGAAACATTGGATCCAATGTAAAAATATCCCGTTATAACATCTTTAATAAGTAACATGCTCTTAATCACCAATGTTTAAGTAGTAAAATATTTTCTTAAAGATCAAGGAAACAGATAAATAACTAAATCTAAAAATAAATGATGCCATTTTATTTTAAGACATAACTGAGATACCAAAGTACAAACACTTTTCCTTTGCCTACAGATACCAGAATACTCGGGGGCATTTGATGTAGGAATGACATCACGAGTCACATGGTGCATTGCAAACACTTTTATGGGTTGGTTTCAAATTTGTTTGTTGTGACCATGAGCAAGTTATCAGGTGATAACGAAATGCGTCGGTTTTTGTGATCTGGGTTTTGTTTGCTTCTTTTTGATGGATTAAAGGAAAAAACTTTGTGGAACACGCAAACCCTGCAAGTGCGTTTTTCATTATTTCCTCCTGGGAGGATTTTGTGGTTTATATAATTCGGCTAGGCTCTGCCGAGGAAATCCGCACCGGAATCAGAAGCGCCATGGGTTCGGGCAAGTGAGCTGTTATTGTGTGACTAAGAATCTTAGTGGCACCAACATACGAGGACCCCGACCCTGAAATGCTACAAATGTGGGCCGATAACAGTGCAAAATCATCGGAAAACATGTTGAAAATTCTCATCCAATTTGCGGCAAGTGATAGGGCTAAAATGATTACCAGCATTGAAGAAATACTAAAAGAACTGGACCCAAAACCAAACAAAGACGAAATCGCAGAGAGAATGAAAGAAATAAAAACAAGGCTAGAAAAACATGAAACTGACATTAAGGAAAGAAAAGCGATAAAATTCCAGAGGGATCGCAACGATTATATGAACGGAAGAATCTATACGTTTGCGAGGAAATTTGATCAAATAAGACGGCAACCACTGGCACCAATAGATAGAGGACAAACCGCGACTGTGGAGCAAAGTGAGAACGAAATTAGCTCTGAATATGAAACCGACAATGAAAGCAACCAGAGCACTGATACAACTGGCCCAGCACCAACCCCAGCCCAAGAATAGGCTTTTTTACGAATACAGCGCCTCAGGACACTACGTCCAAGGAACCTGCCAAATCAAGACAGGGGTGGAAGAAGCCGATCGAACCAAAAACAACAACAAAAAGCAGGAGGAGAAAGAACAGGAGATGGGGGACAGCAAGGGCAAAAACAAAACAAAACACAATACAGACGAAACAGACGCCGATGATGGACACAACAATAGACAACACAGTTATTAATTTATCTAATATGGAGCTGTCACCACAGGAACTGGAAATTCTATCGCTGGGGCTAACGTACTGCAGCAACACAAACTTTGACTACGCTCAAACGCGAATTGATGTGTTCCTTTATGTCCCCAAATTAAAACTCCAAAAATACTTTGCCAATTCAAGCCTACGTACACTTGAAACGCCAAGAACCAATGACCTGAGCCAAATGCTAAGTGTAACACACATGGAAACATTACAAACTATGATTGATCTGGAACAGCAAAATGAAACTGAGGACATCACCCCAAGTGGGGCAGCTATGAGCTCTGATATAGACATTTATCAAACAATCGAAACTGGATTCAAACCGAAATCAGTGTTTATGCCAGCGATGCCTAAAGATGGGTTAGACCTATTCTCTGAATGTGTGACAAAAGACCTTAAGGAACTTTCCATCCTAAGCACCACAAAACAATACTCTCAAAATCAAGACCACACACGTAAATATAATGACCTGATGGCTAGAATCAAAGCAAGATCAGACATCGTTGTCAGATGGTCTGACAAAGGGGGCAACATAGTCCTATGGCCTTTAGAAATGTACAATCGAGAGGCGCTTAGTCAACTACAAGACCAAGAATGTTACACAAGAATCAGCCCCACACACATTGTTGGCATACAGGAGAAATACCACAATTAACTGTACAAATGGAGAGGGAAAGGACTGCTGAGCAAAAAAGAGTTCGAATTTTTGAAAAATGAATATCCTGTCACTGTTTCTCATCAGTTTGGGGAAAGGATCACTTGTCCTGCGTAAACCAAGGTCTGCAGGTTGGTAACTGGGTGTCTCCCAATAAAATGACCCTCATACACGTGTTTTTGATTATCTCTTTCTTTTGGTAGCGGTATATGATGTGTCCCCGCTTCTTTTAAAACGTGCGTGCGTAATCCTTGGGTCAATTCTTTTGTGTGCACCCTCCACCAGGAGGCTTTACCTTTAGTTGAGGCAGTAGTGATCGTGGAAAAGTGGTCTAGTGATAAGGGAAGTGGTGAGTTGATTAAAAATAGTCCGGACAGCCAGTGAACGAAATTTATTAAGTCTGGATTCGGACTATTCTAAAATTAGTAAGTCGTGCTGCTGTGGAATCGACTATGGATTCTGGCGCACTTTAATGGTCTGATAAAATGGTCGACATGTTTCAGCCTCAGTTGACAATTGCTCAGTTGGCTTTCTTCAGGACCACAGGGTGAAATAGTGAACAATAGTGAGAGAATAGGTAAAATTGTAACCTGATTCTTCAAGTGGTAGGAGGTCGTAATGTACCTGTAAAAGAAAAAGAGCACACAACAACAGGTAGGGAGAAAAAAGGGGGAAAAAACAAGGGGGAAGGAAAGGACACTTAATTATGTACAAAATGTACTCATTCAAAATCATTTGATTTTGAATAAAGAAAACTGTAAAATGGCGATACTTAGCGCAGAATCACGTTCATTTCAGGCGTCAACCCAACCATTCTCATGCTGCTGCGTAATTATATACTCCCCCGCAATTAAGTACACCAAGCTCACAGTCTTTTCTGTTAAATAAGCATGTCACAACACCAACTAAGAGTAATGTGGAAACCACCATTATTTTAGAATTATTTTCAAAATTAAGGGCACTGCACTACAGTATAGCAAAATCACCCTACGCTGCTGCAGCATGAGAATGGTTGGGTTGGGTTGGGTTAACAGTGGTTAACATGTGATGTTAAGTGAGTAGGTTAACGTAATGGGCACTCTTTTTAAAAAATGTTTTGCAATGAGAAACACAAAATTTATGATTTATATAATTTTAGTTAAACGCATTTTGGTGAAAACAAGTGAAAAAAGACTGCCATGAATTTCAAATGTGCAAGTCATGAACTTGTCTATGTCAATACATGGGGAGTGACCATGTAACCATAGCAACAGCCAGTTAAAACGAGTTTGCTGATTGAACCCATGGCAACATGTATACGTATATATACCCTTGTAAATAACAATGCAGATGTTAGTGAACAAGGCGGGAGCAAGCCGCCGAAACGCGTCTGAGCAGCAACTGATCACGTAATAAATCGTTTGGATTAAGAAAAAAAAATGAGCAGCAACTGATCATGTAATAAATCGTTTGGATTAAGATTCACGGAGTCAGCGCCTTCTTTGATCCGAAGTTTGGTGTGGTAAAAAAAAAAAAATATATATATATATATATATATATATATATATATATCAAAAACCACAAGGTGCCTGCTGAGGAAGAGCCCACTACTGGAAGGTATTGTCTGTGAATCCTTGAAGGGACTGCATGCCAGAAAGATCGCTGCTCGCACTGGAATCGTCCTGCTTCACCCGACGCGTTTCGTGCAAGGCTGCACTTAATCATGGGCTGCGGGCTTGTTTGGTAGAAGCGGCCATGCATATTTGAGGCTTGTGTATAATTGAGATCCCCGCCCCAATGGGCGTTTCCACAGCAAGTGGAATTCTGGTTCTCGTAGTTCTTTCATGATCCCCTGTGGGTTGCATGCCGTTATACAAATAGTCATCATATTATCCCAAGTGGGTTGTGGAACCTCGTCCCCCAGGCACCAGCATCTTGTCCCTTCAACAAAACAGCTCCCAGTACCAACGCCGCAGAGCCGGTTGACACCGCAGCAGGTCTGCAAAAACAGCGGGGTTCTTTCCGCGGTCCAGGCGGAACCGCTAAACATCAAAAACCACAAGGTGCCTTCTGAGGAAGAGCCCACTACTGGAAGGTATTGTCTGTAAATCCTTTATTGAAGGTACTGCATGCCAGAAAGATCGCTGCTCGCACTGGAATCGTCCTGCTTCCCCCGACGCGTTTCGTGCAAGGCTGCACTTAATCATGGGCTGCGGGCTTGTTTGGTAGAAGCGGCCATGCATATTTGAGGCTTGTGTATAATTGAGATCTCCGCCCCAATGGGCGTATCCACAGCAAGTGGAATTCTGGTTCTCGTAGTTCTTTCATGATCCCCTGTGGGTTGCATGCCGTTATACAAATAGTCATCATATTATCCCAAGTGGATTGTGGAACCTCGTCCCCCAGGCACCAGCATCTTGTCCCTTCAACAAAACAGCTCCCAGTACCAACGCCGCAGAGCCGGTTGACACCGCAGTAGGTCTGCAAAAACAGCGGGGCTCTTTCCGCGGTCCAGGCGGAACCGCTAAACATCAAAAACCACAAGGTGCCTGCTGAGGAAGAGCCCACTACTGGAAGGTATTGTCTGTAAATCCTTTATTGAAGGTACTGCATGCCAGAAAGATCGCTGCTCGCACTGGAATCGTCCTGCTTCCCCCGACGCGTTTCGTGCAAGGCTGCACTTATTCATGGGCTGCGGGCAGTAGCGGTCGGCAGTAGGTGTTTCTATAGGGCGGTGACGTGGGCAGGAGGAGGGGCAGGGTGGGGGGAAATAATGTATGGATTACGGAGTTTTACAGGTAAGTAAACATTTAAATACATAAAACGAATTTCGTTGCGCGCACTGCATCACATTTGGTGATGCAGTGTGCGCAACGAAATTCGTTTTATGTATTTAAATGTTTACTTACCTGTAAAACTCCGTAATCCATACATTATTTCCCCCCACCCTGCCCCTCCTCCTGCCCACGTCACCGCCCTATAGAAACACCTACTGCCGACCGCTACTGGCTGCGGGCTTGTTTGGTAGAAGCGGCCATGCATATTTGAGGCTTGTGTATAATTGAGATCCCCGCCCCAATGGGCGTATCCACAGCAAGTGGAATTCTGGTTCTCGTAGTTCTTTCATGATCCCCTGTGGGTTGCATGCCGTTATACAAATAGTCATCATATTATCCCAAGTGGGTTGTGGAACCTCGTCCCTCAGGCACCAGCATCTTGTCCCTTCAACAAAACAGCTCCCAGTACCAATGCCGCAGAGCCGGTTGACACCGCAGCAGGTCTGCAAAAACAGCGGGGCTCTTTCCGCGGTCCAGGCGGAACCGCTAAACATCAAAAACCACAAGGTGCCTGCTGAGGAAGAGCCCACTACTGGAAGGTATTGTCTGTAAATCCTTTATTGAAGGTACTGCATGCCAGAAAGATCGCTGCTCGCACTGGAATCGTCCTGCTTCCCCCGACGCGTTTCGTGCAAGGCTGCACTTAATCATGGGCTGCGGGCTTGTTTGGTAGAAGTGGCCATGCATATTTGAGGCTTGTGTATAATTGAGATCCCTACCCCAATGGGCGTATCCACAGCAAGTGGAATTCTGGTTCTCGTAGTTCTTTCATGATCCCCTGTGGGTTGCATGCCGTTATACAAATAGTCATCATATTATCCCAAGTGGGTTGTGGAACCTCGTCCCTCAGGCACCAGCATCTTGTCCCTTCAACAAAACAGCTCCCAGTACCAACGCCGCAGAGCCGGTTGACACCGCAGCAGGTCTGTAAAAACAGCGGGGCTCTTTCCGCGGTCCAGGCGGAACCGCTAAACATCAAAAACCACAAGGTGCCTGCTGAGGAAGAGCCCACTACTGGAAGGTATTGTCTGTAAATCCTTTATTGAAGGTACTGCATGCCAGAAAGATCGCTGCTCGCACTGGAATCGTCCTGCTTCCCCCGACGCGTTTTGTGCAAGGCTGCACTTAATCATGGGCTGCGGGCTTGTTTGGTAGAAGCGGCCATGCATATTTGAGGCTTGTGTATAATTGAGATCTCCGCCCCAATGGGCGTATCCACAGCAAGTGGAATTCTGGTTCTCGTAGTTCTTTCATGACCCCCTGTGGGTTGCATGCCGTTATACAAATAGTCATCATATTATCCCAAGTGGGTTGTGGAACCTCGTCTCCCAGGCACCAGCATCTTGTCCCTTCAACAAAACAGCTCCCAGTACCAACGCCGCAGAGCAAATATGCATGGCCGCTTCTACCAAATTAGGGTAGGGGAAAATTAGGGTAAGTTTGAAGAATTACCCTTTCCCTATAGACGGATCAAAGGTTCCCTTATCGTGATTGCTTGCAGCTTGCAGATGCGCCTTAGCGAGGTGATAGCCCATGGATATGGAAGCGCTGTATAGCAACATCACACAGCAGGAAGCTGTGTTAGCCACTAGTTGGTTTATTGACACTTTTAACATCTTATGTCCTAAAGACTTTTTATTAGACCTGCTTCAGATTGTCCTCTCTGAGAATATTGTTGAATTTGGAAATACCCTCTTTCATCAAATCAAAGGCGTCAGTATGGGGGCATCTGTTGCTCCCTCCATCGCTAATATCTACATGGCAGCCTTTGAAACTAGATTTATCCACAATGAGATAGCACCGTTCTATGACTCCATCTCCCATTGGTCCAGATATATAGACTATATATTTTTTATCTGGACCAATGGGAGAGATTCTCTCCATGAATTTCTTGAATGGATTAATTTGACAGATACGAATCTCAAATTTACTGCTCAATATAGCGACATACAGGTCGAATTTTTAGATATAATCATCAAGAACCAAAATAATAAACTCATTGTCGATCTTTTTATTAAATCTACAGCGAGAAATACTCTTCTTCATTTTAAGAGTTTTCACCCGCGGTGCCAAAGAGAGAGTATACCCTTTTCTCAATTTATCCGAGTCAGAAGAAATTGTTCCAACCTAGCAGATTTTGACATTCAGGCTAAAATTATGAGACAGAAATTTCTAAATAGAGGTTACCCACATAGGTTGGTCCGAGACTCGTACAAACGAGCTAGGTTCTACGATCGTGACCATCTCCTCAGAACAAAACCTCCCGTAACTAATGATCAACTGGTATGTATCACAAAACATTCCACTCTCGACAATACAGTTAGACATATTGTCAACTCAAATTGGCATATTCTGAATTCGAACCCTACCAGTAGTAAATTAGATAGACCTATCTTTGCACATAGGAGAAACAAAAATCTCAAAGATCTCATTGTGCATTCTCGCTTTGCGACAAGTAATGTTCATTCAGAATTTGTACAAAGATCAATTAGTAACAACTTCCCTGTTAAAGGCACTGTAAAATGCTCATCTTGTAAATCCTGCAGTAACATCATTGAAGGTGAGTTTTTTGAGCATAATGGTTGTCAGACCTCTGCCCAAGACATGTGGAACTGCAAAACTACGAATTGCATCTATTTCATTTTGTGCCCATGCCAGCTTGGTTATGTGGGCGAAACCTCTAGATCCGTCCAAACTAGGCTTACAGAACACAGGTCAGCTATTCGTACTAATAAACATCTGGCCCCTCTGGTGAAACATTTTACAGAAAACCACCATGCTCCAGATGATTTTAAATGGCGCATTTTGGAAAAAATTAGACTCCCTAATAATAAAGGTGGCGACCAAGTCAGAAAGAAAAGGGAGGTCTTTTGGATTTTCTTTCTGGGAACTTTCAAGAAGGGCCTTAATGCCGAAATTCCCTGGGAGAATGCCATTCTTTAAGCTACCTCCTTTTAGCCACATTTCAGTATAGTTACCCATTCTCTGTCACACCTGTTCGATTTGTTATTATCTGTATCTTTATAATTAGAGAAATAATTTTCTTATTACTAATTCTCAATTTGTGTCCATTAGCCGTTTAAGGAATAGTTTTTTGTACATTCATACTTTCTATATAGATCAATTTCTTATAGTTTCCTAGGTATATATATCATTATCTGATATCTCAGTCTTGTGAATTTCAAGACGCATAGTTATATATACATACTAACCCCTCTTCCTTTTTATGCTACCACTCGTTTTAGTAGTTAATTATTAATTTTTTCATCCCCTCCCCCTTTTTTTTTTTCTTACCTCCCTTTACATCCACGCAATTGTGAACGCGCTGTATTCTATAATATAAATAGTGTTCTGAACCAGGAATCGCCGAGTATACTCAGAAAGTTATTTCTCCACTACGCTGGTCTTTATATATATGTTCATTTTTATACATATATATTTAATGAAAGGCATGACCTATACTAATTAATCATATTAGATCTTTATTATTCTGGGATGATTATTAGTGCTCACAACATTACGATTAACAAACCTCATGCACCATCTTTTGAATGGGGACGCTCTTACGATTACTGGATCGAGAACTAGAGTATTTACGCGCCATTTTGAATCAGGACACGCTTGGGATCCTTCCTTCCCCATTAGTCCTACTTTTATATCTATTGGCATCACGAGTGTTGCCGGCTTTTTCGCGCCATTAAATCCCTTTAAATAAGACACCAGTCGTCCGGCGTTTATCTTCTTTTTACGTGGAGGACTGGCCCCCACACCACGAACGTCGGAGCAGCACCATCTTGCTGTTCGTCTACCATTCACCTATTGTAGGTAAGAATCTCGTCGCGCTGGGTGCCCTTAGACTCCTTTACATCATAATCTATCGCGTTTTTTACCAATAGTGAGACTTCAATTTATTAATTCACCATCCTGACTCTCATTTCAGAGGCGTCCCTCATCTTTGCATCAAGGCATCATTACCTGTCGATATACATCAGGCTTTATATTACATCCCACAACTTTATTTAGAAGGTAACTGGGACATTTATAATCTTTATCAGTGTATAGTCTAAGAGATGGTTGTATTCATTGAGAGCTAAGACTTCACTAGCGATTAGTAAGCCTGTATCTCCCTATCTCTCATCCTTTTTTTCCCCTCTCTCCCCTTCTATTTAAATTACCAGCGAAACTGCCACCAACGTCTTTTTAAAGATTAACTCCTTTTCATCATATATCGCCTGCTCCGTCTGGAAAAATTCAGGTACCTACACGGCGTTTGTGAACCATATGTTCTAACTATGCTTTGTTAGAATAACGTGTATCTTTTGCCATGTATAGATGTGCGCCTATTATTGATTAGCGCCTTCTTGGTATTCTCTTTTTCTTTCTCTATTTTTCCCGCTGCTTTCGCCCATCTATTAGTTGTGAGATTGCGCTTGGGAGTGAAATATTGCAACACTTCGAACAGGAATGAGCTCGCTGCCCCTGATTTAAACATCGTTTGATTTTATCACCACTTTCGGCTTATAGAGTATTACCGTATATATCAGGTAAATATATATCTACAGTTAACTAACAGTTACCATTCAGGCTAATATTTAGCAATTAAGTGTGTTGCATCCTGCAGTCTTATCCACACTGAGAATCTCCCTTCAACCCCTGCTTACCTCCTAATCTATCATTCCCCGAAATTGTAGGGCTATCCACATGTCTTGTTCAATGTGTTTGACCCATTGTGTTCTACCTTGGATAAATATGTCCCAGTTCTACCCCATTTATATTTGTCTTTTCTATCACTAGGATTACCTTCATTTTAGAATCATATTATGTTCACTAAAGATATCTGAAGATTTCACCTTCCATCGTTTTACTGTATGGATAGAGCATCCTCTGTTGTAAGTATATTGTCATTTACTGTGTGCTATGTTGTATTACGATCTTTCTAACATGTATTAGGAGTTGCTCTATTAAATATATCCACAATCTCTACCAACTTAGGTGCCAACATGTAATCTTGTATATTTGATTAAAGTAAATATACGTTTGTTCATATAGACGTTATCAGTTGTTTCTATATGACGGGGCTTTTCTTAATGATCAATTTATTCCTAGTCAGATACTGTACAATCGCTGGATACCATTCTGTCAATCGTTGGCATTGAGTGAACAAATCAATAGTCTTGGTCAGTCAGGTACTAAGGAATGTCGATTTGAGATGTTGATATTGTTAATCATGTTTTTTGCCATTTGCACCTTCTGTATATTTGTTGATGTTTTGACATAAAATTATGAATGTATGGATAATATTTTAACATATGTATTTTTCTTTTATGAATGTATTTTCAGGACTTAATCTGTGTCTCCTGAAGAAGGCGGTTCACTGCCGAAACGCGCGTCGAGTTTTTATGCTTTTTCAATACCTTAGTTATTAAATATGTGTTTTTGTTTACAATTTTCACTGTATTGAATATGAGTTTTATGCTAATTGTTTATTATAATTGTGTGTAATTGATGAATTTTTTATCCCTATCATATGGTTTGACTTCTTGGTCATTCATAATATGATTTTTAATATATTGATTAAAAATATACGTTTTATACAAATTGTTAATTTTTTGATTATTCCTTTTTGACCACTGGTCTGGCTTCATTGTTCACACAAATTTCTTTGATGTCCTAGGATTTTTTCACACACCTGATAGCCCAAGGAACACCATCCTTCAAAGACAGGCACCCTGATTCATGAAGCAAAATTGCGCCCGCAATAGCTGCGAAACCATCAGAAATGCGAATTCGCAAACAGAGATTAGCGAAATCGCAAAAATAATCGCAGAATGCCGGCAGGATACCAATTGCGAATCGGAAATAGCGAGAAAGCACTGAATCTGCGAAAATAATTGCGAAATCGCACATTACTCGCAATCGGTATTCATGAAAAATCGCTATTAGCGAAAAAGCCAAAAATCGCATTTTGCGAGGCGCAATTTAAGGAGAACCCAAAGCAGGTGGTAACCATCAAACCCATTGGAATTTTTTTTTTTAAAAACCGTTGGCCAATCAGTAACTGGTGCAGGCCTGACCAAACACACTTAAGGGGAAGCAGCAACAGCAGAAGGAGTCTCACAATGCCAGGAATGTACATGGTGGTCAGGCGGCGAGGCTACAGCGAGCAGCAAGGAGGAGACGCAGAATCCAGGAGAGGATATTCCGCCAGCGGGTCACCCTGCTGGGCCAGACCAGAGAGCAAATATACGCAAAGTACCGGCTGAATGGGGCTATGATCATCAAGCTAATACAGGACCTTGACCCCCTGATGCAGCACCCAACAAGGCGGACCAATGCCGTCCCAACACATGTCCAGGTATTGTGTAGCCTGCACCTCCTGGCCTCTGGGAGCTTCCAGGGGATAGTTGTGGTAGCTGGGGGGATATCCCAGCCCACCATGTCCCGCTGCCACCGTAGTTTCCTTGACGCAATGCTGACCCAGCTACACCAGCACATCAAATTTCCCACCAGCCAACAGGAATTGGATGAGACCAAGCTACAATTCTACAATGTTGCCCGTTTCCCACACGTGATAGGATGCATTGACTGTACCCACGTCCACATTTGCCCACCTGCTGGAACGGAGTACATGTACCGCAATCACAAGTCCTACCACTCCCTCAACATCCAGATGGTCTGCAATGCTAAGACATACATCACGGACATAGTGGCACAGTACCCGGGGAGTACACATGACTCATTCATATTCCGCCACAGCGGCCTCCACACACGACTGGTCAGGGGAGACGTCGGGGAAGGACACCTACTTGGTAAGTACACTTTGCCCACAATGTCACATTGCGAATGACTAGCTGCGCTGCACAGGCACTCACCCTCTGCTCCTCTCATTCAGGTGACAGTGGGTACGCCCTGCGTGAATACCTCCTCACCCCATACCTCAACCCTGCTACACCACAGCAACGGCGTTACAACTTATCACACATACGCACAAGGAATTGCATAGAGAGAACATTTGGCCTACTGAAGAGCAGATTCCGCATACTTCACAAGACAGGTGGGGCCATGTACTACAGTCCTGAAGTGTGCTGCCGCATTGTGGCTGTGTGTGCTATCCTACACAACATTGCTACCAAGCGCCGGATACCTGTCGACATCTCTGGCAGTGAATCGGAAGGGGGGGACCGGCCACCTGCACATGCGCGCCATGCACGCGGGGAGAACCCAGCTGAAGGCCACAGACGCCGCAACCACATCACAATGAACAGTTTCTATTGCACCCTCTACCCTCACCCCACAAATCACAAATGCATGCAAAATGTAATAATGACACAACGCCAATGTGTGCTGCAAAATTAAATATTATTGTTTCATTCACAATAATGGTACCACTTTAAATGTTCTCATTGCTAACAGTATTTCAGCATACTGCTGTGTGAAAGGACAGGGCAGGCTTATACTCAGCCTGTGCCTGAAATAGTCATATCAAGTCAAGTGCGCCTCCTGCGCGTACCACCCAAGCGCCTCTGCGGATCATCCTCATCCAAGGCACGTGTACCTGCCGTGGGCCTGGTGCTGCGCCTGAGTGCCCCTACTAGTGAGGCAGAGTGGCTGCTAATGCTCGATGTCCCCTCACTGACATCATCACCCCCAACAGTGGCAGGTAGAGCAGGAGGGTGTAGTGCTGTCATGGCAGTGGTCAGGTACTCAAGGACCCTCGCCACATCCTCGCAGCACTAGATGAGCTGCTGCTGCTGCGCAAGGGACCGGCGCGACAACTGTGATGTGGCATTGCCTATAACATAATTGGACCTGGTGTAGGCCGTCAGCCGGGTCAATAGCTGACGGTGGCGCCGGCGTGCTGCGTTGCGCTGAGAAGTAATTGCTGCAGTGTTGGCCTCCATGGCTGCAGTCATGCGGGCCATTCCCTCCCCCACACCTGCCATGGCCACCGTCATGCGGTCCATCCGGTCCCCCACTCCGGCCACATTGCGCCCAATGTTGTACAGCTGTAGCTGTATTGCACCTTGCTGGCGTGCCTGCAGCTGATGTATACTCATCATGCGTCTTTCCACGCTCATTCGCGCCAGCCGCTGTCCATTTCCCCTCCTGCTGATAGCTGCAGTTGTCTGCAGGCGAGACCTGCCACGCCTGCTCTGCTGGCCTGACACAGTGGCTGGCCGCTGTGGTGCCGCTGTCGCGGGCCCTGAGGTAGAAGCACCAGCTGCTGGTGGTGTCACAGCAGGCGTCACTGGTGCAGCAGGGGCTGGGGGCACACTAGTTGTGGGCCTGGCTGCGGCTGTAGTAGTTGCGGCTGAGGCTGGGGGCACACTAGTTGTGGGCCTGGCTGCGGCTGTAGTTGTTGCGGCTGAGGTTGGGGGCACACTAGTTGTGGGCCGGCTGCGGCAGTGGTTGCTGTGCCAGACGCAGGAGGCACACTGCTGGTGGACCTGGCTGCTGGTGTTGTTGCTGCGGCAGGGGCTGGTGTCTGTGTATGTGGCGGCACCTCCTCCTCATCCTGGGCCTCCTCATCTATTTGCAGCCTCTCGCTGTCGCTGCTGTTTGCGCCACCTGTTAGGGTAAGTGGACGTTCATTAGTTGCATGTATCTGTCACACGTGCAGTTGCTACATGCATGCTGGGTGACATTCCCTGACTGGCTATGGCTTTGCGTACTTTGGAACCTGTCTGGCTGCATTGTGGTACTTCTACATTGTGGCCACACTACATGTCCCACAATGCTTCAGGGCATTACCTGATGTGCAACAATGGCATGACTATGGAACATTATGGGAGGCTATATGGTCATGGACATTCATAGGGGACAGGGTCGCAGTCGCATGCCACTTACCTTGGATGTCTTGGGTGGGGCGGGAGGAGTCCAGACAAGTCACTCCAATGCACGCCTCCCTCTCCAGCGTGTCTTCTACTTGGTCCTCCAAGGCTGTATTTGGAGGGACTGTAGGTCCTCCCCCTCCAGTGCCTGATGCCTCTCCAAGCCGCTCAGCCACCTTCTCTTTGGCACGACCTCGGAGGTCGTACCAGCGTTTTTTTAGTTCGTCCAGTGACCTATCAGCCACACCCACAGAGTTCACCGTGGACGCTATTCCCTGCCAGATCCTCCGTTTTTCCTGCTCCGCCACCCTCCTAGAGTCCTTGCCAAACAGTTTGGAGTGGTTGGCCACCACCCCTTCTATCAAATGCTCCAGCTCCTGTTCGGAAAAGTTTAACTTTCTTTTCCGCCCTGTGGTGTTGCTGGGCCCAGGAACTGCATCCTCAGACATTGCAGCACTGTAGTTTCAGAGTTGGAATCCAAACAGAATAGCAGGAGCTCTCCCAGTTGCTGACTCGAGGTCTGCCTCACTGTGGTGAATGGGGGTGGGAACTGGCTGCTTCCTGGTTGTGATGTCATCACTGTGCTCGAAATGCGACTTCCCGTTTTCCCGTTCTCGCGATTTTGCGATCTCGCAATTAGCGATATCGCTATTTGCAATATCGCAATCCCGACACGGATGTAGCCGGAAATAGCGATTTTTCTGCAATTATCGATAATCGCAAACGGCTTTTGCGGCCACGTGAGATTCGCTTTTTTTTATCGCTAAACATCATGAATTCCGATCTGCGATTTCTCAATAGCGATTCGCAGTTTTTCGCTAATTGAGAATCGCAGATTCCGGTTTTCATGAATCAGGCTGAGGGTCTGCAAGGGCACATCACATCTTGGAGGAAACAGGCCCCTTGATGGTAGCTCCTCCTATTTTACACTTTGTAAGAGCCCCTTCTATACATACCTTTTTCTGGTGGTGGTTAACCTGCTGCTGCCTCTGGCATGAGTGATTATCAAAAAAGGTGGTCCCTATGGGGGAAGTGTAGCCTTGGACTTCCACAGCACTAGTGTCATTAAAGAAACTCATCTGCGAGTTATTTGGTCATGCGATAAGTGAATTTTTTTTGCCAATTCCGTTCATGTAATAAAAAAAGGCTCATAATAATATAGCACATTTACATTTTTGCGAAAGACAAGGTACTCCTACAAAGCTAAGGCGCAGTGAAAGTGAACAGAGTGATTAAAAAGTGCATTTGTGCTATATACAAAAATATACACAGGTGACTGATTGGGACATTATACTGTTATGAACGACACTCTTAATATGGGTGTCGAAAACCACAATCAAGTTGCTCTATTCCTGTACGCAATAGAGTATCCCATTATTATTATAAATAATATTTTTTTTAAACAGAAGTATATTCAGCGCCTGTAATTTAAAAAAGGGGAAATGTTACATATATTTAAAAAGTGAAAAATTGAAGAAATAGTCATTCAATATATTAAATGAAGGGGTGGGCCATGATCACTGACTCATTGCGTCCTGAAGCTGGCTCAACCAAAACAGTGGACTATCATAACAGGGATCAAATAAATGAAACAGTGACGGATTGAAACCCTATCAACAAATAAAGAACAACCTCTTTGTTGGAAACATATATGAAAAAAAGGGGTGGAGATACTTTCTTTCAGACGTCATATGAAAGGCATACAATACTTTCTGAACAATTTTATGGAAATGCATTTAACAATCAATCATATTCTCGAAAAGGCTTTGTATGAGGTCAGTAGACCACAACATTTGTAATAAACGTATGTTCACACTTGCTGATGGAATTCCATGTTTGTATTTTACGAATGACGTCAACATTTATCCTTTGTCCATTGAGATTAATGTTTATGTGAAGGCTGTATGCCTCCAATCACTGGGGGCTCTGATCGTTTTGCATTTGCCCTTCCCAAAAAGTTCACATTTGGAAAGCAGACCTGCTTTGTCCCCTCCTCTGAGTCCCATTGTGACCTTTTCAATTATTTGCCACTTCATGTCCTCGCTGCTATGGAGTTGGGTCCGGTAGTGTCCGACAAGTGGTACCCCTTTAATTCTGCTTCTGTGTTGCAGAATTCTTCATTTTACTTTTTGTGTTGTTTGTCAAACATAAAGTAGGTTGCATGGGCACCAAATTGCATACACCACATCATGAGTACTGCAGTTGCTGAAACTCGTAAGGGCAACACATCTAGGTGGGTGAAGTTGCTGGTACTCAGGCTGTATGAGGATTTCACACATTGGGTACATTTAAAGTGGCCCACTATTGAAGGTAGACCCCACTTTGTGTTAAGACGTTTTGGGTGGTCTGGGAAGCGCATCCCTAACTAGGTTGTCCTTGAGATTCTTCCTATCCTTTTTGAAGGAGATCACAGGTGTGTCCTTGCTGGTGAGGTATCCTCCACTAGCCCCCAGTGTCTTTTTATAATCTTTTTCACCTTATTACTTAGTGGACTGGAAGTGGTGACACAAACAATTGTATCAATTCTATTATCCCTCGTTCTTGGTTCTAGGAGATCTTCTAGATGGTTGTACCAGTCTCTTTATCTGGCTCTTCTGACCAACCAATTGCACTGACCATTAATTTTGGTATGTGGCTCTCCACGCTTATATATCCGTATTACCTTATGGGTACATTTTCCTAAATATATATATTTTATAGCCTTCAATCTAGACATGAGCGTTAGTATATCGTCTGTGTCAGTCATGCTTGCAAGAAATGGTAATGCAGTCGATTGGTAGCCTTTAGGATCTTATGACTTTGTACATTTAGGTTCAGGATGCATCCTGGTTTTAACTTAATTTATTTCATTGCAGCTACTTTAATGCAGTTCACTGAGGTTTTCCTATGAAACTGCGATTGATACATCTACGGTTGTGGACCAATTTGCCCCAATCCTCTGATATGTAAACTTAGGTTTTTCATTAAAATCATGCTTGTAATGACACTACAATGTACACAATGACAGAAATTGATACATGCTTTTTTTACTTTTAGGTGTCTCCTGTTCATACGCTGTCCTGATGATGACCCTGTCCTATGTAATTCTACAAAGTGATCAAAACGGTGAGATTAACATATGTGGA
Source organism: Lissotriton vulgaris (assembly GCF_964263255.1). NCBI lineage: Eukaryota > Metazoa > Chordata > Amphibia > Caudata > Salamandridae > Lissotriton > Lissotriton vulgaris. The sequence continues at coordinate 1,025,001,342 of NC_141695.1, read as the reverse complement.
CTGATTTTAAATCTTAATTGTGGTTTTCAACACCCATATTAGGAGTCCATTCATAACAACATAATGTCCCAATCAATCACATGTATATATTAGTTTGATCCTGGAGATACAGACAGGCGCGGCATCTAAATATAACACTAGCATCGACAACCCTAGACTCTGTGTCTATGGTAAGCAATGTGCAATAGATGTTGCAGCTGAAAGTGATTTTGGCCCCCAAAACCATTTCCTCCACCATCCACCACTGTTCTGGGAGGTATTCAAGGAGTTTATCCATCTCCTCCCACTGTGCTCGGTCATATCTGGATAAGGGTGTGCCCAAACTGGCTATCTGCCAACAGGAAGCAGCTACCCTCTCTTACCGGTTGTGTTCCCTTTTTACCTTTTTTGCCCGGAGTGGAGGGATCACCAGTTGCTTGGGTGAAGGCACCCTTGGGGAGTGTGTGAACCACTATGGAATCTGGAGGGACCTGTCCACTATTGTACATAAGGTCACTGGTAAGGTCTTGAACCTATTTTCCACCCTGGGGTGATTACCCTGCCATTGAGTGGCTCTCAAGTTCTCAGGGGCAGATTGTAACACCCTCTTCAGCGTAGGGAGGAACTGTACTGAGCATTCAGATTTAGAGAGAGTCTCCAAAGGAAAATCTTATGCAAGATTACGAGCGTGATCATTTTAGTGGAGGATTGCAAGCAGTGATGGAATGCCTCTACAAAGGTAATACATAACAGCCACAGCTGCAATACTGCACGGCACCAGTGTACTATTATTAGGAATAAGTCTCCCAGTGCTGCATGGTTTACCATTCAAATATCAGCTTTAGATGTATATTTTGGAAATGATGGGTTCTGAAAATTCCCACATTTTCATATAAAATATACGCTTTTAAATTTAAGTACACCTATATTATTTAGGCCAAACAAAGTGTCTAATTTAGTAGGCTAGGTTGCACACAGGACAGCTACTGACAGGTAGATGGGGAGCGACCAGTAGCTCACAAGATATTTGTTGGAGAAGCCTGTCCTGGATAATATGCACATCCCACTTATGGTATCTGGCTGCCTACTGTATGACCTCATGATACTATGCTGCATCATCAGTGGGTTTAAGACCCTTATGAAATAGTGGTCTTGGAGAGGGTCACCTAGGTGATCCATATTGTAATTTGCCCATGGGTCATCTATTTGTCCCTCCCCTAATGGCTGATAGTAGGGATCAAACAGTCCATTGGGACAGCCTTGTTGAGAACCTGAGAAATGGAATTGTTTGGGGCAAGACTTGCAGAGACAGTGAAGAATGAAAAAGTCACCTTTGGAAACTGTCTTTCTGTTAGAGACTATCTTGTTGCAGTTTTCTCACATTTTCAATATTTCCCTGGCGTCAGACTGGATCCGGAAACATTTAAGTAGTACCTCTGTGGGCAAGAAGGTGGTGCTCTAGCAGCTCCGCACTGATACATTATGCTCCGGATATGACGTGAGGGGCCTATATAGGCACTGCTATCACAAGCTGATGTCCAGATTGTCCGCACCCTGGGATGCAGAGATCCAAGATCAAATTGGTAGACAGTGTGCTGAGTAGAAACATTAGGATCTTATTAATGGATAGTGCCCAGTCACAGAACGGCGAGAAGGGGAGGGTCAGTGAGGAATCTGTGCCTATCAGAAAGAGCATTAGCGAAGGTAAGTAATGTCATAAGCCACCTACCTAGGTCCGAGATGATTCCAAAGGGGCAGTGGCGCTAGTTCCCGAATCCTCCAGAGACTTGCCTTCGGTTTACAGGAAGAGACTGTGTTCCAGTGGCAAATCCCAGGGGAAGGGGATAGGAATGGAGAGTGCGTGTAGAGTCAAAGATGCTGTGGCTTATCTACTCAACAGCAACACTGCAGCAGGCATTCACACAAGTCTGATAAATGGTACAGACAGATATGGTACCTATAAACAAACAAATAATAACACTTTAGTCTAGCATTAACTCTATCTCTTAAGGTATCACCTCACGAAAGGTTTTCAAATCTCAACCAACCTTTAGTTTTGTTGTTGTTTGTTTTTTATTTAGATTGTCCGTAGAGGCTCCTTTATCAACATTTTTTAAACTGTAGTGAGTATGATTTCAGCATAAAACCCACACGCACATTTGGACGGGGTTAGCTTCACCCAAGTTCTTTCTGGCAGAGCCCTGCCAACAGTATGTACACATTGAACAAAAACAATGTTACCTTTGTTTGCAGCATTATGTTGCGACTTAGCTTGGCGCGTAGTAAAATCAAGTCTGTTAATATGTCTCTCTTGTTCTTTATTCCATCCAGGTGCGAGACTAGTTTAGGACGTTCTTTGTGGTGAGGTCGAAGAGGGAAGATCAAAGAAGCTGGCAAGACAGAGTCCTGGAAGCCGGGAAATGGGTAAGTGGCATGCAAAGGGGAGAAGTGTGGACAGTCTTTAAATAAGACTGCTTTAGAACCTTCATAAAGGTCACAATCTAATTGTTTGTAACAAGGAGCAGGTGCAGATAATAAATTTGATGAGGCTGCCTTCTAGAAGATGCTTTAGAATTTTCACAAAGGTCACGTTCTAATTGCTTAGAGCAACAAACATGTGCAGATGATTATGATGAGGCTGTCTTCTAGAAGGTGTTTTAGAATCTTCACAAAGGTCATGTTCTAATTGCTTATAGCAAAGAACAGGTGCAGATGATTATTTTGATGAGGCTTTCTTCTAGAAGGTGCTTTAGAAAGGCTACAAGGTTGTGTTCTAATTACTTAAAGCAAGAAACAGGTGCAGGGGATTAATTTAAGGAGGACTATCTTCCTGAAGGTTCACTTTGAGGTCATCTAGGACGGTTTCTTCATGCTTATTCTGGTGGATTTTCTGGATGTTTCTGTGGTGCCTGAAACCTGACTTTGCATATGCATGGTAAAATATTTGTAAAGCTATACGCCTTTTAAAAGAAACTGGGAAACACCAGCTGCACCTTGCTATTATAGTGATAGTCAAGAGAGTTGAGCTGTAGCAGGGACCCTGACAGCCACCCCTCCCAAAGGCAATCTTACAGGTTGTGGTTTAGTGCAATAGAGGGCATGAAACCGTCTCACCAGATAGGGTCATGAACTGAGGTGGACTGTTCCCACTCTGAAGGGTCATAACCCTGCCAATCTATAAGGTAATATAGTATTCCCTGAGATCAGTTAGAGTCCAGGATACAGTGAACTTCATACTCTTGTTGGCTATTAATCAGAACGGGTGGGGGTAGTATGCCTTGATCAGTGAAACACTGGGCGGATAGTGTGTTCAGGGAAAGCAGCAGCTTGACAGCAACTAGATTAATTATCTTGATAATGTCATAAGGACCTATAAACTATGGTATTAGTTTCCTTGGACCTTCTAGTTGTAGGTGTTGTGTTGATAACCATGCCCTGTCTCCTTCCTTGTATATAGGTGCTGGGGTTCCAAGCTTGTCAGCTTGTGCCTTCATGGCCAATTTGGCTTTTGCTAAACTTGAAAAATAACAACAAACAGGTAGATTGAGGGTCCTAGGGAATGTTTAACAACCATGCAGTTACTACCCCCTAAACATGATATATACTACAAAAAGAATAACTGTGGGTCTGCAATACATCTATGTGTGTCGAGATGACTCAGAGTGTACTCTAAGTGTGTTAGTAGAGCACACAACAGGATATCACACTGTGTGGGAAGATATCCATCAGTTACTCTCCCTCTGCCGCCCTTTCATCATTAGAACCACTTCCCAAAGTGGAGAATCTTTGTTGTTGCCACCTATTTTGATGTTAAATGGGAATGGCTAGTTTTGTAAGGCAAGGGGCAAAAGGGGACTAGTGTTAGTAACTGAAAGCAGTGCATGAGAAAGTTGTGAAAAAGAAAAAGTGCTCTATGATAAAATTGGATAGTGAACGCAAAACTATTTTATTCTGGTGCCGTCCACTTCCAAAGTTAAAAACAATTCAGTGCAAAATAGCCAGTAGGTTGACCTAATAGCTACTGGCCAGATGTCTCAACACACATAGATGTATTGCAGACCCACAGTTATTCTTTTTGTAGTATATATTTTGCTAAACTTGTCCTAGCATGCTTTCGAATCTCATGCAGTTGTTCTAATCTTTCTGTGACTGAAGGTAGCATAGTAGAAACTCCTGGTATATCAATAGAAAGGGTCCAGACATTAAGAAGCAGGGTGTGCAGTTTGTGGCTAAGTGGGTGCTGTTATTATAAGTGAGTTCAGCTAGGGATAAGGCCTGATCCCATTGTCCTGTGTACGTGGATAGTATGCATATTAGTGTAGTTTCTAGGAATTGGTTGACCATTGGTGTGTGGGTGAAGGTAGATGACAAGACTACTTCCATTCCTAACATCACAGGGTATTCTACAAAATTTAGATTCTACAAAAATTTAGATGTGAACTGAACACCACGGTCTGAGATGAGTTTAGTCAGTAGACCATGCAGACTTACAATATGATCAATTAATATTTGTAGGAAGCTGGCTCTGTATTTACCAGTGTGCACTGAGTCCAGTGGAACCCCAAAGGTAGGCAGAGGTAAAAGTACATAGCACCTACTCTCTATTTGTAGAGTGCTGAGGCCCAATGTTATTCAATGGGGTAGAGGGCCTCCGGTTGGTGGCTGCTCAGGAGCAGGCCAAAAGGTTGTGGGAGCAAACCTCCTGGTGTAAGACTCAGGGGAGAGAGAGAGATGGGGATGGGGAAAGGGTGAGAGAGAGAGGAGGAGGAGAGAGGGAGAGGGAGGGGGAGAGAGAGAGAGGGGGAGAGAGAGAGGGGGAGAGAGAGAGCGAAAGAGAGAGAGAGACAGAGAGAGAGAGACAGAGACAGAGAGAGAGAGAGAGAGAGAGAGAGAGAGAGAGAGAGAGAGAGAGAGAGAGAGAGAGAGAGAGATTTGGTTCCTCCTTGTTGGACATAAAACATGCTTGTGGTGTTGTCTGTATGGACCAACACTGATGAACCTTTTATCCGAGGGGGAAAGCTTGCAGGGAGAGAAAAATGGCCCTTAACTCAATCCTATTCATATGCATCTGACGCCGGGAGGAAGACAATTTTCCCCTGATTCTGAAGGTCTTGAAGATGACTTCCCCGCCCTCCATGGAAGCATTGGTGGCAACTATGAATTTCGGGATCAGAGGCAGAAAGGAAAGGCCCTGAGAAAGCTGCAACTCCAAAGTCCACCATTTGAAAGCCTCCCTCATGCGTGGAGTTATAGTTATTACGTTGAAGGATCTTGTCATTTGCATCCATTAACATTGAAGTTCTCTTGCAAAAGCGTCATTTGAAGACAAGCTAGGGGCACTAAGTTGATTACTGAGGGGAGCATACTCAGTTGAGATTTGTATGTCCTCACTTAAGTGTAATTTCAACTGCTCCTGCCTTTCCTGCAAGAGGAAAGCTTTGTTCTGAACGGTGTCCAGGTCGGCCCCTAGGAAAGTTATTGTCTGAATTGGAAAAACAGATGATTTTCGTTGGTTTATAGAAAGGCCTAATTTGCAGAACAGATCCATGGAATCTCCTGTAGCTATAGTCACCAGACGAGCCAATGGCGCTTTCAGGAGCCAATCGTCCAAACATGGAAATATTTTGTGCCCCTGGTTCCGCAAGGCGGCTGCCACTGGGGCCAGAAACTTGGCAAAAAGCTGTGGGGCAGATTTTATGCCGAAAGGTCGGACTCGGAACTGATAGTGGGTACCAGCCACTGTGCATCAGAGCAACTTTGTGTTTGGGAGGACAAAAAGAATGGTGGATTTGCTATTTTGATTTGCACATCAACCTTAGTTCTCAATAGTCATATATCAATGCAAAACACACTGTACACACTGAACAATATGGAGTGCTACTTGGCGTTAGATGCACATCCACCTCGGGCATCAAACCACGACCCCCTTCCCAAAGTTCATTCGGAATGGAGGTCCTTGCAATATGAGAAGAAACACCAGTGCACCTCCGAAATAGTCTCTTTGATCCCTTAGCTTATTTAGCGTTTCATCTGTAATCCATATCCTTGGTCAAACAGTCAATTTCATCACATCAGACGTTGTAGAGCATTCAAGTCTTTATTTTTCAAAATGTTATGGTCCACAGCCGACGCGCGTTTCGCCCCCTTTGGGCTTTTTCAAGGCTTTGCAACTTGTAGAAAAGACTTTCAATTCCGATATGTATTTATAAGTATTGAGGATACAATTCATATCCAAAAGGTCAACATGTTTCTGCTGTAAAAATGGGGTCTCGAGATCTCCTCCTGCTTCATCAGGACCTTATGGAAATGCTACTGCGTTATGTGAACAACTAAAATAAGTGAAAATGGTATCACCTGAAATTCGCCTGTTCAGAAGATCACAAGGGTCACAGAGTGACAACGGACGAACAAACAATTAAAGAAAAACAAAGAAACACATAGTTATTGTCTACAGTTTACAAAACACATATTGTGTGTGTTAGTTGCATTTAGCCAATCGTATTATTGGTCAGAGGATCTCAATTAGTAGACCATAAATGTAATTGCCATCTTGTTTGAGACCTGTTGGAAAGATATATTTATTTCCACTCACCCAATTTGTGGGGAATATACGCCCCACCTCACCTGGCTACAGCGCAGGTAGAAACGGAGCACCGCTCTGAGGAAGGAAAGGAAGAAGGAAATGAAAGAGGAAGGATACAGTAACTGCACTAATAGCATCTACAGGAGTAGCAGAATGACCACAAGAGTGTTTGTGAATAGCCCAAAACACATGTGTGTTTAGAATGTATAATACGTGATCACATGGTCGCTCAGCTTCACCTTTATCTAATAACAGCTTCTACCGTGGTAACAGATTGGCCGCAAGTTTGTTTATACACGGTCAAAAGTAATGTGTATAGATAGAATAATGCGTAATGCGCCTGGCTATACCTCTATCACATATAGCCATGTTAAATTAAATGGTGCACGCTATCGTTCATGGTTTCTACACATTTTAACAATTTGTAAGGTTAAACATTAGATCATATTGCCCAGTGATATCTCTTTTTTAGCGTGCACACGTCGTCTGAAGATTGTATATTAGAGGTGGACAAGGACGGCTCACAAACATAAAAGAACCGCCCCGCCACTCCAGGCTGAAGGATATAAGCCTAAAACGCTGTAATGCATCTGCTACTGGGAGTATCTGGAACAAAGCCTCACACCCCGCCCCGCTTACCTGTCCGTCGGTACTCCGGACATCCGTCTAGGCTGTCATGGAGGGAGGTTCACATAACGCAGTAGCATTTCCATAAGGTCCTGATGAAGCAGGAGGAGATCTCGAGACTCCATTTTTACAACAGAAACATGTTGACCTTTAATCCATCTGAGTAGTTATTTGTATACCACTACCTTGCACTGTTTTTATTGTTGGGTGTGGATAGGATACAATTAAAATATATTTTTTTCCACTTCCACAACCCAATCTTAAATCACTCACTTTTTAAGCACTGCTACTTTATCATACTTTTTGCACTGCTAGTCAGTTTACCCTCCTTATGCCACACAAATTAAGCTATCACATTTGAGTTCTTTTCCACTTGATTAGGTTACAGTTCACCTAATCTTTAGTGGTTGTACATCACTTCCTTTGGCTGAAGGATCCCAAATGATGTAGGGCGGCACAGGACGGGTATCTGATTGGAATCATTTGATGGTCACCACGTATCATTTTATATGGACTTCGTGACTGTTCCCTAATCAAACACATAGTTTTAGATAGTTTACCGCTTTCCTTGACCTACTGGTATCTTTGTTATAACTTACGGAATAGGGGATGATATCACTGTACGGTCATTAAATATTCCCCTCTGACCCTCCTTATTGTTATTTGTCAATGAGACAGTATGCCAGGTACTGATATAGTAGAACACGAGCCCCAAGACAGATACCTACCTCACAGGGTGGTATAAATGTCATAGAGGTCACGTAAGAAAGGATCAAGGATAGTAAAGTAGTGAAAGAGATGTAACAGGACTATAATGCCATGGTCGCTAGTTGAGCGTAGCTACTATCAGTTTCATTCAGACCCTTGTCTATTGAGTCAAAGTGGAGCATTCATTTTGACTCGCGAATGTTGAGAATTTGGCCAATGTTGCCTCCCCTTGGGCCCAAGGTGGCTTTTTCCAGTACAATCCACTTCATACTCTCAGGAGCATGGCCTCGTTGCTTAAAGTGTTCAACCATTGGTGCCCCCGTGACTTCGCAACGGATCCGACTACAATGCTTTAACACCCTTGCTTTGATCTTCTGTTGGGTTTCTCCTATATAGATCAAGTCGCACGGGCGCAGAATCCCATAGATCACATTATTAGTGTTGCAATTGGTGTGTGTTTTCAAGATATTCTTGTGATGTTTGTAGTGAAATTCTTTGGTTTGAATCATGGTGTCACAGGCCTTACAATGACCACACATGTGATGACCAACAATGGGTGGTAAATTCCAAAGGGAAAGGATAGTGGGTTGCTTAGGTATTTCTAAGAAAGAGCGCACCACATGATCCCTAATGCTCTATGCCCTTTTAAAAGAATGCATGGGTGGAGCTGGTGTTGTAAGGTCATCTGATATGATGTTCCAATGTTTGCTAATAATTTTTGAAATGGCATTGCTTTTCGTGCAGTATGTAGTCACATAAATCAGTTTTTCAACCTGATTGCCAGGTCTTTCTCGTGTTTAGAGTAGTGTTTCCCTAGGGTTGAACCATGCCTGTTTTCTGACCTTCTTCACCAGTCTCGTTCTTCAATGAGGCGGTGGGAGAGATTCTCAGATTCCATCATGTAATCTTGCTTCAAAGAGCAGTTCCTCCGGATGCGAAGGAACTGCCTGTATTAGGTTGTCCCTTAATCCTCTCGGATGGTGGCTATTGTACTGGAGAAGGGAGTTATGCTCCGCTGGTTTCCGATATAGGGTTGTCCGTAATGTCCCACTGTCGTTAAAGATGGTTAGATCCAGAAATTCGATCTTGCATTCATCCGAGTGCATTGTAAATAGGATATCCTGTGACCGCAAATTAAGCCAAGTATAGAAAGATGTAAGTTCCAGAGCGCTGCCTGTCCAAATTAGAATGATGTCGTCGATCTAACGCATCCATAGACCAACATTAGATCGGAAAGGGTTCAGGTCGTCAAAGATGAAATCGCTTTCGAAAGCAGCCATGAAAATAATAGCTAAATCCGGGGCAAAAGTGGCCCCCATTGCTACACCTTTAGTTTGGAGGTAGAAGCAATCTTGAACATAAAAAAGTTCATCATGGCAACTCTGAGAAGGGAGACAATAAACTCCGTGGGTACCGTTACGGGAGCCTCACGTTGATGCAGTATTGTCCGCATGGCCTCGAGTGCTGATTCCTGGGGGATGCTTGTGTAGAGCGAAACAATGTCACAGGTGACAAGGAGTTGTTTATTCCTGTCGAAAGGGTGACCATCAACAAGGTTGATAACCTGTGTAGTGTCCCGTAGGGAAGTCTGTGTCTTTTCCGCGATGGGCTTAAGAAAAACGTCTATATAATGGCATAGTGGTTCCAGTATGGAGCCACAGCCGGACACGATGGGACGTCCAGGTGGGTTGGTCATGTCCTTGTGTATTTTCGGTAAAGTATAAATTGTTGGTGTTCTGGGGTTCTTCTGATTTAAGAAGAGGAATTCATGTTCCGAGAGAAAACCTTGGTCACGGCCAGTTTCCGTGATCTTTAGTATTTCCACAGATAATGTTTTGGAAGGATCACCAGGTAACCTCCGGTAGCTGACTCCATCATTTAGTTGTTTAAGGATCTCCTCCTTGTATTTTTCAACATCTTGGATGACAATGGCACCCCCTTTGTCGGCGGGCTTAATGACAACCTCTCTATTGTTCTTCAGTCTCATTAGTGCCATCTCCTCTGTCCTACTAATGTTGAACTTGGTATACTTTTCTAGACTCAGAATTTTACTGACATCTCTCATCACAACACTTTCGTAGGCCAGAATCCTACTTGTCATGGCATAGGAGGGTGGCACAAAGGTGGACGGGATACGGAGTCCAGTATTTGAGTTGCGTGGAGTGGAGGTGGAATTCCTGAAATAATAGCGGAGTCTTATCTTTCTAAAAAATCTGTGGAGTTCCGTCTTGATTGCAGAGATATTGGGTGCTGCCGTGGGGATGTAGGACAATCCTTTACTCAGAATCTTGATCTCATCGTCATTGAGAGTGTGGCCCGAGATGTTGACCACAGGATTCAAAGGAGGTCTTACCACCTGTAGATCTTCCGTTGGGTGGATCTCTCGCCATGTTCTTCCGGTGTGAAGCGAACCTGTTTCTGGGCTATCACGGCCTCCATCCAGTCCATATTGTTGGCTTGCGTGCACGTGGCAACAACATGCACGTGCGCCTACTGGCCGTCAGTGCCACTATTTAAAGCGAGCACTATGGGTGCGGCTCTCCTGACACACGGGACGCTACGCCCGACCGATCTGGATTTCAACTAAGAGGTATGACAGTCCCCTTCCCTTCCCCCTAACCTGCATTCGTACCAAGCATTTTGGCCGTTTGAGCATTTTGCTCCGACTGCGTAACCCGGCTGGGCCCTTTTCAATTGACACACGGTTGTGTTTCTTTTCCCTTTGTCAGACGCTGCGGGTAGCTGGCGGCACCCCTACGATCGGTGAAGTGAAGCCTCAGCTCTGTTCACCTTTAACCCCTTGTATGCTCATGACGGAGCCGCTCCGTCATGAGCATCGGCTGAGCTGTGCTCAGGACGGAGCGGTTCCGTCATGGCCCTGCCGCCGCGCCTGCGCGGCGCTGATTTCACGCCTGCGCGGCGCGTTCTATTAAGCGGGCGGGGCCATGACGGAACCGCTCTGTCATGAGCACAGCGCAACCGCGGCTCGTGACGGAGCGGCTCGGTCACGAGCATGCGGGCGCCGCTCGGGCCCCCCCCCCTAGCGCTGCAGCGGAATTGCCGCCGCAGCGAAGGGGTTAAACTCTTCGAGTGAGTTACATTTAATATATGTGTGGTAATGTTAGTCATTGAGGTTTCCATACTTTGCAATGTTTTAAAATATAGGCGCAACATTGTCTTTCCAGAACCCGGCCCGGACTTAGGAGCCATCGACCTGAATACTAGGAGGACTCTAAACCCTCGGTATTGAGTCTTCCCCCTTCTTCCACCATGAACTCACTTTGAGCACCCCCGACCCATTTTGGGGCTCATGTAACTATTTGTTATTTCAATTATTTCCTTACTTCACCCTCACCTTGCCACCCTCCCCCCTACCTTGGGCACTATGTTATGTTGATTAGTACATTCATTCTATGTGTGCTGATTAGGTCGAGCTGGTGTTGGAGCGCGAAGCGCTCCCGCCAGCGGGAGTTCTATAGTCACTGTGCTAACTGGCAAGGGAGATAGAGCTGTGAACGAGTGGCTACTGGCCTGTGCACGAGCCGATTATGCTCTGTGAATGCGCAGATTGTCAGCGTGCCGTGCTCCCTTCCTGGCTCCGAACGCGTGCTGCTGCTGGCGCAGGGGCTGCAATTCCACAGCCGGCCACTGGGGACAGGTCCGAGACTGTCAGGGGGAAGCTGCGTCTGAGGTAGGAGCGAGGCATCGTCGCAGAGGAGGAACCAGGCCGGCTGCTGGGCACTGAGCAGTGAAAAACCCCGGAGCAGCAAGGCCCCACCTCCCCCCACACCTCCGTAGTCCGGTTCGTTTCATTCTTGTTTTGTAGCAGAGTTATTACAAATAAAAATGTTGACTGACAGACTGTGCTTTTTATGACTCCACCCCTATCCCATTCACTCCTTGCCCCCTAGTTATAGGGTCCCAGTGCATTCCATACGGATCCCAGCTCTGTACGTTCAGCTGTCTCGCTTGGACACTTTAGGCATTGCAGTGCACACTCACCCTTTAATCCTTGGAAGGTCGATAACAGAGTGGTTTACAGGCTCTCTTGGGGTTTCTTACACTTACCCTGCTCGAAGAGATGTGAGGGTGTTGTCAGATACATTTAGGACCCCCACCATCAGCATTGAAGAGGCGTGGTTATATGGTCTTTTTTTATTTTATTTTATTTTTTACATTTTATTTGTTTTTGTCCACAAATTAATTATAAAGGCCGCCACTATGGGCCATCAGTGCCGAGCGGCCGCCGCGTATGCATGTCCTAGAGCCATCACTGGTAGCGCGCGAAAGCGCTCATGTGACCTTACATCCTGACTGGTCCTGGAAATGACGTCCAACCGGACGGGAAGCAGGAATGGGAATTCGTGCCGTGGAGACGTGTTGCGCGCGTGAAGAGTGCAGCCCAGCACTCCAGGCCTTGTGAACAGAGTCGGGCCCGAGGCGAGGTCGAGACACAGGAGAGGGAGTGTAAGTAAGAGAGGGGCTGCCGATTACCCCTCCCCCCCCCCCACTGCCTTTCCTAAACCATTCCGGCACTGTAGTGTTAGCACACGACTGCAGCAGCCCCTCATCAATCATGCCCAGCGCTGTGGGTGGGCCCGGCTGCAGGTAAAGTCCGACGTAACTTGCGGGCAGCAGCTACCAGCACATGCGTTTGTGAAGGCTTGCAACAAGAAGTAAGTGCCTGGTGAGATGTTTGTGCTGACTCATGCTTATTGTAATGATGTGCCTTCTTCCCCCAATAACTCTCAGAGTCGGGTTGCTGTATACTCTATTTATTCAAGTTATATCGTACAAGGAGCGCCGAGCATGTCCTCTGCCCAGCCTGCTCGCGCGCTAATTCCTCGCTGCGCGCGCTGCCTCCCTACGTCACCGCACGTCACGTAGCTACGTGACGTGCAACGCTAGAGCGCTCACTACATATCTCCCCTTTTTCCCAACGAACTATATGTACAAGTCCTGACTCATGTCGTAGTCTCTGAATCTCGTAGGCTGGACCACCGCCCTTCCCCTTCTCGTCAGTCTTACCGGGGCCGTGGCAGTTGTCGCTTCGCTCTCGTTACCACTTCCTAGCGCAACCGCACTAGGCTCATTCCTGCTCCTATCCTCTTCACTCAGCTGCTCCCCACTCGCACCAATGTCCTCTTGTTGTGTCTCCTCGATGTCTATATCCTCTCCCCCATATTCACAGGGGGTCTCACTGTTGCTCTCACTATCTCCATCTGTCCTGTTGACCCTCCAGCAGAGTATTTTGTTGCACCTGGCCATGCGGTCCTGCGACCACACATTTCCGTCGCTCAGCAAGGCCGCCCTATCTCTCACTTCCACTACTTGCAGGGGCTTGCTGTACTTGCTATCTCCCTTTTTCTGCAGAGTGGCCAGTTTTACTCTCACCCATTCTCCTTTCTCCAAAGAGGTGTCCTTTACGTTCCTCCGCGCATCATAGTGTTTGGTGTACACAGATTGGGCTCTTTCCAGGTTGGCCTGCAATACGGCCGGTGACCACTCGCTCTTGATTACTCTTTCCTTCCATATTCTGTTGTCCTGAGTGAAAGGTTCCCGGCCTCTGAGAATCTGGAATGGGCTATAGCCAGTGTTCGTGGGTGTTATCCTATATGCCCATACCATGTGCCAAATCTCTGCTTCCCAGTCTTTGTTGTCTGAGATTGCCGCTTGTATCGACCCCATCACTACTCTATTAAAACGTTCCACCAACCCGTTCCCAGCGGGATGGTATATGGATGTGTGTTTTGCAGTGATGCCATTCCTCCGCATGAATTGGGACAATTTTTCAGATCGAAATTGGGGGCCGTTGTCACTGAGGACACACTTTGGGATGCCCTCTCTCACAAATGTTTCGGCCATGAAACTCACTATCGTCTCAGTGTCCATTGTTTCTTCAATTCTCAATTCCGGCCATTTGGAATATCGATCCACCATGACGCAGATGTATTTCTGTATTCCTTGTGCATTTAGGACAGGACCCAAGATGTCTATAGACAGTTCCTCCCACGGATTCTTCGGAGGATCAAACTTCCCCAGGGCTGGGCGCAGGGGTTTGAGTGTTTTATCTGCGCCTTGGCACCTCGGGCACTCTCTAACGTGTCTCTTCGCTCTTATGTCCATTCCCGGCCACCAATAATTTTGCTTGGCCCTCAGTTTCAGCTTTCCAGCTCCTAGATGGCCCTCATGCAACATGTCCAACAACAGGGGGATCATTTTGGCTGGTGGTATGACTCTCTCTCCTCTAAACATGAATATGCCTTGATCATCCATTGATAGTTCCTCCCTAACTTCGAAGTACGGGATGAGATCTCGCCCTGTCTTGTTTTTGTCTGGCCAACCCCTTACTATATGGGCTTTCACTTCTTCCAGAACGGGGTCTTCTTCGTATGCTAGTTTCCATTCTTGTCTGCTCACTGTTGTTTCTTGGTCTTCCGTGAGTGCGACCCACTCTCCCGCTCCCTCGCTGCGTTCTGTGCTGGGCTCCATTGCTGCCGCCCTGCTTAGGTAATCCGCCACCTTGTTCTTATTTCCCGGGATATGTTCCACATCATATCGGAACTCCATTAGTTTAAGTGACATCTTGGAGATCCTCGGCGTTGCGTCTGCATGTCCGCTTGATGTGAGTACCTTGAGCAGGGGCTTGTGGTCAGTCCTCAACCGGAACCTGGTGCCCCACAGGAATTGTCTAAACCGAGACATGGCCCACACTACTGCCAGCATTTCCTTCTCGACCATGCTATATTTCTTCTCAGTGTCGCTCAGGGTGCGGGATGCGAAGCATATCGTTTCCAGTCTCCCTTGGCCGCGGTCTTGCATGAGGACTGCTCCCAGTCCTTTGTCGCTAGCATCCGTTGTGAGTACTGTGCTTCCTTGGGGGTCGAATCCTTGTAGCGGGACAGCTCCTGCCACCTCCCTTTTTACCTTTTCAAATTCCTGCTGGGCCTCTTCCGACCACCGGAATTCACTGTTGTCTCTTGTGAGAAGTCTCATGTTGTGGGTCTTTGAGGCGAAGTGTTCCATAAACTTTCCGTAGTACTCTGCCATCCCCAAGAATGATCGGACTTCCTCCTTGCTGGCCGGTGGGGGTGCGTCGCAGATAGCTTTCACATTTTCCGCCTTGGGTGTTACTCCTCGTGCGCTTATCTCATGGCCCATGTACGTCACCTTTTCCATTCCTATTCGGCACTTCGTCCATTCTGCCGTGAGGCCCTTCTTTTCCAGGATTCCCAATACGTCATTCAGTTTCTTGTCGTGGTCGGATCTGTCTCGTCCCATCACCAAGATGTCGTCCTGGAAGTATTGGACCCCAGGTCTGTCCTTGAACAACTGGCGCATGAGTTTTTGGAACACCGCTGCCGCTGAGGCTAGCCCGAACGGCATGCGGCGGAACTGATAGCACCCAAAGGGGGTTATAAACGAGGTCAATTTGCGGCTCTCCGGGTGTAGTGCAATTTGGTGATAAGCCGATGTTAAGTCTATGGTGGAATACCACTGGACGCCCCTCGTGCTGGCCAACATCTCCTCTATTCGGGGTAGGGGGAACTTCTCTACCACAATGTTCTTATTCAATTTGCGCAGGTCAACGCATAGACGGACCTTGCCGTTGGGTTTCTTCACCACCACCAACGGCGCCAACCATTCGGCGCAGGTGATCGGCTCGATGATCCCTCTTTTCTCTAGCTCCCGTAGCTCCTCCTTTACGTCGTCCCTCACAGCCAATGGGATGTTTCTCACCTTGTGGGCCACCGGCACCGCTCCCTCCTTGAGGATGATCTTGTGTGCGAACTTGTCAAGTTTCCCCACTGTGCCCCCGAAGACAGTGGGAAATTCCTTCCTCCATCTGTCCGTGTCAGGCCCCTCTTCTTGCTCCGTCAGCAGGATCTGCTCCTTGCCTCCTGGGTCCAATTTGATGCCTAAGTCTCCTTGGTCGAGCCACCCCAGGACAGAAGGGCCTTTCTCAGAGACGTACAGCTTGCACCAGGCTGATCTGCCCCTGAACTCAAAGTTCAGCTTCTTGCATCCGGCCATGGGGATGCGGTCTCCATTGTAGGTGACGGGACGTATGTCCAGTCTCTCCAATCCGGGGCCCAGTTGTGGAGCAAACTTCTCCTCCCAGACGGTTCTCGGAATTATGGTGTATGGCGATCCTGTGTCTGCCACCACTTGGATTCCAACGCCTCCTATCGTCATATCCAGGATTGGCTTCATCGTCCTCCTTCCGTCGGTACCTCGGGCTTGGCCATCCACGCTCAGGATCTCGTCGTAGATGCAGAGGACCGTCACCACCTCCTCTTCAGCCACTTCGTCCGGTTCCTCCGCTTCTTGACCGACGTACTTCACTGCATTCTTGGACGCTTTCTTCCTGCACACTTTCTCATAGTGGCCGACAATTCCGCAAAACATAAATTTGGCGCGAAACGCGGGGCACTTCCGGTCGTGCGCCTCGTGCGACCAACTTTCGCACCTGTAGCAGGACCTTTTGTTACTTCCCGCCGATTTACCAGAGGGGCCTGGGTTATTTAGCCATCTGCTCGGACCCTTCTCTGGCGGTTTCCGTGTTTGGTGGTCTCTGCAGTGCACTGTTCCGTGTGCTTATTGGCTCTGTTGCGCTCCTTGTGGTGCCCGGTCCGGGTGTGGTCACGTGCGTTCCCTCGGGCCCTCCGTGCTCTACGCTCCGCGACTCCGCTCCGTTTCTGCTGCTCGTCGCGTGATCTGTGCCGTGGGGGGTCGTGGGTCGTTGATCCCACCTCGTCGCCACTGTAATGATGTGCCTTCTTCCCCCAATAACTCTCAGAGTCGGGTTGCTGTATACTCTATTTATTCAAGTTATATCGTACAAGGAGCGCCGAGCATGTCCTCTGCCCAGCCTGCTCGCGCGCTAATGCCTCGCTGCGCACGCTGCCTCCCTACGTCACCGCACGTCACGTAGCTACGTGACGTGCAACGCTAGAGCGCTCACTACACTTATTAGTAAAAAAAAATGTTTAGTGCGTGATCACGCTCATTCATGCTCCCACCTTATCTGTCTACTCAAGCCTACAGTTTTCAGCGCGTTCGTCACAGAATCCAGAGTAACGTTTTTTAGAGTTGACAACTCGTTTTTTATTTAAATAATACACTACATCGCCCTGGCTGACGGCTGTGACCTAGGTCACTGTGTGCCTCGGCCAGCCAGAGGCTTGCCCAATGCCCAGCTTCTCTGTGGAGCTGTAGTCCGCGAGTCAGCTGACTGTTGACGCCTAATTTAGTTTAATTAGGCACCTGCTGATACAAGATCTGTGTTGCTGTGGCCGGTTCCCACGGGGGTCAGAGGGCCTGCAGTCCACACTGATGCGCTTCATCTGATTGATTTTTTAGCGGCAGCAAGGTGGCCCAGGGGACTGGACACAGCTGACCGCATTAATTATCTGAGACCACGGCTGCCAGTGACGCCATACCTACCACCACGAAGGTTGCTTTAAATTGAGCAGTCTGTCTTTGGTTTCAGTAATGCTGAAGTGTGACAGGGACTTAAGCAGAACCTAACATAGTCAAACTGGTTAGGGATGACTGTTAAGTGGGAACTCATTATCAGACATGTTTTGTTTTTCGTGCCTATAGTGCCACGTTTGCCCTTAACACCTGCAAGGTGTCCTCATATTTCTTGGTAGTGGTGCTGAAGCAGCCAGTACATTTGTAGTGTTCTCACACCATTTCACTGATTGTTCAACTTTCACACACACTAAAAAATACTGTGTCTAATTCTTTAATTTATTTTGTGCCTAAGCATTTGTGAAATACCAGGTCCGCAAAGAAGTAAGTGCCTGAGACAAGTGACCGTATAATCTCCTAGAGTTGCACTTGCTATGCTATAAATTTAGCTTTTTAGGCTAGGGTGCAGTCATGAATGATCAGATTAATGCGATCATCTTCTGAGCAGCGACAGTGCTTGCCTTCAGTTACTGAGAACTGCATTCACGCAGTCTGTCTCCAGTTAGTGCCCTTCCATTTCTGGTGCTTTGCAGCAGTTTTAAGATCTTCTTCGTGTGTCACCTTGCTCAAACGGTTGTAATTTCTGATATTTATATGTTTCCCTTGCCTTCATTGCTTGATTTTGTTCGCAAGAAAGTGTCATGCATAGTTGTTGAAATGTCACTCATAATTACACTGAAATTATGAAAATGTCACCCATAGCAATCTGAAACCTTGGCAGCTATGTGATTCACCAGCATGACTAGTAGCGCTGGTGTTAATTTTCCCCGTGTGTCCACATGTTTTCAGGAGACAGTTAAAATGTCAAGATAACACAAGTAAATAATGTTCCTGCTGGAGGGATAACACCATTTTGTCTAGTGGCTGATCTTACTGATTATGAAGTAACGCAGAGGGTTCATGTGCCTGCAACTGCATTTTTATGTGGCTATCTCGGTGAGTTGCTGCATTTTGTCACAGAGATCCTTTGGTTACTTGCAGTTCATAAGTTAATATCCTAATAGCACAATTACATACGAACTCCCATCAAGGAGCTGCATTCAAACTACACTTTATATGTAACAACATATTTTTCACTCCAGTCTTTAATTATACTAATGTTATTAAAGGGTTTTGTTTGGATAGAAATACATTCTTGGATGGGCACACACATAGCTAGGGGCCACAACCTAGGCTGCAAGGTACTGAATGTAGTGATGAGGAATAAGGGTAATATGGTTAAAAATGCATGGTAACGGGATGGAATAATGGAGTATGTCTAACGTTATGACGTAAAGCATGCTAAGAGTGTCTGAACACAAAAGCAGTGTGCGATTTCTGTAAGTCACTAGGCCTTGTGTGAAATAAACTTCTATATATCAATAACAAGCTGAACGTTTTTGACGCGATAGAGCCAAGCTACACGGTTGACTTCATTGGGGGCTCCGGAGCAAATACGTCCTTTTTCCGCAGCCCCTCCTCTCCCTCCCGCTATCGGCCATGGGCGGCAATCTGAGGGATAGCCCCGGGCGCCAGAAGCTCTAGCTACGCCCCTGTATATAGGCATCCATTATCGTGTTTTGCAACAGGGAAAACTTGCTGCACGTCACAGGAACATATTGCTCAAAATTCGATCGTACACAACTTGCAATCGTTGGAATCGTGCGCATTAAAACCTCTTTATCAACGCGATTGGCTGATGTTGAAGTCTGGTATGCAACAACTGGTTTAAATATGTTATCTCAATGTTTCACGCTTTATTACAAATGTCACCAAAAAAAATTTCATATTTCACTTCTGTTCTTTTTTCGTTACAATAAAATACAACGAACATAATCTTCCCAAAAGTTATTTACAAAAATTTAAGCTAGTGCCATTATAAATTACAATCACTTTTATTTAAGTATTAATTATTTAAAAAAATAAAAGCCATTGTTCTTTGTAATATCAATACATGTAAGTCATGTAAATACCACACCTATTGCATTACAAATGCTAAAGATGTCACATTTGCGAAAGTTAAAACTATTGGCATTATAAATGACATAGCTATTCATTTCACTATTCTCAAAAACCAACACATAAATAAAACATTTGTCATTTACAATACTAATAGCTCAAACTTTCCTAATGCGAGACCTATTGCATTGCAAATGCTTGTTTTTCATGCAGTACTTTGTGATTAAACAACAAAGTTACTTAATTTCCCTCTACTTTTGTTTACAAAAATGTGTTTTCCTACTCACTATACTTATTTGCATCTATCCTGGGACCACTCCCACCCTGTGTCTTCTTCAGCACAACAAAAGTCTGCCTTCTATATCTCTAGGAGTCTTAGATGAAAAGGTGCAGCCGATTTTGCATTGTTTTGCCTTATAATAAGGATAGAGGCGATAGATGCAATGCTTCTGGTCATCATCTTTATGAACCCTCTTCTGCATAAGAGGATTTACAAGGGCAATATAGTCCTGTCTTGTCAGACATCATTCTCAAAGAAAAATAACTTATCTGAGAGAAATGTTGAAGAATAGAGCAGAGCTCAGGAAGACTCCTTTCACACACAACGTGTGGTGAAAAGGAGGGATTCAGCCTCTCTTGTGGAGGTTCTAGAGGGTGCTGGTAACCTCAGTTCCCTGCAAGGTGAGTGCCTGGGCGACCGCGCATTCTCTCATTAACCTCCACCCAGGGAACCTGCATGAGCGCGCAATACAAAGGACCTTTTTGATGAGCAACAGAAGCACCCTGTAAATGACAAATGAATACGTGAAAGGAAAACAAAAGCTAAGCGACAGCAGCTGATTTCTGTCACACATAGCAGGACTGGCCTTAGTTTTGGTAATTTAAGTTAATGTAAGAAATATGCGCATAACTGTCAATGTCTATCTGGGGGAAGAAACCCTGATTAAATGCACCACAATGTACCGCTCAGTCAAACATTTTGAAAATAGTACATACACCTTTACCTTTTCTTCTCATGAAAGTTGATTTTCCATGTGCACTTTGTTTTATTTATTGCTGTTCCTCTTCATGTTTTCTCATTCTTGTCTTTATGTTCAGACTCACATTTTTCTTGTCTGTGCAAAGTGATTTTATAGCCATTAGACCTAGGTCACTGTATATAAACATAAATAAAACCATTCCCTTTTTTGGCCAAATGTGCTTTTAAACATGTCCACTCATATCAGTTCTTCATCTGAAAACTATGTTTAGCTCATTTGAAATATAGGTTTAAAAGTTATGGTATCATTTTCAGTGCTGCAACAAATAATGTGTACAGGTTTTAACAATGCCCCACCCTATGTATTTGAGAAGGAGAGGGTTTTAGCTATTTATTATTGTTACCTAGCACTCATAGAATACAGTTGTGCCACTAGCATTGCAATACAGGACTGTCAAGGAGATGACTTTCCATGTTTCCATCTCACACAGGAAGAAATGCGTTACATACCTGTAACTGCAGTTATCCACTATTGGTATATTTCATAGATTCACATGCCTGAATCATTCCCCGTCGTCAGGATTGGAGTCCCCGGTACATAAATAAAGTAATGTCCCATTAGACATATAGAGTAATAGGCCAAAGGCCCCACATTAGTAACATATCCATGTCCTTTTGTAAAAAGGAGCAAACTCTAGAGAAGAGCCAATCAGCTATCACCTCCCTCTAGAACCCTCCTGGAAGGAGCTCCAGTCCCTCAGATTTTTGTAAGCACCGTGCTAAGTAGGCGTATTACTGAGAGAATTAGATGAGCCCTTCCAGGGGGGGTAGGAGGGTTGCATGTGAATCTATGAAAGATACCAATACTGGATAACTGCAGTTACAGGTAAGTAACACATTTCTTATGCAGTATTAGGGTATCTTTCATAGATTCACATGCCTGAATCAGAGTAGTAAGCAATGATAAGCACATTTCGGATGGTACAACATATACAAATTTACCAGATAATAACATATCAAAGTGACACATAGTAAGTATCAAATTGTTAATCAAAGATACCATTAAGAAATACAATAGAGAAATGTGTGTACACAAGAAAGTATGGTGGGATGAAAAGAAGGCTCACCTCTATCGAAATAGATGACGAAGTACTGCTTGCCCCACTTCAGCATCCTTCATGAGTTCTGTATCCAAGCAGTAATACTTGCTGAATGTATGCGGCTTCTTCCAAGTTGCCGCTCTGCAAATGTCTATGATAGGCACACCTGCGAAGAACGCCATGGATGTAGACATCGCCCTAGTGGAATGGGCCCGGACTTTAGAATGAAGGGGTTGCCCAGCTTGCTGGTGACAGAATGTAATAGCTGCAGAGATCCAGCGAGGGATACTTTGTTTAGTGAGTGAAAGACCCTTTCTAGGTCGACTGTAAGCCACAAAGAGTTGGTTGGATTTGCGGAAGGTCTTTGTTTTGTCAATATAAAACTTTAGGCAGCGTTTAATATCCAGAGAATGCAGAGTTTTCTCTGCCATGGTGCAAGGATTTGGAAAGAAAGAACATAAGACTATAGGCTCGTTGAGATGGAAGTCTGACGGGACCTTCGGCACAAACTTTGGATTTGTTCGTAATATAACCCTGTCTTGCTTGAATTGAAGGAAAGGGTCTTGAATTGAAAAAGCCTAGAGCTCACTTACTCGTCTCGTTGAGGTAAGGGCGAGAAGGAGCACAGTTTTTCAAGAGAGATACTTAAGAACAGCTCTGTGTATCGGCTCAAAGGGATGCTTCATGAGCTGAGCAAGAACTGTGTTGAGTTGCCAAGCAGGAGGTAAAGTTTTCACAGGAGGAAAAGTCCTGAACAGGCCTTTGAAAAACTGCTTGATCAACCTGTGAGACCAGAGAGAACGGCCAGCAGAAGATCTTCTGTAACGGGATATTGCCGCCAAGTGAACCCTGATGGAAGAGTGAGCAAGACCTGAGTTTGCCAAATGGAGAAGGTAAGGCAATACAATATTTGTACTGGAGAAGAAGAAAAAGTGTTCTCTAGAGATCCATTCTTTCATGTTAGCTTGCGAAGTGTTGGCATTTGGCGTTCCGCCTTGTAGCAAATAGATCTATGAGAGGGGTGCCCCATTGTGAGAATATTTTGTTTAGAGTCCACTGATCCAATTCCCGCTCGTGACACGTTTCCTGTTGCCTGCTCAGAGAATCGGCCAGAACATTGTCTGTTCCTGGGACGTACTCTGCTCGAAGGGAAATATTGTAAAGGATCAACCAATTCCAGATTTTTTGCGACTAGTGAGAGAGTGTTAGCGAGCGAGTCCCTCCCTGTTTGTTTAGATAGTGCATTGTCGTGGTATTGTCCATACGCACAAGCACTAGAGAATTCCTGATTCTTGGTAGGAAAGCTTGAAGGGCGAGAAAGACAGCTCGCAGTTCAAGGAGATTTATATGAAATTTTCTCTCGAAGGGGGACCACTTCCCACTTATCTGCAGCTCTTGGAGGAAAGCTCCCCAATCTTCCAGTGACGCATCTGTTGTGATGATATGTGGCGAAGCTGGAAGCAAGAAAGGCAAACCTTGAGAAAGGTTCTGAGGGCAAATCCACCACCTCAGAGCCTTGACCATTTGAGGGGTCATTTGAATGACATCGTCAAATTAACCTGTACATTGAACCCATTGAGCTGAGAGTGCCTCTTGAAGAGGGCGCATGCAGAGACGACAGTGTGGAACCAGTAGAATGCATGATGACATCTTCCCGAGCAGGGACTTGAAAAGGCAAACTGTTAAAGACCTCTTGGAACTTATGAGAATAGCCAATGAAAGTCTGTCCTTTATTTCTTGTGATGGAAGCGCCTTCCTCTGGGTCGTGTCGAGAGTAGCGCCTAGGAAATTTATACGCTGGGAAGGCAGGAGGACCGACTTGTCCCGATTGAGTGTGAGACCCAAGTGATCGAAAAGCTGTTGACAGGCGTTGGAAGACCTGGACACGCCTTCTAGCGATGGTGCCTTGATTAGCCAGTCATCCATATATGGAAAAACCTGATGGTGTTGTTGCCTGAGATATGCAGCTACTGGAGATAGGCATTTTGTAAAAATGAGTGGTGCAGATTTGAGCCCGAACTGTAGGACACGGAATTGGAAGTGTCTGCCCGCTACTGCAAACCTCAAGAACTTCTGGTGATTACGGTGAATAGGGATGTGAAAATAAGCAGCCTGAAGATCCAGAGACACCATGTAGTCCTCCGCATTGAGAAGTTGTAGAACGTCCTGAATTGTCACCATCAAAACAACTGCTTTTTCAAGAATTTGTTGAGGGATCTTAGGTCTAAAATTGGTCTCCATTTTTTCAACTTTTTCCGTATCAGGAAAAAAAGGGAGTAAAATCCTTTTCCCAGTTGAGAAAGAGAAACGCTTTCTATATCTCCCTTCTGGAGCATAAGTGAAATCGTTGATTTTTGGGAAGCATAGGTCGGGGAGGGTTTAGGGGAGGAATTTGAATAAACTCCAGTGAATGACCAAATTGAACCAATTGCAGAACCCAACGGTCCGTTGTAATTTGTTTCCAATTCTTCAGGAAATCGGAAATTCTTCCTTCAACTGTTGAGGGCGGAGATGAAATGAACTAGTTGAAGTGAAGGGTCATTGTCACTGAGCAGCGCCTTTCTGTTGACCCTTGCCACGAAAGGAGGATTTAGTATAGGACGATTGCTGCTGCTGACGCTGTTGGTATTGTGGCCGATATTGTTGACCAGAAGAGAAGGAAGACCGATTTTGGTAATCACCTCTAGAAGAGGACTGCCTTCTTCCACTTGAGCCACAAAAGGACGGATTTTTGAATTGTAGGGTACCCAAAGCCCTGGCCGTGTCGGTATCCTTTTTTACACCTTGGAGAGCTTCATCAATATGTGGCCCGAAAAGAAGCTGGCCATCATAGGGCATATCCAAAATGTTTGTTTGTATTTCAGGTCGAAATGAAGGTGCTTTCAACCAACCCTGGCGTCGTAACACTGCTGCGCCAGCCAGTTGGTGAAACCCAGCAGATGCAATATCCATCGCGCAATCTATTATTTTCGATGCCGAGTGTTCACCTTCAAGCAAGATCTTTTTTGCTTCTTGTTTTGACTCTTCTGGCAAGGCTGCTAGATACTGAGCTATGTCTGCCCATAATTGTCTGTTATAACGTCCTAACAGTGCAAAGGCATTGGACGCCCGTACTGTAAACGCGGACATTGAAGAAAAACGCTTTCCGATGTTATCAAGTTTTCGGCCTTCCTTATCCGGAGGAGCGGTTAGCGGGGTAGAAAGATTTTTTGATTTTCTTTGAGCGGCCTGTGTTATGACAGAGTCTGGTTTGGGATGTCCTGTCAAGCAAGCTGGAGCAGTATCTGGCGCTCTGTATTTCTTATCCAGACAAGGCAATACTGGGGGCACTGAGGAAGGGCTATGCATAATCTTCATACCCTGACCCCATATGTATTTTATCATGGGTATAGATCTGACCGATTTCTTGAGAGGCTCCTTAAAATCATACAAGAAGCCATCTTGTTGGTGTGAAGTCATAGGTATTTGAAAACGTTGCGCCGCTCTCTAAGCTATGTTATGAAACCCCCCAATGTCCTCAGGTGGTGAGTCAGCCTGCGCAGGCACCGGAGAAGCAGGACAGGGTATGACATAGTTGTCCCATTCATCATGGGTAGACTGGGAATCATGAAGTTCCCCCTCTTCATGTGGATCTTCCTCCTCATCATCAGTAGAGGGAGGAGGCGGCAAAACAATAGGCTCCGGCTGTAGATTCAATGGTGGAGGCCATGGTCTTGGTGGTGGAGACACAGTTGAGGGTTGAGACTTAGGAGATGTAGGAAACCTCTGTTTATAGTCTGTAATGAGGAACTGTAGGTCTGAAACCAAGGATGCTGGTAAAACAAAACATAGGAGGGAGGAGGCGGCTGGTATTCTTCCGGATAAGCTGTCTGATCCTCCTGATCTTGGTCCTCTTCACATGAACTATCCTGGTACTTTACATGAAGTTCAGAGGAGCTTGTCGCTGTTTGAAACATACTGCCCTCGTCAGAATCCTCCTCTTCCAGAAGGCATGCTGGAGGCAGTGGTTGGACCCTACTTGGAGAAGTCAGGGCCGGTGTCAACGTACGTTTTGTGATTTGTAGATGTACGTATGTACTTTTTAAATTGGAATCCGTTGTCGTTGACGAGCCCGTTGACGGTGAGACGTCGACAGGTTTTATTGCCGATGGAGTTACCGTTGACACCGCTGTCGTCGACGATGGAGATTTCGGCGATTGTGTTGTCGTCGTCGACGGAGCCTTCGCCGACGATGGAGTAGACGTCGAAGGGACAGTCTTCGTCGTCGAGCCCGTTGACGACCCAGTCATCGGCGATTGTAGGGCGACGGTTGCTTCGATGTCAACAATGTCCTCTTTATCTTTATTGTCAACGACACACACCTACCGGCCGCCGACGATGGAGTCGTCGTCGTCGTGGATAATGAAGAAGCATCAACAAAGTGGAGACAGTCGTCGTCGACGAAGTCACACATAAGGCCGTAGACGCAGATCTTCTTGTCACTGAAGCCACAGTCGACGGAGTGGAAAAAGGCTTCTTAAAGGTGTGAACAACTTATTGAGGGGACACCTTCGATGGAAGAGCCTTAGAATGTACCTCTGAAGACTTTTTATATGTCTTCTTTTGAGGAGGCTGCGACGAAGGGCCTGGAGAAGCTACCCTTGGTCTTTTCTGAGAGGACTTGGAGGATATGGAAGAACCCTTACTCTCCTCAGAAGACTCAAGTTGGTCTTTATCTTTAAGCCTCTGCAGCCAAACTAAGAGGCGTCCCTCCCGATCTTTGAGGGTCTTAGTAGAAAAGGTACGACATACCTTGCAGTCCTTTGAAGAGTGGTCCGGGTAAAGGCAGTAGAGACGATCTTTATGTTGATCATCCACATGAAGTCTCTTTTTACCACAGGGCCTAAAAAGGCCTTTCTTAGGTGTCTCAGCCATGAAGAACCAAAGAACTTTAACCCGTTAAGCGCCCCGAAAATTCCGCCCCAGTGCGGACGTTCGATTGCGCTAACGGGAATGGAACGTTCAGCGGACGTGCGCAGCACTAGCGAGGTAGTGCACGTGACGACCGCTGAACGTTCCCCGCACTTAAGGGGTTAATCAGAAGATGTAAATATGAAACAAGAAAGCACTGGAAATCCAGAAGTGAAGTAAACTGAGCAGAGCTCAGAGGAGACTGCCTTAGCACAACGAGCAGTAGAAAATCTGAGGGACTGGAGCTCCTTCCAGGAGGGTTTTAAAGGGAGGTGATAGCTGATTGGCTCTTCTCTAGAGTTTGGTCCTTTTTACAAAAGGACATGGATATGTAACTAATGTGGGTCCTTTTTCCTATTACTCTATGTGTCTAATGGGACATTACTTTATTTATGTACCGGGGACTCCCAGTCCAACGACGGGGAATGATTCAGGCATGTGAATCTATAAAAGATACCCTAATACTGGATAATCTGATTTGTTTTTGTGCGGATGAGTGAGTGTTTGTGTTTAATAAGTTTTTAACAAAGGGCAGTGGCCTAGACTACAGAGTTGTACTAAAATATTAATGTATCTCCTAAGTTGTTAGGAAGGCAAATGACTTGTGTGATTGATAGATGACTTAACAGATGTTTTAGGTTGAAAGTATGACAGTATTATATCTAAGCTAAAGATTGAATGAAATAAGTTAGTAAGTGAAGGAGAGTGAGGGCCTGAAATTGCACAAACACTAACAATATTTTGCAGTGTGGGAATTAGGAGATGCATAGTTTGCACTAAGCATGGGCGAATTTTGCGAATCTGGCGTTCGCGAATTTTGCGAATTTGCGAACTCGCAATCCGCAAAATCCGCGAATTCTCGCGAATTTGTGGATTTTTTTTTGTGTGTGTTTGCAAGGATTTCTGCCAGTTCGCAAGGATTTCTGCCAGTTCGTGAGGGTTTTGTACCAGTTCGCAATTGCGAACTTACATGTCGGCTCGCAACGGTCACGATTATGTTGTTTCTACGTCTGGTTCATCATCACAGGTTCCCAGCACCCTCTGTTTCACCCCTGCCACCCTCTGTTTCACCCATGCCACCCTCTGGTACATCAATGATACCCTCTGGTTCATCATCACTGTAGATTATGGGGGGAAAAAGCAAGCACACCTGCCTGCTTCAACTGACATGAATTAATTTGGGGTTGATTTATTAATGTGTCACTGTTTTAAAATTCCAGTCTGGCACCTGCTTCCTTATCTGTAATTTGCTTTCTGTTGCAGTGCAATTTTTTTTCCAGGACCTTTGTGGCCTACTTGTAGCTATTCTATGAGCCTGCTGTGAGGGTCAGAGCAGGGTCATACAATTTTTGCAACTAGCAACTGAACTCTGGAGGGGCCCTTGTCAGGAAGCACTACAGGGAATGGTTACTAATGATGAGTTTGAACTTTTGAACCTGCTGAATGCTTTCACTATTGCAAAACTCGTTTTTCTGCAGAACAGCATTACAGCAACTGTAATGCCCCAAACAAGCTTATATGAGAAAGTTGATTTCTAATCCAAAAGTTATCAAAAGGCCTCAAATCCAAAAAAGTGCAGGCAAATGTCAACCTGAGGAGTTACTCTGATAAAAATCATCATTTTCAGAAGGTCTATGCTGCTTGCTAGTAGATTTCTTGTGCAGAATTGCAATTTTTGTAATTTCGCGAGTGCGAGATTGTTGCTGCCCGCCGCAACGACATGTTCACAATTGCGAACTTACACCGCACGCCGCAAAATTGTATCACCAAGAAAAAAAAATCCGCTGCGTGCGAATTTGCCGATTTTCGGTAAATTCACGAGCGTTCGCGGATTGCGAATTTACCGAAAATCCGCAAAATCCGCGAGCGGAACGGATTTTCCGCCCATGCTTAGTTTGCACTCACTTCTTAAACATCTGAATAAGGAATACATACATTACATGCAAAGTTCACGTTTTTATGCAGTCCATGATGCACAAATAGGTATTTTACTCTATTTAACCCCTGATTTTTGCTAGGATTTACCTGGTGAAAATCCAGAGGGAAAACCTCTTGAATGATGATACAAATTTAGATATAAGTGGAGTTGTAAACCTGAAATAAAACTAACGGCCCAATTATATTCAGTGCCTGAGTGAACCAGTTACTAAAACTACAAAAGCAAGTATGAAAGAGTAAGAGACAGTGGCGGCTCCTACGCTAAGGCAGAGAAGCGTCGCCCCACTGCTTTTAAGCAGTGTTACGAAAGGAAAAATAAAATGATAATAACTTGTTATTATCATTTTATTATTTCCAACTGCTTTGCGGGCGGGGCCGTTTTGCTCCCAAGAGCACGGCAGGGGAGGAGTGGTTTGTCTACTCCAAGTGCGCATGAATGCTTGGCGGCCCTGCCAAACATTCATGCGTACTTTGCATTTTCCTACTGCAGGCTGCATTACAGCCTGGGTGGAGAACATGCCCAGGCTCCCATTCCCTGGCTCAGACCAATCACAATGCTGAATTGCAGTGTTGTGTTTGGTCAGGGGAGCCTGGGTGTTTACCAGTCACAATGCTGCAGTGCAGCATTGTGATTGATCAGGGGAGCCTGGGTGTGCTTCCTGGTTGCTGTTCGGCCCGAGTCTGGAGGAAGAAAGCCAAAGGTAAGTGGTTTTTTTTTTTAATCGCCTTCAGCCCCTCCCACATCTCCTGCCCCCACCCCCAATCTCTGCCAGCCGTCACTAAGTTGTAAGTTAGAAAGCGAGGAGAGATATAAAATGAGTGAAAGCGTTAGTTTTGAGTGAGAGAGAACATATCTGAGAGAGTGTAAGAGCACAGGTAGTTTAACAATGTAAATATAAGAATCCAGGTTTTGAACTGTGGCAATAACATGGGCACATATGTGGGTATGGCTAATTTTTACATGCTGGAGATGGCTGCCCAGAGACTTGTTTGGTAAAGAAGTAACTGAAGTGTTGGAATCATGTGGCAAAAGCTTGTTGACACATTATCACTGATTTGCATATTTTGATTAGATATTTATAAGCTTATCGAACAAGTTACTTACCTTCGGTAACAATATATCTGTAAGAAACAGTAGTTAGTATTAGATTCCTTACCTTAGAACAGGGGTCTTCAAACTGTGGGGCTCGACCCCCAGGGGGGCCATGGAGCGATGTAAAGGGGGTCGCGCATTCCCAGTCACACTTCTGTCCAGGCCCCAGAGCTTCAGCCCCCCTCAACCCCCCCCGTCCTGTGTCACAGCCGGGGTTGCTGCAGTGTAACTCGAGCTGCTGGGTGCTCGGCTGGGTAGTGTCTGGAGTCTTATCTCCTGCACGCCAGTCAGAGTTTTTCACAGGTCTTTAAACACCATTTGTATATTTACATGCCTTTGTAAACTGGTTACAGAGGTTTAGTGTTTTTTCCTGGTTCCACTACCCCCTAGGTCCCCACTCTGCCTATTCCTTACATTTGTATTTTACATTTACTGCTGTAGTGTGAGAATGCTTTTCATGAAAAGGAATATAAAGTAGGGTTGTCAAAAGAAAAATGCCAGCCATGTGTTGTTTAAAGAGCCTGCAAATACCACCTCTTGACCCAAAACAGAATTAATATAAAAAAATATGTATCCATTCATTATGCAACTTTTCTGTCTTTGATCTTGTTAATTATCAGTCATGGATCATTGAGGCAGCCCTAGTACACAATTAAAAGTGCTTTCTATTCATATTTGCTGTTCGAAGTATGCACAGATAAGTGCTTGAAATACAGCTTTAGGTCACTCCTCATTCTCGTCCTTCACTTTCAAGCTCACCCTGCACTCACAGCAATCATAGTGCACTCACACTGATCACCATGCACTCACACCATTCACCCTCTCACCCTGCACTCACAGTGATCACTCTCCACTGAAAATGCACTGTTCACCCTGTACCTCACCTTGCAATCACACGAGGACACTACTCACCCTGCACTCACAGCGATCACAATGCACTCATCCTGATCACCATGCACTCAAACCATTCACCCGCTCACCCTGTACTCACAGTAACCACACTGCACTTATGCCTACCACCATGAACTCACACCGTTTTCCCTCCTCTTGCCCTGCGGTCACATAAGCACACCTGTCACACTGCACTCACAGTGATCACTATGCACTCACAGTGCACTTGCGCTGTTCACCCTATATTTCACCCTGCAGTAACACAAGCACACTACTTATCCTGCACTCATGTGACACTTCACTCACCTGTCCCCCTCACTGCTCAATATGCAACTCACTCAAACAAGCCCATCAGTAATCATACATTAATTCGCCCCATTCTAAACTTGCATCCACAACCAAAATCGTACGGCCACCTCACTCACCCTGCAGTCACTCCTCTCACCCTACTCTCTCACTGTTGCATCGCTCACCATGCACTCACATGGGCAGTCTTGTCACCCACACAGTGAAGAGGGTTAATGTGCCTGCTACAAAGAATATGTACCATGCAGATCACAGAAATTAGTGTGAGTAATCTATGCCTAGTGCTATAAAGAAAAAGGAAATGTTTGTCAGAAAGGTGCTATAGAGAGATGAGGTGCATTGTTGGTGAGTGGTAGCGAGGGGATTCATGGAGAAGAAGGAAACGGTGGTGGGGCACCAAAAAAAAGACTGTTGCACCATGTGAAACACACAGAAGAAGGAGTACCAGCAAATAGGGTAACCTACAGAGCATAGAGAAATGTTTTTATATCTTCCTAAAGGATAATAGATTCTTGGTGGAGCGAAGCAAAGGAGGGTGCAAGTACTATAACTGCGCATCCTGCACCAAAACAGCGAGACAGACAACTCATGCCTTTTTGAATTAGGGAACAATAAGCAGATTGGCACAGGTTGAGAGGAGCATATGGGTTCGACCCGTATGCTAGGTGAGGAGAGATGAGAGGATGAGAGAGGACAGCAAGGGAGTGAGAGAATTTGATTGAAGCGGTCAGGGATGAGGAGAAATGTGAATTGCCGAAGAGAAGTGTGGACACGCAAGGAGTGTGAGCCAAAGGTGAGGGCTTCTGTTAGAACAAAGGGGAGATGTGAAAGATGAATGGGGAGATTGGAGAAGTGTAAGATACAAATAGACGAAAATTTGAATGGAGAGACGAGGTGACTGAGAAGTGCCGAGGAGTACGGGAGGTGACGGGGCCATAGAGGCCATGAGATAAATGCGAGAGACTGTTAGAGATGAGGGCAGTGATTAAAGGTGAAGTGAGGGGTTGAATGGGGAGAGTTCAGAAGTTGTAAAAAGGGGTTAAAGAAAATGGCCTGCAAAGTGAGAGGGGGATTCGGGGTTGGGAGAGGAGAGAGGGATGGAAGGGAAGGTGTGAGAGGAAAGCAGCATGGGCAAACTGTTTAACACTGCACAAAACCGCCAGGGTTTTAAGGGACCCCTGCTTCTCCCGGCCAGGGCCAGGTGAGTTTCTAATGTGGCAGCACATATTCCTGTGGAGTGGAAGGCCCTGCACAAAGGTTGAGTAGAAATCTTTCTGATGTTAATTGCTGTATTTTGGTTATAAACAAGTACTAATGGGGTGAAATCTTTCCTCAGTGTTACTGTGTGTAAAAAATGTATTTCAAAATAATGAAGCAATGTTATCCCAAAATACGAAGCATCACATACCTTCATTTAAATTTTCTTCCCACACAGTTTAGACAAGCATGTCGTGTAATTTGGTCCTCACCTGCCTCATAATTCCAGTAGCCCTGTGTCACGGGGTCCAAACCTGCCCCGTAACGGACTCTCAATCTCACTCGCAGGACTGGTCCGGGCCCTTTAAGGACAGCCTGGATTTCCCGGTTTGGAACTTCGCCCCTATGACGATGTACTCCGTGAGCCTATCAGATTCGGGCGCAGGGAGCACCAAGGCGGACACGGAAGACGCGGAGATGTGGATGGCGCGGCGTGAGTTGGAACAGAGAAGCCGAAGCCGACGGGAAGCCAACCACCCTGGAGACCTAGACGTGGAAGACGACGGAGGACTGAGAGGCAACAGGGGAACGCCATTTCTTGAGGACGCCGGAGGAGAGAGATCTGCAAGTGAAGCAACGACCCAAGAAGAAGCGGAAGGCGGGGAAACCGGTATCCGACCTCTGAACCGAGAGAACAATCCGGAGGCATTATCCCAGGAGAAGCCAGGAGGCCAACGTCCCCACTCATCGCCCAGCCACGCGCAGGAAGACGCGTGGCTACACCAGGTATGGGAACGATTGCGTACTCTACTGACTTTTAAAAGTGCGGGGACCCAGTAACCGAGGGAGGAGGGAGGGACTTGGACGGGCACTGCGATCTATTGAGCACAGCACACTACACCTTTCAGGTGTACTCGACCTCAAGCATCTGGTGACGGTCTTTGTCTTCCTCACGAGTGTTACCCTCACCCCCTTTCCCAAGCCTTAAAAAAATATCGAGCTGTGAACTAATGGCCATTTTTCCTTTCCTTTTGTTTTTGGGTTTGGGCGAGACGGGCCGAAGAGGAGGACTACACCAGCCCGAGAAAGGAAGCCGAATCCCCCTTCCACGAGGACTTTCGATACTATTTGTAATCCGGACTTTCTTTGCCTTTGTTGAAACCACACAATAAATAGTTATACCGCCTTCCCTCCTTGTGAACCCTTAAGGTTACACCCTGCCCGTAGGTTTAGACATTTTTGTCAGGAGGGGGTCCTTACACCTCAAAATGTTGACTGTGGGGTCTCGGCATCCAAAAGTTTGAAGACCTCTGCCTTAGAATATCCCCAGGCGTCAGACTGGATCCGGAAATTTTTGCGTAGCAGTACCATTGCGCGTCGGCAGGCGTAATCTGCGGCTCCGCGTCCATCGTCGGAGTACTTAGACGCCGCCTCCGCGCGCTGACGTCAGTTCTTAGACACAGCTTTTCCGCACCAGAAACGCAGAGCCATGTTAAAAACCAACACTGGTGCCATTGAAACTAGGGCCCTGAAAGGGTATCACCTTAACCCTAGATATCGGTTCGCAGAACGATGAGGATGGGTGGGGCGGTAAGGAATCTAATACTAACTACTGTTTCTTACAGCTATACCGTTACCGAAGGTAAGTAACTCGTTCATCTGAAAGAAACAGGTTAGTATTAGATTCCTTACCTTAGAATAGATAACCCAGCAATACCAACCCCGGTGGTGGGTCTGCGAACCAATATCACACCAGAAAGTCCTGGAGGATGGAACGGCCAAAGAAGCCATCCCTCCGGACTTGACTGTCCAGGCAGTAGTGTCTTGCGAACGTGTGCAGCGAGGCCCACGTCGCTGCCTAACAAATGTCCTGCAAGGGGACTCCCCGACCCAGGGCAGTAGTAGCCGCCGTGGCCCGAGTGGAAGGGGCCCTCAGCCCAACAGGAGGTTCCTTCTTAGCTAAGGAGTAGCATGCCTTGATACACAACACGACCCACCGAGAGATGGTCCTCTTGTGTACCGCCCGTCCCTTCTTAGCGCCCATGCAACCAACAAAGAGTTGGTCTTCCACCCGGAACTGGCGAGTGCTATCGAGATAAAACGAGAGCGCACGTTTTGGGTCCAGACGGTGGAGCCGCTCTTCCTCTTTTGAGGGATGCGGAGGCGGAAAGAAGGTGGGCAAGGTGATAGACTGCCCGATGTGGAAGGCCGTGACAACCTTGGGCAGGAAAGAGGGTCTAGTCCGCAACAGGGAAGGAAAGGAAAGGAGGTTTGGAGGAAAGAGCCTGGAGCTCACTCACTCTCCTGGCAGAGGTGATGGCAACCAGGAAAGCAGTCTTCAGAGTAAGAAGGCGGGGAGGACAGTTGTGAAGTGGCTCAAAGGGAGCGCACATCAGATAAGTAAGAACCAGGTTCAAGTCCCACTGAGGCATCACGAATGGAACAGGTGGAAACGTGTGTGTGATGCCCTTCAGAAAACGAGTTACAATAGGGGACTTGAACAAAGATGGTTGATCAGGCAGCCTTAGAAAGGCTGAAAGGGCAGAAAGGTAGCCCTTGATAGTGCCCAGAGCAGAGCCCTGCTGGGAAAGAGAAAGAAGGAAGAGAAGAACCTCAGAAAGAGGGGCAGAGAGAGAATCCACAGCCTTTGCTGTGCACCATGCCACAAATCTGTCCCACCTGCAGGCATATACCGACTTTGTGGAGGGACGCCTGACCATCAGAATGATATGACAGACTTCAGGAGGCAAGTCAAATGGCCTTAACTGTCGCTGCTCAATCTCCAAGCATGGAGGAGGAGACTGGACAGGTTCGGGTGGAGGACCGTCCCCTGCTGCTGCGACAGAAGGTCCTCCTGAAGAGGCAGACGAACCGGTGGATCAACTGACATAGTGAGTAGCTCGGGATACCAGTACCTTCGTGCCCAGTCCGGAGCCACAAGGATGACTTGGGCCCAGTCGCGCTTGATCTTCTTCAGCACTCTGGGCAGAAGTGGTATAGGCGGAAAGGCGTACAACAGACCGCAACTCCACTCATGACGAAAAGCGTCTCCGAGCGAGTGCTGCCTTGGAAATTCCAACGTGCAGAACTGATGACATTGCGCGTTCTCTTCGGTGGTGAATAGATCTAACCAAGGCTCTCCCCACTGCATAAAGAGACCTTGCGCCACGTCCAAGTTCAGACGCCATTTGTGATCCATCATGCACCGGCGGCTGAGTTCGTCCGCCCTGGCGTTCAGAGAACCTGCCAGGTGTTGAACCACCAGGGTCACGCTCTGATGTTCCAGCCACTGCCAGAGGCGCAGAGCCTCCTGGCAGAGGGTCCATGACCCCACCCTGCCCTGTTTGTTGCAGTACCACATGGCAGTGGTGTTGTCCGTGAACACCTGCACTACACTCCCCCGGACAGAGCAGAGGAATGCCTTCAGTGCAAGACGAATCGCCCACAGCTCCAAAAGGTTGATATGGAGCCGGGACTCCGCCGGAGACCAGAGGCCTCTGATCTCCGCCTCTCCCATGTGGCCTCCCCAGCCCTGGAGGGACGCGTCCGTCACAACTACGTGCTTTGGTTGGGGAAGGGAGAGGTCCGTGAGCCACCACTGCAGCTGTCTCACAGTGTCCTTCGAGATGAAGACATGGTTGGACAGGTTGCCCTGATGCTGGGCCCACTGAAACTTCAGGTTCCACTGTAGAGCCCGCATCCGCCAACGGGCGTGATGCACCAGAAGGATGCAGGTAGCCATCAGACCCAGAAGCCGCAGCGTCAACCTGATCGAGACTTGGGATAAAGGCTGAAAGACCGGAATCAGAGCCTGAATATCCCGAACCCGCTGCTCCGGGGGATAAACCCAAAACTGCGCCGAGTCGAGAACCGCTCCGATGAAGAGGAGCTTTTGAGAGGGACATAGGTGTGACTTTGTCACGTTGATGGAGAACCCCAGCCGGTGCAGGAGGTCCGCCGTCGTCTGGAGGTGGCTGACGACTGTCGGGGCGAGCCCGCCGTCAACAACCAGTCATCGAGGTTAGGGAAGACTGAAACCCCTAACCTGCGCAGATGAGCTGCGACCACCGCCATCACTTTCTTGAACACCCGTGGGGCGCTTGTAAGGCGGAAGGGGAGCACGGTAAACTGAAAGTGCTCGTGGCCTACCGTGAACCGCAGGTAGCGCTGGTGGGCTGGCAGGACGGGATGTGGAAATAAGCGTCCTACAAGTCCAACGCTACCATCCAGTCTCCTGGGTCCAGGGCATCCAAGACCTGAGCTAGGGCCAGCAATTTGTACTTCTCCTTCCGGAGGCATCCGTTGACGTTCCCTTAGGTCCAAGATAGGGCGTAGGCCCCCTTTGCCCTTCTTGGGTACCAGGAAGTAGTGGGAGTAGCAACCACACCCTACTTCTGGCCCAGGAACGAGCTCGATGGCCCCCTAGGCCAAGAGGGACGTAACTTCCTCCTGCAGAAGCCGCAAATGATCCCCCGATACGCGGTGGTATTTTGGTGGCATGGCTGGAGGGGTTGTCTCGAAGGGGAGGGAGTAGCCCCTTCGGACGATTTGCAGCACCCACCTGTCCGATGTGACAGTGCGCCAGTGGGAGTGGTGATGGCAAACCCTGCCCCCCACTGGCATCACTTGGGCCTGAAAGCACGGACTAGGAAGGTTTTGAGGTGGATGCTGTGGGGGAAGGTGTGGACTGGCCTCGCCGTTGTCCCCGACTGCCTCCACGGCGGTTTCCACGGCCGCCACCGCATTGGATGTTAGTCTGCGGTGCATGGCTGGCAGTACATGTGGGAGCGCCCCTTCCTTGGCCACGAAAGGAGCGAAAGGCACCCATTTGCTGGCATGGGCCGAGAGACCCAAGGACTTGGCCGTAGCCCTGGAGTCCTTAAAGTGCTCAAGCGCATGGTCTGCCTTGTCGCCGAAAAAGCGACGGCCATCAAACGGCATGTCCATGAGTGTATTCTGGACATCCGCAGAAAAGTTGGCGGACCTCAACCAGGCGTGACGACGAATCCCCACCGTCGTTGCCATCGCTCTGCCCAGTGAGTCGGTGGTATCCAGTCCACACTGTATGGAAAAACATGCCGCATCTCGACCCTTGGCAAGGGCATGGGCGAGTTTAGCCTTGACCTCCGCTGGGCATTGTGGCAGCACGTCCGTGACCGTGTCCCACAGGAAGTGGGTGTAGCGGCCCAGGAGGCATGCGGTATTGGAAGACCGCAGTCCCAAACTAAGGGAGGAGAATATTTTCTTTCCATAATTCTCATACCTCTTGGATTCCCCATCAGGTGGAGCCGACGGGAATGCGGTCTGGGAGTTAGAGGCCTGAATGACCAGGCTGGGTGGGGTGGGTGGACAAGAAAGCAGGGTCACCCGGGGCCGGGCGGTGGCGTCTGGTGACGTTCCTATCTACAGGCTGTCCTGTAGTGGGCCTGGACCAGGAGCCCAAAAGAACGTCAGTTAAGGCCTCATTAAACGGCAGCAGAGGCTCAGCCGAGCTTGACTTCTGTTTAAGGACCTCAGTGAGGAGGTTAGTCCTCATGGCCGCCACGGGGAGCTCAAGGGCCGAGGCCTTGGCCACCCACGTCAACACCACACTGAATGATGCCCCCTCCTCCGTAGCCACGGTAGGAGGTGAGACAAAACCAGTGTCTGTCGAAGTGTCCAGACCACTGGCATCCCCAAGACCTGTCCAGTCCTCCTGGGACTGACACTCACGTGTCAGAGGGTCCTCAGACCCCTCCCAATACTCCTCATCACCCATCCCCTGAAAATCAGGGTTGTCAAATGATGGGGCCGGTTCATTGGAGTAAAACTCCCCAAGCGACGTCGAGAGCGGCGCCCAGCGGCGCCGCTCCGGCGCCGGAACCGGGTCGAGAGAGGTATCGGGGAAGGCGCCGCCCGAGGACGGTGCCGGAGGTGACACCTGCGGGACCGGCGCCGGTGAGTTCGTCAGGTCGACCGGCGACGATCCGGATCCAGAAGCGGACCCAGTAGGGCCCTGCGGCACCGGGCCCGAAGGCGCCGGCGCCGTCAGGGCCGAAGCACCCACCGGCGTCGGGGCCGAAGCACCCGACCCGCTGGGGCCCCAGACGGGTCCGCTGGGCCCGGAGGCGCCGAGGAGCCTGCCGGAGGACCCCTGGCCGCATCGCACGAGCGTCGGGGGGAGTCGGAAGAGCGATGACTTCTCTTCGACTTCTTGTGCTTACCTGACGTCTTCGAACCTGAGGAGTGATGTCGACTCCCGGAGCTATGATGGCTCCGCCCCTCGACCAGTCCCTCGACCTCCGTCCGGACCGGGACCTCTCACGGCGCGGGCCGACTGCCGGAGCTCGAGCCGCTTGCGGGACGCTCCCGCCTAGCTTTCGATGTTAAGGCCCAACAGTCGGAGCAGGTCTTGTCATCATGATCGATGCCGAGACAGTGGAGGCACCGTCGGAGAGGGTCGGTGACCGACATCAGCCGGTCGCAGTCCTCACAAGGTTTAAAACCTGGCATCCCTAACTGCACTGATCGGAGTCGAAAATGCAAAGAATGATCAAAAAGATCTCAAAAATGTTTAGTCAAAAAGTGACTAAGGTACCAATTTTTCCGGATCTGCACTGCTGGCGCGGAAAAAAGAAGAACTGACGTCAGCGCACGGACGCGGCATCTAAGTACTCCGACGACGCCATCACGGAACCCGCGACGCCGACGACGGACATGGAGCTGCAGACGACGCCTGCCGACACGCAAGGGTACTACTACGCAAAAATTTCCGGATCCAGTCTGACGCCTGGGGATATTCTAAGGTAAGGAATCTAATACTAACCTGTTTCTTTCAGATAGGTTAGATATGTACACATAACTCTGCTGACAGTTTGTTGTTTCTCCGAACTGTTGTTGGGGCAAAAAAACTTGAAGGAGCAAAGAAATTCTGATTGACTTATTCCATGGCATGGTAATACTGATGGCTGCATTCTCCTGCCACATTAATTCTGAACAACTTTTTCTGTCATAGTACATTAGATAGCCATTATATTTCATGTCATGGCATATATGATGGAATGCGATTTCTCTTTCTGTAAGACATGG
This sequence comes from Lissotriton vulgaris, assembly GCF_964263255.1. Lineage (NCBI taxonomy): Eukaryota > Metazoa > Chordata > Amphibia > Caudata > Salamandridae > Lissotriton > Lissotriton vulgaris. The sequence goes on along the minus strand of NC_141695.1, from coordinate 1,024,962,508 downwards.
CTTCATTTCCCAGATTAGCATGGTTAATCGGGTGTTACTAAAAGGTTCTACCTTGCACCAGAGCAGCATCTGGCACAATTAAACCCACAAAAGCCAATGGAAAGATGCTTGTGTAGGAAGGTGGATATCTGACTATGGTTACCCCCAACTTTTTGCCTAGTGTTTTGCTGGTTTTTGACATAGTTGGCCTGGGATCCTGCTATCCAGGACCCCAGGCTTCCTGCTCTCTCTGTTAAAATGGACTCCATGTACCTTAGGTACATGTCTAATTGGTATTGGGTCACTCTTGTAAGTCCTTGTACAGTGTACCATAGGTACCCAGGGCATAAGTGAACCCAAGGCCTACCAGGGGCTGCAGCATGTATTATGCCACCCCTGGCTGGCCATCCAAATCTGACACAACTGTCTGATCAATCAGCTGGGGCAAGGTGGTGTAATCACCCTTTGCTTAAGATATAGTATACCTATATCTAATCCTAAAATGGACACATATACTCCTATAAGTCACTCCTATGGCAGGCCTTAACAATCCTGGAGGTAGAGTGCTTGGAATTATGTGAGATGGTGCCCTAGCATGAGCTGAGCCTGTCTGCAGCTTTCGGAACCAAGTCCTTTAGCTGTTTCCATGATAACGCTATACCATATACTCTTAAGTGCATTATAATCCTCGCGGTTATTGCTAACTTTGGCATAGCATTATCAAAACATGTCGAGTAAGGTGTCATACGAATTGGAATACTACCCCCTCGCCAATTCTGGTGACGGGGGTAGCATTCCACCCTTCTAGAGGGACACGACATGTACCTAACTGTGAACCCCGGTTAAAGTTAACTCGAGCCTCAGCATCACAAAATGGATGCTGCCACCACAGACACAAGTCTGACCTCCTACTGCTGGGAGTCCTTCCAGCGAGGGAGGCTTGGACAAAGGGTTTCCTGCCTTAGGAGGTGCTAGCACCACCCCAGACAGGATTTTGTGTATTAGGTAGGACAGGCCTGAAAGGAATGAGACATGCCTGGGGCACACAAGGTGCCTCTGTGCATACACCGGCTCAAACCAGTTGCTGGGACACTCCAGCCCCAGCTCTGGCACGAAACTGGACAAAGGATAGGGGGTGTAACCACCCCTCTTCCTGGTCCCACCCATAGGAGGGACCTAGTGATAGTACAGCCCCATTTAGGAGAATAAAGGTAGGAGCGGGTCCCATTCCAGTTTAGATTATCCTGATTTGAAACTCTACAAAGAAGAAACTCTGGACTTCAACGTTCTGCTCCACAGAAGACTGAAGAAATCTCCCTTGTGGCCAAGGAGTGACCATCCTGCACAAGCAGGCACCATCAAGCATTCCAGCGGTTCACTTTGTCGTCTTCCCGAGTGGATCCAGACTTCAGAGCCCGACGTGACCTGGACTTCCAGACCTCTCCGACCTCAACCTACATCTGCAGCACAGCTGAGATTCGTGGGTGCGATGAGACACGTGGGACCGGCCATCTTGAAGAAACTGCACTTCGCTTCCAGCATGACTTCTGAGGTATCCTCGATGAAGTGCTTTGGGGATTGAGAAGCCCCAGCCCCGAGCCGCTCCTGCACAGAAGATCAGCCCTCCAGCATCCACGAGATCTGCGTGGGGCCCTTTTGCTTGATTGCTGCTCGACGCGTTGTCTGGTCACTTGCCGGCTGGCTAGTGGCCTCCTAGACGACGAACCTTGAAAACTTCACTGCTGGTCTGGTTGCACCAGACAGGCCCTTGCTTCGCTGCAAAGGAGAAGCACCCTGGACCCTCCTGGTCCGCACCAGACGCCTTTTCCATCCACAGCGTGGGTTGCCTTTGCCAAGGCCTGTTGATGCCAAATCCGGAACCAACACCGCCGACAGCGAGAGCCTGCGTGGGACAGCTCGTGCCTCCATCCTGGTCGTCGAAGACACCACCTGGTCCATGTGGCTGCAGAGTCAAGTTTCCACTCTTCACCTGATCGCGACGACAGCATCTGGTTGCTTCCTTTTTCCACTCCAGTCACTGGCTAGTGACGTTGAACATTGTCCCCTCTGCTTTCAGGTCTTCATCTTCCTTGATCCACCCTTGGATCACACCGGACATCTTCCTCCTGGTCGCCTGAAGCATCTTTTCTTTCAGGCTCCATAGACTTCAACGCGGAAACCCGACACGACTTCGCACCTATGCACCCGCAGCCCGTGGGTGAGATAACAAGAGCATTTCAGTGCTCAAGGGTAGATTGACTCTCCTAGTGTCCAGATTTCCAGTCGTTTTAGTCCTAACTAGTCAGGAATGTCCGTACTCACCTTTTTCTTAAACTGTACTGTCCATAGACGTTGTTACGCATCTCGCGTGTAAGTTCACACTCTGCACACTCGTTCCGTGGGCCTCCTATTACTTACCTAAAGTTAGGATAGTGTAGTCCCAGCGATCCTACAGCCTCTGGACAGCTCCATTCCGTCTATCGACTTCCTTATACCACTTGTTTAGTATATGGTTTGTTGCACCCCTAGAGCAACATTGTAACTTGTGCAACTTAACTTATTTTTCCTAAGAGTCTTGTCATGTGCTTAGCCCTCTAATCTCATAAAGAGTTCAGAGGTGTTTGTTATTAATAAATCTATTGTTTATTTTAATAACAACCTGTGTGGTGTCCTTTCACTTGGTATTCAAGGGGTTATATGTGGTAAAACAGCTAGCTTCACATGCCAAAAGAGTTTAGCCTAAGACTTCTTTGTCCATGCTACCATTAGGACAGCTGGTCTATAAGGTTGACTTACAACCAATCACCATAAGGGTTGTTTGGACTGATACAAGGTGATCACTAGAACTAGTGAGCATCATATATCAGGCCAACTTCTCACGTTAGTGTGCAGCGGTTGGGATTTGAGCTTGCTGTTGTTTTTACCAAATATAATCTTGAGATATCATTTGAAAGATCACATAAGGTACCATAGGTACATATAATAAGCTTAGAAATACTCTGAGTTCTACTGAACCAGCTGTTGTAGTAGAAAGGGAGTAGCACACCCTGACTACAACTCTTAGCAAGGGATCAGTAGGAAAACACATAGTGTAGGTAAGTGCACCACTTACACCTCACTAGACAGCATGTCTGCCACAGTAGGGAACACAGTGGCTCCCCTTGTGGCTAGTGACCCTCCACAGGTCATTTCAAGATATGCAGCCCTCAGCTTCCAGGAGATGAGACAATTGTGTACCTCCAGGAAAATGAAACAGGGTTCTAACCCTACCCTTCCTTTTCTGATAGGTCTCTTAGAGACATATGATGCTAGAAGGGCTTCTAATCCAGGCCCCTCTGATCCTACAGATGGAAGCATGCCCCCCTTAGAAGGTGACCCTGAGTCTAACCTCCCTGAAACAGATGTAGATGGTGAGGAAGATGGGGAGTCCTCTGATGGAGAGGTAGACAATGGTCAGGCTTGAGTCAGCAGGCTTACCAAGGACAACTTAAGCCTACATGAGAATGGAACTGGGGGAGCCCCAGGCCCATCCTCAAGCAGGCCTAACCTTGGAATTAGACGAGTTAGGTCTCACTCCAAAGGCTCTAACAGATCTATTCACACCCATGTCTCTCAGGCATCTTCTCAGAGAGGGATGACTTCCCCTCAGAGAAGAGAACATGAGGCAAAAATGAAGGAAATTAATCTGCGGATTGAGAGGGAAGAACTTGCCCTTGCCAAAGAGAAACTTGCCTTTGCCTAGTGCAGAAATTGAGTGGGTTAGAACCCACTGGTGGCAGCATTATCCCTAGAGATAAAGACAGGAGTTTTGATAATAGACACCTGAGTAAAATAGTGCACCCCTTTAAGATAGGGGATGACATCCACAAATGGATGACTGCTGTGGAGAGGGCCTGCAAAGTACAGCAGGTACCCCAGAGTCAGTGGGCAGCTATATTGTGGCTCTCATTTGAAGGTAAAGGTAGAGATAAGCTCCTCACTGTTAGAGATGAGGATGCTAATGCCTACCAAGTCCTGACAAATGCACTGATTGATGGGTTTGGCTTAACAACTGAACAGTACAGGTAGATGTTCAGAGACACCCAGAAAACTCAGTCTCAGGATTGGACTGACTTTGTTGATCGTGCCACTAAGGCTTTGGAAGGGTGGCTACTGGGAAGTAAGGTTACTGATTACACAGGATTGTATAATCTAATTATGAGAGAGCAAGTCTTAAATAATTGTCAGAACCAGTTATTACACCAGCACCTGGTAGACTCTGATCTGACCTCTCCACAAGAATTGGGTAAGAGGGCAGACAAATGGGTCAGAACCAGAATTAGGCCTAAGAACCAGGGTGGTGACCAAAAGAAAGAATCAACCAAGCCTCAAGAGAAGGGTGGGAATAAATCTACAGATCAAACCACAAAAGGGCCCCAAAAATCATCTGAAGGGGGTGGGTCCCAGAATCCTTCCAATACCCAAAAAACCCTTATTGCCATGCCTGCAAACAGGTAGGCCATTGGAAAACTGACAGCAGTTGCCCAAAGGCCAACAATAAGGAAAATATTCCTCCAGGTAATACTCGAACACCTCCTGTTACTACTAGTAGTAATCCCCCAGGTGGTAGGAGTGCCCCCAAGAAATTGGTTGGGTATACTTGGGGAAATCAGGTGGACTCTGGCCTAACCAGGTCCCCTACCACAAATACTCCTGTTTGTGAAAATGGCATGGGGTTTGCCAACTTCACTGCTTGTCCCAACACTTTGGACAAGTACAGACAGGAGCCCCTCATCAATGGTCTAAAAGTTGGGCCTATAGAGACACAGGGGCTAGCATCACTATGGTGACTGAGAGCCTAGTTCCCTCAAGGCAACTTTTACCTGGTGCCACATACCAGGTGCAGAGAGATCATCCCATGGCAGTGGTAAATCTCAGCTGGGGAGGTGCCACTGGTCCCAAGAGAGTGGCAGTGTCATCAAACTTGCCTATAGATTGTCTACTGGGGAATGATTTAGAGATCTCAGCCTGGGCTGAGGCAGAGAAAGAAACCCATTTTAAAATGGTAAACCTCCATGGAAAGGTTAGTGGGGCTGTGATGGCCACCGCCCCAGTCCAAGATGTCCTCCCTGAACAGGTCAGGAGGGCTGTGCCAGTCCCAGCCCAATCTCAGAGAGATTCCTTCCCTGAAAAGGTTGGCAGGGCTGTGATGGTAACAGCCCATACCCAAACTGAGTCCCTTCCTGAAAAGGTTGGTGGGGTTGGATTGGCCACAGCCCAAATTCAAACAGATAATAGTGTTGTGAAGCCTGAAACTATGGATCACTCCACTCAAACATAGAGCATTGAGGAGGAAGAGAAATCTCCCTCCCACCAGACCTTAGGAAAGGATCAGCCTTCTCAGGGAACTGATCTTACCCCTTGTGAAGAAACTGCCCCAGAGGTAGTCAGGCCTAGCCTGACAGAGCCCCTGATGTCAGTGGACCCTTCCAAGGTGGGACCCAGTCTGGAGCAGGTAACCTGCCCCTCTCTAACCTGCCGCAGTCAGCCCAGGGCTGTAGAGTCAGGGAGGCCAGTGGTGGACTCCAAAGGGCCCCCTGTCCAAAAGAACCCCCCAATCAGGAGATTAAGGGCACTGAAGCTAGCAGACCTAGCCAAGTGAAAATAAAACAAACTCCTGAGGGATCCCCCTTAAACTTAGTTAGGGACCTCACACAGATGGACACTGTTGGGCACAGCCAAACCTGGGACCTAAGGGCCCCAAACCTGACCTGTCCCTCCAGTAAGCCAAACAGAGGGACCCAGGCTCCAGCTTTAGGTAGCCGGAGGTTGACCCTGAGAGCACACTGCAACTCAGTCCTGGAAAGAACTGCTGGATAACCTCGCCAACCTCGGACTCAAGCAACTGGTGAACACCCCCACCCACTACGCCGGCCACACGCTTGACCCCGTCTTCACCTCCAGCCAGCACATCTCCTTCAGCCACTCCACCGGACTCCATTGGACGGACCACAGCTGCGTCCACTTCAGCTTCAGAAGAACCATGACCCACCACCACCCGCAACAGGTGCCCCGCAGGAGCTGGAGCAAGATCACCGCCAACCAGCTCACCACCTCCCTCAGCCAGAACCCTCCCGCCAGCACAACAGACCCCAACGAAGCAGCCAGCAACCTCACACAGTGGATCACCATCTGCGCAGACAACCTCGTACCACTGAAGACCCCTCCCAGCAGACCCGGCAGCAAGAAAGCCTCCTGGTTCACCGACGAACTCAAGAACTCCAAGAAGAACTGCCGTACCCTCGAGAAAGCCTGGAGCAACAACCAGACCACAGACAACATGATTGCCCTCATGCACGCCACCCGCAAACACCACCAGTTGATCCGCACCACCAAGAAGACAGCATTCAAGGAATGACTAGACAACAACGCCCACAAAAGCAAGGAACTCTTCAGCATCATCAAAGAGCTCTCCAACCCCAGCACCAGAAACAACGACATCACCCCCTTGCAAGACCTCTGCGACTCACTCGCCTTGTTCTTATACAGCAAGATCGCTGACATACACAACAGCTTCGGCGCACAGACCACGCACCCAACCGCCGTGCCAACGCTCCCCACCACCTCCTTCCGCGCCTGGACACCGATCAGCACCGAAGACACCACCCGCAGGATGAACACCATCCACTCCGGATCACCAACCGACCCCTGCCCCCACCACGTCTTCAACAAAGCTGACTCCATCATCGCACCACAACTCTAGGACATCATCAACACCGCCACTTTACCGGAGAGTTGGAAGCACGCCAAACTCAGCTCCCTCCTGAAGAAACCAACGGCGGACCCCACCGACCTCAAGAACTACCGTCCCATCTCGCTCCTCCCTTTTCCTGCCAAGGTCATTGAGAAGACCATCAACAGACAGCTTGCCGCCTTCCTCGAGACAAACGGATCCCTCGACCACTCGCAGTCCGGCTTCCAAGCCAACCACAGCACCGAGACCGCCCTCATCGCAGCCACAGACGACATCAGATCCCTGCTCGACAACGGGGAAATGGCGGCCCTCATCCTCCTGGACCTCTCCGCAGTGTTCGACACTGTCTGCGACCGCACCCTAGTACAGAGCCTCAGCAACATCGGAATCCAAGAGAAGGCACTGGAATGGATCATCTTGTACCTCTCTGGAAGAACGCAGAGAGTCTTCCTCCCCCCGTTCAGATCCAAGGCCTCCGAAGTCATCTGCGGCGTACCACAAGGATCTTCACTCAGCCCCACCCTCTTCAATGTCTACATGAGCCCCCTCGCAGCCATCCGACGCCAACACAACCTCAACATCATCTCCTACGCCGACGACACCCTGCTGATCCTCTCCCTCACAAACCGCCTGAAACTGAACTCAGACAAGACGGAAGTTCTCATCCTGGGATCATCACCCTCCGCCTGGGACGACTCCTGGTGGCCCCCTGCCCTGGGCACCGCTCCCAAGCCAACGGACCATGCACGCAACCTGGGCTTCATCCTGGACTCCTCCCTCTCGATGACCAGACAAGTCAACCCCGTCTTATCATCGTGCTTCAACACCCAGCGTATGCTCCGAAAGATTTTCCGGTGGATCCCCACCGAAACTAGGAAGACGGTCACCCAGGCACTCGTCGCCAGCCGACTGGACTACGGAAACACCCTCTACGCCGGAACCACAGCCAAACTTCAGAAACGACTCCAACGCATCCAGAGCGCCTCCGCCCGACTCATCCTGGACATCCCCTGACACAGCCACATCTCCAGACACCTGAGAGACCTGCACTGGCTCCCCGTCAGCAAGAGGATCACATTCAGACTCCTCACCCACGCACACAAGGCCCTCCACGACCTGGGACCCAAGTACCTCAACAACCGCCTGACCTTCTACATTCCCACCCGCCAGCTACGTTCCTCCTGCCTTGCCCTCGCCGCCGTTCCACGCATCCGCAGAGCCACCCCCGGAGGAAGATCCTTCTCCTACCTGGCAGCCAAGACGTGGAACTCCCTCCCCATCCACCTCCGGCTAACCCGGGACCACCTTTCCTTCAGGAAGCAACTCAAGACCTGGCTCTTCGAGCAGTAGTGACCCCCCCCCAGCACCTTGAGACCCCTCCGGCTGAGTAGCGCGCTATACAAATGCTATGATTGAGTGATTGATTGATATGGTGGATTGTGATTGGAGGAAGTTGAGCCCAACATTAATGGAGCCTCACTTCAGTACTCCATCCCAGCACCAGCCTTTTACTTTGCCAAAACACACCACAGGTAGAGATTCCCTATGGTGGAGACCCTCAGATACCCTTAGGGTGAGGGATTGCTTAGTGGACCGTGAGATAGGGGGTAGCCATGCCAGTGCATACACCTCCTCATATGGCCACTCAGGCAATATAGGCTTACCTGGTCAAGGATAGCCTTATCTCCTTTCATTTGGGGGGGGGTGTGTAGGAAGGTGGATATCTGAATATGGTTACCCCCAACGTTTTGCCTAGTGTTTTGCTGGTTTTTGACATAGTTGGCCTGGGATCCTGCTATCCAGGACCCCAGCCTTCCTGCTCTCTCTGTTAAAATGGACTCCAGGTACCTTAGGTACATATCTAATTGGTATTGGGTCACTCTTGTAAGCCCTTGTACAGTGTACCATAGGTACCCAGGACATAAGTGAACCCAAGGCCTACCAGGGGCTGCAGCATGTATTATGCCACCCCTGGCTGGCCATCCAAATCTGACACAACTGGCTGATCAATCAACCGGGGCAAGGTGGTGTAATCACCCTTTGCTTTAGATACAGTATACCTATATCTAAACCTAAAATGGACACATATACTCCTATAAGTCACTCCTTGGGCAGGCCTTAACAATCCTGGAGGTAGAGTGCTTGGAATTATGTGAGATGGTGCCCTAGCATGAGCTGAGCCTGTCTGCAGCTTTCGGAACCAAGTCCTTTAGCTGTTTCCATGATAACGCTATACCATATACTCTTAAGTGCATTATAATCCTTGCGGTTATTGCTAACTTTGGCATAGCATTATCAAATCATGTCGAGTAAGGTGTCATACGAATTGTAATACTACCCCCTCGCCAATTCTAGCGACGGGGGTAGCATTCCACCCTTCTAGAGGGACACGACATGTACCTAACTGTGAACCCCGGTTAAAGTTAACTCGAGCCTCAGCATCACAAAATGGATGCTGCCACCACAGACACAAGTCTGACCTCGTGCTGCTGGGAGTCCTTCCAGCGAGGGAGGCTTGGACAAAGGGTTTCCTGCCTTGGGAGGTGCTAGCACCACCCCAGACAGGATTTTGTGTATTAGGTAGGACAGGCCTGAAAGGAATGAGACATGCCTGGGGCACACAAGGTGCCTCTGTGCATACACCGGCTCAAACCAGTTGCTGGGGCACTCCAGCCCCAGCTCTGACGTGAAACCGGACAAAGGATAGGGGGTGTAACCACCCCCCTTCCTGGTCCCACCCATAGGAGGGACCTAGTGATAGTACAGCCCCCTTTAGGAGAATAAAGGTAGGAGCTGGTCCCATTCCAGTTTAGATTATCCTGATTTGAAACTCTACAAAGAAGAAACTCTGGACTTCGACGTTCTGCTCCACAGAAGACTGAAGAAATCTCCCTTGTGGCCAAGGAGTGACCACCCTGCACAAGCAGGCACCATCAAGCGTTCCAGCAGTTCACTTTGTCGTCTTCCCGAGTGGATCCAGACTTCAGAGTCCGACGAGACCCGGACTTCCAGACCTCACCAACCTCAACCTACATCTGCAGCACAGCTGAGATCCGTGGGTGCGACGAGACACATGGGACCGGCCATCTTGAAGAAACTGCACTTCGCTTCCAGCACGACTTCTGAGGTATCCTCAACGAAGTGCTTTGGGGATTGAGAAGCCCCAGCCCCGAGCAGCTCCTGCACAGAAGATCAGCCCTCCAGCATCCACGAGATCTGCGTGGGGCCCTTTTGCTTGATTGCTGCTCGATGCGTTGTCTGGTCACTTGCCGGCTGGCTAGTGGCCTCCTAGACGACGAACCTTGAAAACTTCACTGCTGGTCTGGTTGCTCCAGACTGGCCCTTGCTTCCCTGCAAAGGAGAAGCACCCCGGACCCTCCTGGTCTGCACCAGAAACCTTTTCCATCCACCGCGTGGGTTGCCTTTGCCAAGGCCTGGTGACGCCGAATCCGGAACCAACACTGCCGACAGCGAGAGCCTGCGTGGGACAGCTTGTGCCTCCATCCTGGTCGTCAAAGACACCACCTGGTCCACGTGGCTGCAGAGTCAAGCGTCCACTCTTCACCTGATCGCGACAACAGGATCTGGTTCCTTCCTGGTTCCACTCCAGTCACTGGCTAGTGACTTTGAACATTGTCCCCTCTGCTTTCAGGTCTTCATCTTCCTTGATCCACCCTTGGATCACACCGGACATCTTCCTCCTGGTCGCCTGCAGCATCTTTTCTTTCAGGCTCCATAGACTTCAACGCGGAAACCCGGCACGACTTCGCACCTATACACCCGCAGCCCGTGGTTGAGGTAACAAGAGCATTTCGGTGCTCAAGGGTAGATTGACTCTCCTAGTGTCCAGATTTCCAGTCGTTTTAGTCCTAACTAGTCAGGATTGTCCGTACTCACCTTTTTCGTAAACTGTACTGTCCATAGACGTTGTTACGCATCTCGCATGTGATTTCACACTCTGCACACGCATTCCGTGGGCCTCCTATTACTTACCTAAAGTAAGGATAGTGTAGTCCCAGCGATCCTACAGCCTCTGGAGAGCTCCATTCCGTCTATCGACTTCCTTATACCACTTGTTTAGTATATGGTTTGTTGCACCCATAGGGCAACATTGTAACTCGTGTAACTTAACATATTTTTCCTAAGAGTCTTGTCATGTGCTTAGCCCTCTGATCTCATAAAGAGTTCAGAGGTGTTTGCTATTAATAAATCTATTGTTTATTTTCATAACAACCTGTGTGGTGTCCTTTCACTTGGTATTCAAGGGGTTATATGTGGTAAAACAGCTGGCTTCACATGCCAAAAGAGTTTAGCCTAAGACTCCTTTGTCCATGCTACCATTAGGATAGCTGGTCTATAAGGTTAACTTACAACCAATCACCATAAGGGTTGTTTGGACTGATACAAGGTGATCACTAGAACTAGTGAGCATCATTTATCAGGCCAACTTCTCACAGCTTGCAATAAGTCTAACCACTGGCAAGCACTTGGGGTAGCATTCCAACCCATCATTATTTCTCCCCACTGTTCCACCTCAGACTAGATCCAGTCACATGCAAGCCAGTCTTGGAGGAATAGTCCAGCCCGAACTGCCAAGCAAGGTCTTCTCTGAACCGGTACACAAAAAACCCGGGAATCGCACAGGTGAGGACATGTAATTGCCTGATTTATGCTTATCAACTTATCATGGTTGTTAACTTTACTTTTGCCAATACACCGGTCTGCCCTCGAGTGTTCGTTGACTAGAACCTGACATTAACCTACTTGCTTCTACTGATGACATAATTGTGTAGCTAGCGTACGAGCGGGGTCGCACTTGACCATTGCGATTGTTGCCCTGGACCGGAAGATTGTCTTATTTGTACAACCCTACTTTTATTTCTCACCGTGTTACTATTACATTGGATACTAAGCTTCTTTCCTACAATATCGGTCTATTCTGCTTATATTGATGCCCAACATACATCTCAGTTCGTTCTGTTTATGCCTTGAAAAAGTCCTTGTGTAGGACGAAACACGTGTTGGTGATTGCTAATATCTGCTGGCAATATCTGTTTTATGGAATGAAAAGAATAAAGATTGAAGAAAACTAAAATAAGTGGACTATATCTTGAACCTTTTTTGGACAATTCTTATTGAATGCTACCTTGTCATGTGTTTCTTTTTTACTCTATAATTAGTAGAGTCGGATATACTGAGGGTTCATAACTTACGCCCTCTTTGTCATAAATACTAGCCTACAGGAGTGCTGTCAAAAGTCTCTCAATTTTGTTTTAATTTATGTGACACACTCTTTAGTGTGTACCAACGGCACCTCTAGGTGGTAGGTGCCCTGAGTTTCTATAGCACCCTATTGACTATTACTTTCTTGGAAGAAATAAGACAATTTTTTGATGTGTACTAAATTTAGAAATAACAAATTTGCTTTGTAAAGTGTGTGCGGACGTTTCCCTTTGGGAACACTACCACCCATCTCTTTTTAAACAACCCAGGACTGGTTTCTCCTGATTGCTGCTCTGCAGTCTGGTGCAACTTGATTCCAGTTGCACAGTTAGCAAGGGACCCACGTCTGGGAGTACCGTGGGCCACTTAGGACATTACAACAAATACACAAAAGGTGATGGGAGGATGCTTGCAGTATGGCAACCCACTAGCAATTACTCAGATAGCATTCTTTTCCCCACAATGCCTAGGCCCAACCATATGCAAATCAGTCTTGACACAGTTCCAATATGAACAGTCCAGCCCAAACTGCCAAGTCTGGTCCTCTCTGAACTGGAAAACAAGCAGCCCAAGACCGGTTTTGTGTGTTTGACTCTACAAATAAATGACAATGTACATAAAGAAATTTTCGGTCTCAGAACAATAAATATTCTGGGTGTGCTGGCAGTTTGTTAGACCTGGAATCCTTGGCGTGGTTTACCCTGGCTTTTTGCCTCTACCTCTTATGTTTGTAATGCTATGCTGGATTTAGTTTTTGCTGGTTTAGATGCTTTGGACACTTTGCTACTGCTGATCAGTGTCAAAGTGCAAATGCTCCCTATATAAATTGTTATGGTAATTGGTTATCCATAATTGGCATACTTGTCTTACCAGTAGGTCCCTAGTAAAGTGTACTAAGTGTGCCAGGGCTAGTAAGTAAAATGCTACTAGTGGGCCTGCAGCACTGATTGTGCCACCCATCTGAGTAGCGTAGCCCCAGTAAAATGTCTCAGGCCTGCCATCGCAGTGCGTGCGCAGTTGCTAACTGCCATTTTGACCAGTTAAGTGCACCCACTTGCCAGGCCATACCTTTCCCTTTCTATGCACTTAGGACATCCCTATAGCAGGCCCAAGGTACCCCCCTGGGCAGGGTGCAGTGTGTGTGAAAGGTATGTACTGATGTGTGTACCATGTTGTGATAGTGAAATACTGCCAATTTCGTTTTTCACTATTGAAAGGCTATCTTTCCATAGGACAGACTGGGGAATGCTGTGTAACATGTTTACCTGCATATCTTCCCACAGGAGTGAGATAGAAAATTGGAGTCCGGTATCCCTGAACTGAGAATTTAATAACACATCTTTTAGTAAAGATGTTTTTTAAATTCTGAAAATAGCACTTTTAGAAGGTGGCTATTTTCTTATTCAACCTTTCTGTGTACCTCTGCCTGTTTGTAGATTGACTGTCTGGCATGAGAGTGACATGGGCTTGGGTGGCTCCAGGAGTCTGGGGGAGTCAGCACTAGGCTGAATAGACCTATCTGCGTTTGGAGTGGTGGGGGTAGCACCTGGCCCTGAATAGGGCAGTTCCTGCCTTCCACAATGTTGGTTCCACCTCTTGCAGTGTGTCTGAAGACCTTGGCCCACATTCACAAAGTAAAAAGTTGTGCACTGGCAGAGTGCACCCAGAACTGGTTTTAACTGGGTCCAGCACCCCTAAAACATAGAGAACAAAGAGTTTTGGGGTATGAAAGTAAGAGCTGAAACCCCTGAAAATGAGACTACTTCATGATCAAGAGGAATCTCTGCCAAAGAAGGTCAGCTGAAGAGACTTAGGAGAAGAACTGCCCCTGCTGTGTGTCTGGGGCTGGCCAGCAGTTTGCTGTTTCTACTAAGGAGAGGACAAGGGACTTTGCTGTGTCCCCCCTACTCGCAACAAGGACTTTGCTGTGTCCTGAAGTGAAACGTCTCCAAAGACCTGAGAAGAGCTGGCCTCCTGTTACAGAAACTCAGGGATACAAAAGTTTCCAAAGGAACGTCTTCTCATTGCTGTGTGCGTGTGCTTGCACCCAGCTTGTGTCCTGCGAGGAGACGTTGCTGAGAGGGGCTTTCCTCGTGAGCTCCTCTACTTGTGGCTGTGAGGAATCCAAGAAGTGCTGCGTGGCTGTGTCACCGCTGCAGGCCCGTGATCTGAAAGCGCTGTGGATTCTCACCGCTGCTGGCCCGAGTTGCGTGCCTGAAGGAAACAAAGCGCTGTGACCCAATCGGCTCCAGCGCGACGCCTAGCAACCGGAGTCCCCCTTCGGCGAGGGACCAGCTGTTGGTGTCAAAGCCACCCCGTAGGAAGTCCGGTGGGAGGAACTAAGACAATGAGGCAACCCCCCCCTCTTTCCCCCCCAGGTAACCGCTCGGACTCCGGTCCAGCACTGCTGTGTGCTATTACCTGGGTCGGTTGGGAGAGAGGCAGTGTCACGGTTGGCCTCGCCAAGTGAAGCCTCCATGACCAGTACTTCCCTGATGGCCAGTACCGGCACAGCTGATGTGCTGGGGTACCGGTTTCCACTCCGAGGAGCTTGTTGCTTCTCCACCATTCCGAGGGCATACCGCTACCACATCCGACATCAGAGGCAGCATATCGGCTGCAAACACAGCAGGGGCATATTGTTACTAAAGTCCAACATCGGAGGCAGCTTTTCAGGTGTAAACGCAGTAATTGGCCTAAGACCGATTGAAGGGTGAGAGGAGCCCCGCGCACCAGAGGCAAGTGCCCAGTATTGATAAGAACACGTTTTAAAGCCTGCATCCTGTTTCAAAGTAACTTTCCATACGTCTGGAACAGTTTTTGAATCCATACTGAATGTACAAGTTTCTTTTTCTTGCAAAGAACCTTCCCAAATACATTTCTAAAGAAAAGCTAATTGTGTATGTGGAATTTTTGTCGTCTTGATCTTGCCTAAACTTAGATAAAAATACCTTTATTTTTATAACAACCTGTGTTTTGACCATTTGTGGTGTTACTGTGGGTGTTGGTGCAAATACTTTACCCATTGCCTTGGGGATAATCATGTCTGCTCGTGCCAAGCTACCAAGGGGGTGAGCAGGGGTTATCTAAATTTTGTTTCCCCCTTACCCTGACTAGAAGCAAGGGTCCCTATTTGGTCAAAGGTACCTACCTAACACAGATCATGAAATACTGGAATAATTTGAGAAACTACCACCTGATCTAGACTTTTGTGTAAAACCTGTCGCTTTCAGCAGGACAAATAATAGTTAAATATTTACCTTTCAGACCATTGCTTTAAAAAATGAAACAGCGGTTGCCCCAAATCAACCTGAACAGTAGCACTCTTATTCACATTGTGGTTCCTGCTGCGTTTCATTTTTCGCACACAACTCAGAAAAGAATTCACACAGGCTCTGTGCTGCCGCCCACCAAGAGAAATAATTAGAGGGAACATTGCTGGTAACTGATTGGTTGTATTTAGGTCTGGTCCTTTAAAAAAAAAAAAGTTAGATAGGCTATTAAATGCATGGTTGCATCCATGATAGCCTATGGAAGTTTTTTTAATTACTGCTCTATATATTGCAGTGGGACTCCCACCTTGACGACGGGGAATGATTTAAGCATGTGAATCTATGAAAGATACCCCAATACTGGATAAACAAGGAAAATGCTACTTACCCACTATGCATCTATTCTTGGCATATACAGCTGTAGATTCACATGCTTTAGCATAGATCGCCATCTAGTGCTGGGTCCGGATGTTTGCACTTTGTCTTGTTCGAAGAAGTCTTTTAATTACTTGGTAGGTGACTCCTCCTTTGGGTGATAATGCACATGGGCATCAGCTCCATCCACAGATTGTTTTGTTGTAAGGGTGATGATGGAGTTAGTAAGAGTAGAAAGAGATGTCCATGTATATTGTATCTAAGTATGATGATACTGCAACAGACAAAGGTACCCGGGGAGGCAGTGGTGCATATGAATCTACAGCTGTATATGCCAGGAACAGATGCATACTGGGTAAGTAGCATTTTTCGTTTGAGGCATATGAGCTATAGATCATATGCTTTAGCATTGACTATACAGCAATCACCTCCTAAGCGGTGGCTGACCCATGTCTGTGGCAGTGGTTTGAAATATTTTATTTATTTTGAGAGTTTTATATAGCGCTGGCTAGACCCGGAGGTATCAGAGCGTTTTACATAAGGTTCAACAGAAATAAAAAAAATTATATCAATTAAACGTTACATCAGTTACTAGAAAAACATTTCAAGAGTGTAAAAGCTGAAATAAATGGAGCTTAGAAGAGCAAGGGAGTGGGGTAAAGGGGTAGGAGGTAGATCGGATGGAGAGACGAAGGAGAGTCTGTCCAGTCTGGGTAGGTGAAGGCTGAGGGGGAACTCCACAGCCCACCTCTTTAGCTATCAGGCAGCTCCACCGGGCATCAGTCAAACAGCTAGGTCTCAAAGGAGGGATAAATGGAGTGTGGAGGAGAAAGGGGGTGGAGTAAAGGGGTAGGAGGGAGAATACAACAGAGAGACGAACAAAGTTCTGTCCAAATACCGGCTGGGTAGGTGACGGCTGAAGGGGTAGTCCACTGCCCATCTCCTCTTTAGATATCAGGTAGCTCCACCAGGGCATTGGTCACAAAGCTAGGTCTCCGCGGTCAGAGGTAGGTTCACAGATTCCGTATCATGATTGGTAAGCCAGATGGGGGATGTGTTCGAGGACATGCTGATGTAGGGACCACTGGGGCTGGGCCCCTCTTATCTCTGGGGGTCCCCTCATTGTGCTGCGGGGAAAGGACACTTCCATAGAGAGCTGTCCCTGATATGTGCCAAGGTCCTTCTAAGCCCCTGAAATGGAGGGTCTCCTCAAGATGACTCAGAGCGGCCATCTTAGGGTCAGGCATGTGCTGGGTGTTTCCGTGTCTCACTGTGCCTGGGCCATCTGTTCCTCGACTTAAGCCCTGTCAAGGAGCCTTAATGACTCTCTCCAGTCTCCCCCCCTTGCTGTGGGGGTGCCACCTGCGTGATCACTCGTTTGGGGGGGGGGTCCCAGCCACCACCTCTATCCCTCTCTCATTAAGACTAATTGGCTTTCCCTTCCCTTGCGGCGCTTGGATGTCTAAAGAGTCCAACGCCATCTCAGGCAGTAGTTGTGGTGGGTTAGTTTGATTTTTGGCTGCGTGAAGCTCTTGGCTTCAAAACTGCCCGGCTGCCATCTTGTATGTAGGCCGGCCCGTGTGTTGTGCGGGAAGTTGCTGAATTACTAAAGGCGGCAGCAAAGCCATTAGTTTGATTTCTCCTTGCGGCTCCACCGATTTCTTTGTGGGCCACAAGTCTCTTGGGCTATTAATTGTGCGCTGCCGTTGTGGAGAGGAGGGTACGGACCGCACCACAGCTGGTACTCTCTGCGAAACTGCGTCCTTACCTGAGTCAATCAGTCGTGCCTTGGCATCTACCAGAGCTCGCTGTTCCCGGTTGTGCCCCTGCGAGTCTCCAACGCCGACATGGTTCTTCTCGGGGCTCTGTCATTGCTGTTCGCCCGCCATCTGGCCTCTCAGCTGGGATAGAAGTCAGGAGGTAGCCGGGTAGGGTTTGTCTCGTAGTTTTTTTTTGGGTTGTCTTCCGAGGTTGGTCTTCAGACGTTCACCGCTGCCTTGGATCTCGCAGCGCCCCATCCCCTCTACAGCTGTGGTCAACTCACAACAGAATCGAGACAATCTCCGCTTTCCTTCGCCCGATTTTATCAGTTTCACTATCGGGTAGCTCTATGGAGGTTCCCAAGCAGTTGGTGAAAATTTTAGCGAGGATTAAAGATGATTAAAGGATGGGATTTGTCTCGAACAGGCTGGGTAGAGCGGAGCCTCTCAGCTATGCAGCCATTTCGTACCGAGGCCACTCGTAGGGTGAGAGTCTCTGCTCTCTGGAGGCCCAAACAAAAGCATGTTGGCAAGAGGGTGTAACACCTCTCTCCCACAGGAAGGCATGCTTATTAGCCTCCTTCGACCGGCGAGCTTCAAAGAAGCTGCCGCTTTTCGAATGCAAATCTGGCTCCCCCTCACAGGAGAGGAAGCCACACTCCCTGTCCAGATCCCCCTTGGCACCTGGATAGGTGAGAAAAGTAGCTAGTCAGGTAGGGGTGCCACCGCCATGCTAGTACCACCCCTATGGTGGGCTACTGTGAGGTAGACACAATTTTTCAGAAGTAGCCATCTTTGTAATGGCATACTTAGGAATTCTGGGACAAGATTACGCTCAATTCCCACAGGAGGTGGTCATAGGGGGTGTAGAGACCCCCAAGGGTCAGTAGCCCATTGGCAACAACCCTACACCCCCCACTCTAAATTCAGTATTTAGGGGAGTCCTTGGCACCAGAGAAACAGATCCGGACATAGGAGGGGACACAGAAGAGCCGCGAAAGCTGAGAAGAGAGGAAAAAGCATCTGACCTGGTACAAACTCTGCCCGCATGTCTGCATCCCTCTTCGAAAAAGGCGCCAAAGTTGACTCATCCTGCAGCTGTGACTCCAGAAACTTGGGAGGATTGCCTGTCTTCAAAAAAGACTCAAGACCTCCTGTGAACAGTGGACCCATTCTGAAGAATCTCAAAAAAAGAAAACTG
Organism: Lissotriton vulgaris; assembly: GCF_964263255.1. Classification (NCBI taxonomy): domain Eukaryota; kingdom Metazoa; phylum Chordata; class Amphibia; order Caudata; family Salamandridae; genus Lissotriton; species Lissotriton vulgaris. The sequence goes on along the minus strand of NC_141695.1, from coordinate 1,024,943,965 downwards.
AGGGGTCCCAAACTACCAAAATCCGACACCAGAACCGCCATCATACCAGTCGCCTCCGGCCCCACATGAAGTGTGCCAATGGTGCCAACAAGGTTCACCAGCCCACCAGAGCTCAAGTCCATCGTGGTTTAACCCCTCCTGGACTCCCCAACATCACCTACAGCCTCTGAATGCAGGCCCCTTTAACTGTGACTGCTCTAGTAAGGAAACACTTGACACCTAAGGACACCCCTGTACCCATCGACCCTGGGCCTTGGAGAAGAGGACCACAGGTTCCCCCCCTGATCACAAGGCCGGAGCTCACCTGCTAGATCAGCCTGACTGGCTTCCTAGACAAAGCCTGTAGCTTCTTTTTACAGTGACCGACCTCCATTAAAACACATTGTGCTCCCGATGCGGATTAGCACCCTACACACGGCCCATTGTGGTGTACTGTTGGTACTGGATTGGACTTTACCAACCATTCACCTTAACTCCTGGCCAATGGTCTTGTAAGTCGATGTACTGTGCCTGTTTACAGAACTTGTTCTTCCTTCAATAAGATCAAATTGCAGAACTCAGAAATTGCACTGTCCACATTTTACAGTGAAAGGAATTTATATTTAAAAATGTACTTACCGCGAACAATTTTTCTCTGATGTCAAACAAAATATAAAGGAACCCGGTATTTTTATTAACTGGTGTGGATCTCTTTCTTGAGTTGTGTCATTTATTGATCAGTGTGTGTACTTGCAAAGCTCTTGCACTACGGAGTTAAGCCTCAGACTGCTCGACCACACCACTCCACCGCCCCGTCCACTCATAAGGGAATCCCTTGACTCTTTACACAGTATAGATGAGTTACTTACCTGTAATCCCAGGTCTCTTCCAGGGGTATACTCAAAGTCATAAACACTGAATAATCCCTGCCCACATGCGGCACCCCGGAGCATATATAGAAATACATATATATGTGTATGTTTAGAACCACAAGTACATAGTACTTCCAAAACATACATATATATATACACATAAATATGCAGCCTATTATAGATCCAATAAACTAAAATGCCAAAATTACATGGATTTCTATTGCAAGAAAATAATATCACATGTAAATAGTGTAATCTAGAACATATACTGCAGTAGTGTCAACTGTTTATCATAAAAGAAAAACAGGCAATTTGTTATTTAGCTGCATTACTGAATAATCATCACAGTATAATATAAAAAACCTGGCACCTTACCTTAACCCTTTGGATGCGAGCGAAATCCATGCGCATGCATGCATGCGCAATTCGGACGGCTCCCGGCCGTCCAACGCACACGCCACCCGTCACGTCGGATGGCCTGCCTGGAGCCATCCAACAGATCCAAAGGGTTAAAGGCTTCAGAGAACCTGGACACAGTGCCTTTAAGACCTCCCCGAGCCACTTGCTCCCATCATGCACCACAGGTCAGCTCTTTTTGTATGGTGTACTAACATGTAGTAACCAGGTCATCAGATTCAAACACACTATTGTACTGTTAATGCTCGTCCGGGGAGGCAGGAGGGTTGCTTATGACTTTGAGGAGTATACCCCTGGAACAGAACTAGGATTACAGGTCTCCTCGACATCGAGTGGTGGGATCTCGACGGTCCTCTCGACGGCGGCACACCAGCCGGCGTAGATTTGTCAGCCATCAGTACTCTCGACGCTGACCCCCCTCGAGGGCGGCAGAGAGTTTGTCGACGGAAGCCTCGACATCGACAGAGACTTGGTCCTATCAGCAGCCACAGACTTAGAGCCCAAAGTGTAGTGCCTCAACACCGACTTACTTGGATGCGGCGGAGACTCTCGCCGTGGCGGTGGTGTTCCTGAAGAGCGCCTGGGCCTCTCCGATGGCGACTTCCTCTTCCTGGGGTCAAGAGAAGTGGATAGTCGCCGTTTTTGGCCTTGCTAGCTGGAAGACGATGTCCTGGGGCCTCCATGGCCACCCACCCGATGACTCTTGTCCTTTCCCAGCATAGCATGGAGTTTTATCCGTTCTCTGTCGCACAAGGTTCGCCTGGAGAATTTCTGACAATGGTGGCACTGGTCAGGATTGTGTGTAGATGGAAGGCACAAAATACACACCTAGTGTGGATCTGCCAGAGCCATTTTCTTATCACAGGAAGGACACTTCCTGAATAAAGCTGGCATTCGGACTGGAAATAAAATCAGTGGAAGTCCATAAAAACAGTAGAAGAAGCCTTTATAAACCAGAAAACATCGAATTTTCTGAAAAATTCTCTTCAAAAAACAGTTTTAGTAAAAAAAGATTCTGTAGCTTAAGGTCCAGGATCCTCTCAGAAGGAGCCGCCTAAAAGAACTGACCTAACTGCCACCTGTGGTGCATCATGGGAGCAGGGGGTTGCCTACAGGTCCTAAAGGCACGGTACCCCTACTCTAATGCCTTAAAGGCAAGGTGTTAGTTTTCTTTGTTTCTTTATACTCTGCTGCAGCCTACTGGCAAATGCCTGCAATTACAGGTTTTTCTATGGGAATAAAGCATTGTTGTACGGCAAATGTTTACTGCTCTCTTTCTTCCTTAGGGGTTGGGAAAGGATAGCTGCTACTATGCAAACCTATGTAATGTCAGCATCTTTGCCATTTTGGAAATATTTTAGGCTGCATATATATGTTTTCACATATGCATATATATGTATATATATGTATTTTCTATATGCTCTGGTATCCCGAACATGGGCGGGGATTATTCATAGATTATGACTACTGAGGAGTATCCTCTGGATGAGAACTTATCCTTCTGTTCCAGGGGATACCCGTCAAAAGTCATAAGTACTGAATAGAGTAACAAGCCCATAACCACTTCCTCGCAGACGAGCAAACAGTAACAAGAACATTTAACACAACATCTTATATGTAATCATCCAAACAGATTTCTGAGCGAGGCTTGCCCGAATTGGGCATCCGCTTGTGTATCAGAGTCCAAACAGTAATGGCACGTTAAAGTATGTACTGAATTCCTTGTGGCTGCTTTAATGGAATGGGCCTTAGACTTGCCAGGGAGGACTCTATTAACCAATTGATAGGACAAGTATGTACAAGACACTATCCACCTACAGATAGATCTTTTAAAAGCTGCAGACCCAGTATTTATGGACCAGTAGTTTATAAACAGTTGGTCCGTTTTCCTCAAGCTCTTTGGCTTATCTTAGAATTTCGGAACCCTCTTGATGCCCAAAGAGTGAAGAGACCTTTCCAGGGAAAATAACCCCGTCCCCAGCAGCAGGAATAAGGCACAGGCCCAAAGTTGAAGAGAACCTCAACATCGTGGAGGAACACCTGCCCCATAGGGGATGTGTTAGAACGACAAAAGAGGCAACCCAGCCTTCACCAACAGTAGAAAGCAATACGAAGGGGAGGAGGGGGGGCAGAACACCCCAAGCCCAGTCAAAGTACCAGGGACCTCCATCGGAATCCCCAAGGCACAGACAACATAGAGGAAGAAGAGCCCCCTAAAGACTCCAAGGAAAATAGAGGCCGAATACGGCAAGGCCTCCACCGGGAAACATACCCAGTGAAGAGGGCCGCCGAGCCCATCACAGCTTGAAGCCAAAGACAAGACTGAACAACGCCTCAGTAGTAAGCGGGCAGAAGAATAAGAACGGAAGCTCACAATGGCCCCACAGGACAAAAAGCAAGAGCTTCAGGGCCTACACCAAGGTCGCCGGCCAAAGAGCAGAAGAGCAGGCGGGGACAGCTAGCTGCTGACAACGCCACGAAACAAAATGCTCAGACCACTTCGTGCTCAGATTAAGGGCAAGCTAGTAAACCGTCCCGAACAACCCCTAAAGGGGACCGCCCCAGACAGAACCGATCCACTAAGTAGTGAGAGCAGCAAGAACATGAGAGCAGTAACAAGTAGGACGGACCAGGCCGTCAACACATTAAACTATGCCCTCTGAAACACCAGACAGAGGCCCAGGCCAAATGGCAGGCAAAGAGCAAAACACTGCGGCACAACGCCGCAGATGGCCAAGCTACGCCATGCCTCAGAAAGGACCAAAAACCACACCATCATAATACAGCAACACTAGGAAAGGAGATGAACCGACCAGGGGGAGTCCACACCCTCCCTACATAATACATAGCTATACGATAGCTACATATACCCCACATAGGGTAGGACACATCACAAGAAAGCATGGCAAAAAACAATCCTGCATCAGAGGACACAATCATAGATCTGCGGCAGAAACCACAGAAGGCTTACTAGTCAGCCAGAAAACACATTTGTACCAAAAAAGGGGGCTGAACCAGCAGCCAACCAAGACCCCGAGGACACAGTATCCCTCACAGAAAGTGTAACAGCCCTCCAGAAACCAAAGATCAGGAGTAAGTGGGATAACGTCTCCCACCAAGGACCAGGAGGAGGAAGAAGAGGAAGAGGGAGAGGAGGAGGAAGAGGAGGAGGAGCAGCAGGGGGATGAGGGGGAGCAGGAGGGGGGGAGGGGGAGGAGGGGGAGAGCAGGAGGGGGAGGAGGAGGAGGGGAGAGGAGGAGGGCAACTGAGCCCCGCAAGAAGACGCTGAATGGCTGAGTCTGCATTAGTATTAAACAACAGGACCCCGTCAAAAGGCAGGTCGACCACACGCTCTCTAATATTTTCAGGGAAAATAGCATCGCGTAGCCAAGCATGGCGACGGAGAGCCACAGAAGTGGCCATAGCACAACCAACAGCATCGGCAACATCCAAAGCCGCACAAAGAATAAACACGGGCAACTCTCCACCATCCATCACATGGCCTGCAGATCAGCACGGGCCCCCTCATGAGAAAGAAGGGACTCAACAGAATCCCACAAGCTAGATGTAGCCCTGTTCAGCACACACAGTGTTAAGCAGCATTGGAAGAAGCAAAGACATTACGCCCCCAAGAATCTAACCACCAAGCATCCCGAGACGGAGGGAACACCACAGGCAAACATGGAAAGGCATTTCGCAGTAGAGCGCCTTGTGTAGAAGGGAAATGGAGTGATAGGTTCACCCATCCCCAGGTTACCAGCAGCCGTGGAAATAGCTCGAACAAAGGCAACACTGGCCTCAGTAGGGCATAGCGGAGATGAAAGTAATTACTCCGTGGGCGACGGTTGCAGACTGAGCTGATCCCCAAGTCCATGAGGAAGCGGCCAGCCCCTTCACTGAGGAATGGGGAACCTGAGGGACCCCAAGGGAGGGCGGAGAGGCCAGTGAAGAAGCCAGCCGCAAGCCAGGGAAAGAAGGGTTGAAGGATTTAGGCCGTGGGGGCGGCGAAGAGCCTTCCCTGGAAAACGCTGGTGAAAAGGCAACTACACGGCACTGTCTCCGGAGAGGAACACACCAGCAGGTGACAGACCTCAGGAGAAGGGCTCTCAGAAGATGAATTCAGGACCAGGCGCGGCTCTGTGGAGTCCACCATCGGCGCCTGATAAGCGTCTCCCGGCACCTGAGTTGGCCCACGTGGCGCCAGGCCGACTCCAGCCACCACATGCTCCCCAGGAGAAAGGGGCGCTGCCGACGCTGAACCGGGGAAGGCGCAGCACTGTTGCGCCGGCTCTACCTCGTACGGGGCAGACGCCCATGCAGAGGACTGAGAGAGACACGGAAAGGCATCCACCGCGACTCCATTGGAGCCGGGGAGGAAGGCTCCCGGTGCTGAGACGGCGCCAGCTCGACCTCTGGTGAGGCAGCCACCTGCTCAGCGAATCGAGAGGGACTCTGGGACAAGCCCAGAGACCTGTTTACCTCCTGCGACACCACACGGAGCCCCATAGGGATTTGCGGCGAGGCAGGGACGCTAGGCACAGACGAGTGAAGCCCCGAAGGACAACACCTAGATGACGCCACCCTCCTACCACCTGAAGCCGAAACCTTTGGCGTCAGAGTCACCGGTGTTGCCGTGGAAGCCCCAGCGCAAGGCAAGGGATCCGCAGGCGTCACAGGAGGTGGAGGAAGGGCAAAAGAAGCCTGCAGCACCGCCGCGTAGGCTGTAATTTGAGCCCTTGTCACCTCCACGCCGGAAAACGGCGGGTAGGGAGATGACAGGTGGGGGCACCTGTCCGGGGGGAGCCGGCGCCCACCGCGGAAGGGGGACAAGGCTTCAGAGACATACTGAAAGACCTACCAGCCAGTGAGTCACGACCAAAGGGCCGCAGCGAAAGGCAATTCCGCAGACGAAACCGGCGGTTCCTTGCCTTCGAGGTAGGAGACGGACGCTGGGACGACACCGACCTGGAAAGGTGCGCCGACAGCGGCTAGTAGTCTCTATCAGATGATCTGATTAGCGACCAGTCCACCTTCTTGCAGGATCTCGTGGAAATCCTGTTGATCCTCCTTCAGTAGCTTCTCTGTAAATCTCGCCAAAGAGTCCCTGAGAGACCTATCATACCGACCTAGCAGGGCAGAAGCACTAGCCACCTTCATTACCGAAGCAGATGTATTGCACATTCGTTTACCTAGAGAATCCATATTTTTGCTGTCCTTCTCTGGTGGGACAGTAGAGGAAGATGAAGCCGAATGTGCATTTCTGGCTGCAACCACTATGACTGGGTCAGGAAGTGGGTCAGCACAAAGGTAAAAAAGGGTCCTGTTCTGGAGCCTTGTATTTTTGGGAAATCCGTGTGGGAGCTGAACCAGCTGTGGCCGGAGTAAGGAAGGTCTGCACTGCTGGCTCTACTAGACTTGGAACAAAGGGAAGCTGAGGCCTTGCTTAAGACCTATGATGAAGGTTTTCAAAGATGACGGATGTTGAAATTGGAGGTGTAAACATATTGATGTTTAGCTTGTTGACACCCCTGCACAGAACTTCATTAAATGTTCTGATATCGTCAATCGAAGACACCCTGGACGGAGGTGTCATGGATAAAGTAGGTGCGTAATGTCTAATGGAAGACCTTGTAGACATGTTAGATGATAGAGATCTATGTCTTTTTTTAGGAGTAGGAGAACGGCGAGCTCGTGAGCACACTCTTGAACTTGAACGCTGTGTTGCTGGCGACCTAGATCTTCTTGGAGACCTGCGTGGTGTGGGTCCCCCGGAACTCTAGGTGGTACTTTCCAGTGTTGTATACCTTCTAGCTATCGGGTAGGTTTGCTAGTAGGAGAAAACTACTCCAGGAGCCGGAGATCCCTCCGAAGTGATCTTTAAAATGTTGATCCCAGGAGAAGATAGTGAATGAAGTGAGCTACCCAGTAAACCTTTGGGGGCTGGGTGAAAAGTAATAGAATGGGTAAAATGGCCTCCAAAGGAGTTTGTTTTAAGGATTAAATTTGATTGTATAGATGAATTCGGTACAGGTAACTTAATTGTCCTGGATGAAATTAATTTCAATAAATCAAATCAAACAACATATATCTCAAACTACCAAGACATGACAATACTTCACATTAAGACAATTGTTAACATAAAAACAAGTAGACATGTGTATAAGCAAAAAAGTAGATTTTATCAAAGTTCAATCTTGCAGGGAAAAATACAATACACCAAAATGTGCAACACAGGAATACAAGACAAGTGTCAGAAAATTAATCAAACTCTCTGTATAGCCTGTGCAAAGCTTATCCAGAATACAGATGTAAAAATATCCGAAAGAAAATATTTTTACATCTGTATTCTGGATAAGCTTTGCACAGGCTATACAGAGAGTTTGATTAATTTTCTGACACTTGTCTTGTATTCCTGTGTTGCACATTTTGGTTTATTGTATTTTTCCCTGCAAGATTGAACTTTGATAAAATCTACTTTTTTGCTTATACACATGTCTACTTGTTTTTATGTTAACAATTGTCTTAATGTGAAGTATTGTCATGTCTTGGTAGTTTGAGATATATGTTGTTTGATTTGATTTATTGAAATTAATTTAATCCAGGACAATTAAGTTACCTGTACCGAATTCATCTATACAATCAAATTTAATCCTTAAAACAAACTCCTTTGGAGGCCATTTTACCCAGGAGAAGATGACACTTCTCTCAATGTCGACTGATGTGTTCTCGACGTTGATCTTGGCTTCTCTGGTGCATCTCCTTAAGTGGTGAGAATGCTCTCCCTCGACCAATGCCTAGACGATGACCCGGACAATGCCACTAAAGACGTCATCCACTGCTGTGGAGACACTTGACAATTCTTGTCTCTGCGGTGATGCCCTCGACGTGTCTCTTTGACAGCGACCGTGACAGTCTTCTCTATGTCGAACGGTGGAAGGTGTGGGTCTTTAGATGTCGACTGCCTCAACTGTTATCTTGCCCTCGACGTCAACCGTCTGAGGGTCGGAGAGGGAGTTCTCATCTACGATCCGCTCGATGCCGACCTTCATGAAGTAGGCGGAGATCTCAACATCGACTGGTGTCTCACTGCCGGCGGGTGCTTTAACGTCTACTTCGATCAGTTGTCACCCATATACTTTGAGCCCGAAGTATGCCTCAACGTCGACTTACTTTTTGTTGACGGAGGTTTTCGTCGCTTTGACGGCGATCTGTCCCTCGACGTACAGTGACTTACTCGTTTTTCTGATGCCGATTTCGACGCAGACGGCAAGCACTCTGGAATCTGCTATTTTCTGGAAGCTGGGGAGAAGATCAACACCCTTTCTATTTTCCATGAGAGGAAGGCTTCTTGGGGTTACTCCCAAGGCCACTTTTAGTTTTCCCTCTCTCCACTGACGCATGGAGCCTGATCTTCTCTGTCATGCAGAGTTCTCATCGAAAATTGTTGGCAGTAGTAACACTTCTGTGGATGGTGTTATGATGACAGACACACAATACACAGAATGAGGGTCAGATTTAGCCATTTTCTCCCACAGGAAGGACATTTGTTAAATAAAGCTGACATTTCGGATATAAAAAGTTTGTAACATTGTTGCCCAAGTAACTTACCTTCGGTAACAATATATCTGTAAGAAACAATAGTTAGTGTTTGATTCCTTACCTTAGAATATCCCCAGGCGTCAGACTGGATCTGGAAAGTTTTCGTCAGCAGTACCCCTGCGCGTCAGTAGGCGTCGTCTGCGGCTCCGCGTCCGTCGTCGTGATCGCCAGGATGACGTCAGAGCACGTGCACGCCGCCCTCGCGCCCTTTACGTGCCAGGAACGCAGAGCCATGCAAGAAACCGACACTGGTGCCATGAAACTAGGGCCCTCAAAGTGAGAAACCTTAACCCTAGATATTGGTTCGCAGAACAGGGACGATGGGTGGGGCAGTATGGAATCTAACACTAACTACGGTTTCTTACAGATATATCTTTAGCGAAGGTAAGTAACTTGTGCATCTGAAAGAAACAGGTTAGTGTTAGATTCCTTACCTTAGAATAGATACACCAGCAATACCAACCCCGGTGGTGGGTCTGTGAACCAAGATCACACCAGGAAGTTCTGGAGAACGGAACGGCCAAAGAAGCCATCTCTCCAGACTTGGCTGTCCAGGCAATAGTGCTTAGCGAACTGTGCAGCTAAGCCAACGTAGCTGCCTGACAGATGTCCTGCAAGGGGACTCCCCGACCCAGAGCAGTAGTAGCCGCCGTGGCCCAAGTTGAATGGGCGCGTAGCCCCACAGGAGGCTCCTTCCTCGCCAAGGAATAACAGGCCTTGATGCACAAAACGGCCCACTGAGAGAGTCCGCTTGTGCACCGCCCGTCCCTTCTTAGCGCCCACGTAACCAACAAAGAGCTGGTCGTCCACCCTGAACTGGCGTGTGTGGTCTAGATAAAAGGAGAGCCCACGTTTTGGGTCCAGACGGTGGAACCTCTCTTCCTCTTTCGAGGGATGCGGAGACGGAAAGAAGGTGGGAAAGGTGATGGACTGCCCGATGTGAAAAGCCGTAACCACCTTGAGCAGGAAAGATGTGCGAGTCCTCAGAACAACTTTATCCGGATGGACGTAGGAAAGAAGGCTTAGAAGACAGAGCATGGAGCGCACCCACTCTTCGGGCAGAGGTGATGGCAACCAGGAAAGCATGTTTTAAGCGTCAGAAGACGAAGAGAACAATTATGAAGTGGCTCAAAGGGAGAGCAGATCAGGTAAGTAAGCACCAAGTTCAAGTCCCACTGAGGCATCACGAAAGGAACAGGAGGGAACATGTGTGTGATGCCTTTCAAGAATCTATTTACAACAGGGGACTTGAAAAGAGAAGGCTGATCGGGAAGCCTTAAGAAGGCTGAAATGGTAGAGAGATAGCCTTTTACATGCCCAGAGCAGAGAAAGATGGAAGAGGAGAACCTCTGAAAGAGGGGCGGAAAGTGGATTCACAGCCTTTGCTGTGCACCATGCCACAAATCTGTTCCACCTGCAGGCGTATACTGTTTTTGTGGAGGGACGCCTGGCTGCCAGAATCACATCACAGACTTCAGGGGGCAAGTGAAATGGCCTCAACTGTCGCCGCTCAATCAGGGTGATGCCCTGGTGTTCCAGCCATGTCCAGAAGCTCAGCGCCTCCTGACAAAGGGTCCATGAACCCCACCCGCCCTGTTTGTTGCAGTACCACATGGTGGTAGTGTTGTCTGTGAACACCTGCAATACACTTCACCGGACACAGGGAAGGAAATGCCTTCAGTGCAAGTCGGATTGCCCGCAGCTCCAGAAGGTTGATATGAAGCCGGGACTCCGCCGGAGACCAGTGGCCTCTGTTTTCCACCTCCCCCATGTGGCCTGCCCATCCCAGGAGGTACAAAAGGGGGTGGTGATGGACGGAGCACCTGAACCAAACAAACACTCACACCCAGTCAATAGATCTGGGTTTAATCCATCACCATTCTTTAGCCCACTCTGCCACCCCAGTTCAGACATGGCCATATGCAAATCAGTCTGACCCTGTGCCTCATGGGAACAGTCCAGACCGAACTGCCAAGCCATGCCTTCCCTGGACCGGATTCAAGCTTCCTAGGACCGGTTTCTGGCATTACAGCCGTCTTCAGCCAGGCTTGCTTGAATCCAGTGGCAAAGTGAGCAAGGGACTCACGTCTGAGCATAACAAAGCGGTACAAAAGGGGGTGGTGATGGACGGAGCATCTGAACCAATCAAACACTCACACCCAGTCAACAGATCTGGGTTTAATCCATCACCGTTCGTTAGCCCACTCTGCCACCCCAGTTCAGACAAACAGGAGGGACACATCCGTCACCACTCTGTGCTCTGGCTGTGGTAGGGAGAGGAATCTGGCACTGCCCCAATCGCGGTCCGTGAGCCACCACTGCAACGGTCTTGCAGTGCCCTCCGAGATCAGGACGTGTTCGTACAGGTTGCCCTGATGCTGTGCCCACTGGAACTTCAGGTCCCACTGCAGAGCCCGCATCCGCCACCTGGTGTGATGTACCAGCAGGATGCAGGAGGCCATCAAACCCACAAGCCGCTGCGTCATCCTGACTGAGACTCGGGATAAAGGTCGAAATTTCAGAATCAGAGCCTGATTATCCCGAAGCCGCTGCTCGGAGGATAAACCCGAAACTGCGCCGAGTCCAGAACCGCTCCGATGAAGAGGACCTTCTGAGAGGGGCACAGGTGTGACTTCGGCACGTTGATGGACAACCCCAGCGAGTGCAGGAAATCGGCCATAGTCTGGAGGTGGGAAACGACTGTCTGGGGTGAGCCCACCTTCAACAATCAATCATCGCGATAGGGGAAGACTGGAACCCCTGATCTGCGCAGATGAGCTGCAACCACTGCCATCACTTTCGTGAACACCCGAGGTGGAGCACGGTAAACAAAGTGCTTGTGGCCTACCATGAACCGCAGGCATCGCCGGTGGGCCGGCAGGACGGGGATGTGGAAATATGAGCCCTGCAAGTCCAACGCTGACATCCAGTCTCCAGGGTCTAGGTCAGCCAGGACCTGAGCTTAAGTCAGCATCTTGAACTTCTCTTTGCGGAGGAAGCTGTTGACGCTTCTGAGGTCCAAGTTTGGGCGCAGGCCCCCCTTGCCCTTTTTGGGAACCAGAAAGTAGTGGGAGTAGCAACCACGTCCTACTTCTGGCCCAGGAACACGCTCGATGGACCCCTTGGTTAAGATGGCCATAACTTCCTCCTGCAGAGCTGCAAGTGATCCCCTGACATGCGGTGGGACTGCTGTGGCATGGCTGGAGGGGTCACCTCGAAGGGGAGGGAGTAGCCCCTTCGGTCGATTTGCAGCACCCACCTGTCCGAAGTGATGGTACGCCAGTGGAGGAGGTGATGGCAAACCGTGCCCCCCACTGGTGTCGAATGGGCCTGAAAGCTCGGACTAGGAAGGGTTTGAGGTGGTGCTGCGGGAGTGGATGTGGACTGACCGAGCCTCTGTCCCCCTGCACAGCCACGGCGGTTACCATGTATGCAACCGCGTTGAGGTTGGTTCTGAGGCCTGTGGCTGGACGAACGTGTGGGGGCACCCCTTCCTTGGCCACGAAAGGGGAGAAAAGCAGAAGGCCGCTGACCCGACAGGCACAAGGACTGTGCCGTAGACCTGGAGTCCTTGAAACGCTCAAGCGCACTGTCTGCTTTGTCGCCAAAAAGGCGACGGCTATTGAAGGGCAGGTCCATGAGCGTGGACTGGACATCCCCCGAAAAATTTGCGGACCTCAGCCAGGCGTGGTGACGGATCGCCACGGTCGTGGAAATCGCTCTGCCCAGCGGCGGGGACTCCTGTATCGGGGGACTCCTGCTCCTTGACGCCGATCGTCGCCGAGTTCACAACAGCGAAAGGCTGTTACTCCTCGACGCAGAGTTGGCGATGGCGGAGGGCTTCTGCTCCTCTATGCCAATCGTCGCCGGGTTGACGACGGCCAAGGATCACGATTCTTCGACGGCATACCAGAATGACGATGTCTTCTCGACGGCGAGCCCGCCGTCTATGGTCTTTTCTTGGACAAATGACCCACCGGTGATAGAATATTCAGCGCCGAGCTAGACACTGAAGCAGAAGAGCGAGGGACCTTGCTTCTGGATGGAGATCTTGCCCTTCCTCACTGGTGACCTGCCTCTGGAAGACTTTTCTGCTAGCCCATAAAGACGGATCCTTTCTCTGTCATTTAAAGTCCTTTTGGACAGGGTCTGACAATGAGGACAAGTCTTGGGGATATGGTCCTTGGGCAAACAAAGAATACAGACCTCATGAGTCTGACCTGGCCTTTTTTCCACAAGAAGGGCAGGGGTCAAAAAGAGATGGCATTTTAAAAGTAAAAAATGCACAAAACTGTCAAAAAAAGACAGAATCTTACTTCAAAAGATGAGTCGAAGTAAGTCAAAAATTTCTAAAAAAGTGAAGATTATTTCTGACTAAAATCAGAAAAAAGTGGAGCTGTGTAACCGGGATGCTTCCTGAAGGAGCCGGAAAGAACAACTGGTTTAACTGTCACCCCTGAGGCATGATGGGAAGCTGGGGGTCATGACTGCCTTAAAGGCACGGTGCCAGTATATTGCTATGAGTTCGCTTTTCAGCCTTTTTAGGCTATTGTGTGTGTAGGGCTCTTTCTGCAACCATTTGCGGTTGTGGAAAAAATACTGGCAACTCGATTGATTGAGATGGAACGGTTAAATTACCTTTGGCAGAAACTTTTGATTTGTTTTGAGAACCACTTTATTATGATGACGTTGTATAAAGGGTCTTGAATTGTTAATGCCTGGATCTCACTCACTCTTCTGAGTGAGGTAACTGCTACTAAAAAGGCAACTTTCCATGTAAGAAACTGTAACTCACACTTATGCAATGGTTCAAAAGGTGGACCCATAAGTCTTGTGAGAACAATATTTAAATTCCATACTGGAGAGGGTGGTATTCTGGGAGGAATTATTTGTTTAAGCCCTTCCATAAAAGCTTTGATTGCAGGTACTCTAAACAATGACAAATGTTGTCTGTTTTGGAGATATGCTGCTATAGCAGCAAGATGTAATCTGATTGAGGAATACGCTAAGTTAGATCTTTGTAAATGTAATAGGTAACATATGAGGTTTTGTATAGAAACATCCATGGGGTTGACGTTGTTATTTGCGCAATAGGCAACAAACCTTTTCCACTTTGCTACATAACATGCTCTAGTGGTAGGACGTCTTGCCTCCTTAATGATATTCATGCAATCAGGAGGTACATTTAGATATCCAAACTCTAAGACTTCAGGAGCCAGATCGCTATATTGAGCTGCATTGGATCTGGATGCATAATCTCTCCATGGTTCGGTGTTAGTTGATGTGAGGAGAGTTTTAGTTTGTGATGTGGTACTACGGAGAGCTGTAGTAGCGTGGTGCGCCATGGTTGTCTCGCCCATGTTGGTGCTATGAGAATTAATGTGAGAGAATGTGGTCATAGCTTGCGTACCACTAATGGAATTATTGGGAGGCGGAAAAGCGTACGCAAACTTGTTCGACCAGTTCATCCATACTGCATTGCCTTTGGATAATGGGTGTGGATATCTGGCGGCCAAGCTTGGGCATTTGTAGTTGCGGTGTGTGGCAAACAGATCTATCTCTGGTTGTCCCCACCTTTGAAAAAATGGCTGAAGAACTTGAGGATATAGTGCATCTGTTGTCTTTGACAACTTAACAGATCTGCCAATTGATTGTGAACTCCTGGCAGATGCTCTGCTAACAGAAAAATGTTTTGAGGGATGGCCCATCTCCAAATGCTCTGCGCCAGCCGGGAGAGCTGTAGGGAGTGTGTCCCTCCTTGCTTTTGAATGTAATACATTGCTGTCATGTTGTCCGTCCAGACTAGTACAGCTTTGTTTGACAGGTAATGTTGGAACGATTTTAGAGCTTGAAAAATTGCTAGCAACTCCAGATAATTTATGTGGAATACTTTTTGTTTCATTGTCCACGTACCCTGTACTGTGTGATTTTTTAAATGCGCTCCCCATCCAGTGAGAGATGCGTCTGTGGTTAATATCATTTGTGGAACAGTTCTATAAGCGGCCGGCCCTCGAAGAGGTTTTTGGTGTTCCACCATTGCACAGCGATGTGCCCGGTCGTTTACCACCACCAGATCTGTTATCTCTTGTTGAGCCTGATTCCACTGACTTGCCAAACATTCTTGCATGGGGCGCATTTGTAGTCTTGCGTATGGTACTATGAAAATGCAAGATGCCGTCATTCCTATTAACTGCATGAACACTCAAGCTTGTAGTGAGTGTTGTGGCTGCAATCTTATGATGAGAGTCTGTATAGCTTGTATTCTTATTAAGTTGGGGTATGCTATTGCCCTGGAAGTATCTATTGTGGCACCTAGATACTGCTGAGATAGGGACGTTGAAGATGTGACTTCTTTTGATTTATTGTGAACCCTAACTTGTGCAGCAGGCAGATTGTCTGACTTGTGTGCTGTACACATTGGTTGTATGATTTGGATTTTATGAGCCAGTCGTCCAGATATGGGAAGACATGAATGTTGTCCCTTCTTAAGTGTGCTGCTAGAACTGCTACACACTTTGTGAACACTCGAGGTGCTGTTGTTACTCCGAAGGGGAACACTTAGAATTGGTAGTGCTGACCTTCTAGTACAAACCTTAGGTACTTTCTGTGAGATTGATGAATGGGAATGTGGAAGTAGGCGTCCTTGAGGTCTAATGTGGCAAGGAAGTCACCTTTCTCTAGTAACTGTAGAACCTGTTGTAATGTGATCATATGAAAATGGTCTGAATGTATGCAGAGGTTTAGGGGTCTTAGATCTAGAATCGGTCTGAGAGACCCGTCCTTTTTGGGTATGAGAAAATAGAGGGAGTAAACCCCTGTGTTCTGATGTTCTTTTAGTACTAGTTCTATTGCGTTCTTTTGCAGTAGTGATTCTACCTCTTGTCTTAGTAGTGAGAGGTGCTCCTGTGACATAGGACGTTGTTTGGGTGGTATTGTTGGAGGAGTGGAAGTGAGCTCCAGACAATAACCTGTCTGAATTATTTGTCTTACCCACCTGTCTGTGGTGATGGAGTTCCAGACAGGTAGGAACTGTTGTAATCTTCCCCCGATCAGAGTGGAATGGTCTCGGGGGATGGAAGGGAAGTCACTGCTTGGGAGTAGAGACGTTGCGATTGTAATTGCCTTTTTTTTAAAAAACATTTTTTATTCAGATTTTTACAACATATTGCTTATAGCCCTTGGTTCCCCCCTCCCCACCCCCCAGGAGGACAGGTATTTCTATTGTTACATACATAGGTATTTACAGTACACAAATGCAAATTCCTTAAGGAGGGAATAAAGGAAAACAGAAAGAAAACATATTAGCATCAAAACTCAATACACTCTTAATCATACATTTCCTTCTTGATGATTTAATGAGACATAATTTAGTATTATCAAAAAGGTTGGGTTGCGTTATTTGATGATTAGAGAATTTAGCATTTATCCAAGGTTTTTTTCAATTCCTATATTCAGTGCGCCTGTATCCAATCTAGCAGAGGTGCCAAAATTTTCATGCCTCTCTTCCCAATGTTACGCCCCTTTTGTTTATAAATGGCGACCTCGAGACTACATGTCGCGAGTAATCTAGCCTTCCATTGGGAGAAGGATGGTGGAGTGGGATCGAGCCAGGCTGATGCGACACGTAGTCGAAAGATAGCCATTGCACGAAAATTAGCCCTTGAACCTGTCTAGGACGTTCTTTATTAGAGATGCCCAGCATAATCTCTTCAGTTGTTATGTTAATCCCAGCACGGGTAATGTCTGAAAGAAACCCAGATATTTCATTTATAACGTTTGTTAGGATATTACATGTGGCGAACATATGAACACTGTCTGCAGCGGGAAGTGCACATCACGGGCAAGTAGTGTCCTTACCCATCCCCCATTTAGCAATTTTATACGGTGTATAATATAACGAAAATTATGTTTTATAGAACTGTGCCTGTAGTTTTATGGACATTAAGTGAGTAAGTGACAAATCATATGCAATAAGGGGAATGCTGGGTGGAACTTCTAGTTTAATTTGCCATGCCGCCCCATGTTTGTCCATATCATCTGGGAGTAAGGCGTTAAAGCTTTCATAAATCTCACCAATTCTTGGGGGCGTATTGTTGCGTATATTGTCTATGATTTGGCATATTTGAAATTTAATACGGCCACCCCCCTTTTTTAGTAGGAAGTCTCTCACTTGAAGATATTTTAAAAAATCCCTGTTGGGGATGGTGTAGTCTTTTTTAATTCATCAAATGATTTAATTCCCTGAGTAGAGTAAAAACAACCGAGTTGCTCTATCCCTAATGTACACCAGCTACGTACATAGGAATCATGAAATATATCTGGGAGATCTGAATTCTGAATCACCGGAGTGTAATGTGAAAATCGACCAAGACCAAGTAGTTTTTTAACCTTTCCCCAGACTTTGACAACACTGTTGATGGTTTTGAATTTCACTTTTTTAAGGTGATCATCATTAGCGTGTCGCCAGAGACAGCCAGTGCTCCCGTTCCCCAGGATGAGTTCTTGCGGTGTGGGAATACTCAGATCATCTGGGTTAGATTTTAGCAATCTTGTGCTGTAATTCATAACTGAAGCCCAATAATAAAGCATGAAGTTAGGTAGAGCCCACCCCCCACGCTCTCTAGGTAATGTGATCCATTTGAGTGCTCTCCGTGGCTTCCTATACCCCATAAAAACCGTGAGAAAATTGATTCTATATTCTTAAATACATGTGGTGGGAATTCCAAGCAAATTGCCCTAAAAAAATATAAGAACTTAGGAAAAAAAACATCTTCACTAAATTAGTTCTACCTCCAATAGACAGATGCAAGTTATCTAAACGGGATAATTCTCTCTTAGTGTGCAACATAAGTGGTGTAGGAGAGTAGGGTCTGCAATCCTATGATCACCCCAGATTTTTGCTTTTTGCTTCACTGGTTTACGACTTCCCTGGCTGTGGGCCTGCTAATCAGACCCACAGCCTAGCTGTTCTCTCTCTAAATTGACACGTGTACCTTAGGTGCATTTACCAATTGGTACTGGGCCACCTTATCAGTCCCTGTACCCAGGGCATAGGTGTACCCAGGGCCTACCAGGGGCTGAAGCATGTATTATGCCACCCCTGGCTGGCCATCTAAATCTGACACAACTGGCTGCACGACAGCTGGGGCAAAGTGGTGTAATCACCCTTTGCTGTAGATATAGTATACCTATATCTAACCCTAAAATGGACGCATGAATTCCTATCAGTCACTCCTATGGCAGGCCTTAACAATCCTGAAGGCAGAGTGCTTGGAATTATGTGAGATGGTGCTCTGGCATGAGCTGAGCCCATCTGCAGCTTGCGGAACCAAGTCCTAATATCTGTTCTATGATAACGCGTACCATATACTCTTAAGTGCATTATAATCCTCGCGGTTATTTGCTATCTTTGGTATCGCTTTATCAAAACATGTCGAGTAAGGTGTCATACGAATTGGAATACTAACCCCTCGCCAATTCTGGCGACGGGGTTAGCATTCCACCCTTCTAGAGGGACACGACATGTATGTAACTGTGAACCCCGGTTAAAGTTAACTCGAGCCTCAGCATCACAAAATGGATGCTGCCACCACAGACACAAGTCTGACCTCCTGCTGCTGGGAGTCCTTCCAGCGAGGAGAGCTTGGACAAAGGGTTTCCTGTCAGGGGCGTTGCTAGCACCATCCCAGACAGGGTTTTGTGTATCCTAGGTAGGGAGGGCTGAATAGGAAGGTGACTGCAAGTGGCACCCCGGTGCTCACTATGCATCTGCCGACTTGAACCAGTTCCAGGGGCACACCAGCCCCTGAGCTGGGGAAAGTCCGGACAGGGGAGAGGGGTGTAACCACCCCCCTTCCTGGTCCCACCCATGGGCAGAACCTAGTCGCGTGCCATCCCCTTTCTTTAGAATAAAGGTAGGAGCGGGGACCCTTCCAAATTAGATCATCTTTGAATCCTGAAACTACTTTCCACGAAAGGAACTCAAGACTTCTTCTCAAGATTTCTCCCTTGTGACTAAGGAGTAGTCACCCTGCATCAGCAGGCACCAACTAAGTATCTTGCGGTTTGCTGCACGTCCTTCCTCCGGAACCAGACTGACCAGCACGACGAGACCTGGACTCCCTGCCCTCTCTGACCTCTACCTGCCTCTACAGCACAGCTGAGAACCGTGGGTGCGACGAAACCAGAGGACCCGGCGACCATCAGAACCAGCACGACACTGATCCAGCACGACCGCCGAGGGACCCTCGAGTGGGTGCACTGGGGTAAGAGAAGCCCCAACCCCAAGCAGCACGAGCACCGAAGACCAGCCCCCCAGCATCCACCAGATCTGCGTGGGGCCCTTTTGCTTCTGCGTTGCTTGCCACGTTGTCCGGTCACCTGCCCGTTGGCTAGTGACCCTCCAGACGACGTCCTACGTTTGTTTCACCGCTGGTCTAGCTCCTCTAGACTAGCCCTGGTCTCCTCTTGAAGGGGAACTTCCTCGGACCCTCCTGGTCCACTCCAGACGCCATTTTGTGTCGCCACGTGGGCTTGCTGTAGCCAAGGCTTGTTGCCTCCTTCAACTGATCCAGCATCGCCAGCAGCAGACATCCGACGTGGGACAGCTCGCAGACCTCCAGCCTGGTCGACATCAGCGCCCTGGTCCGTGCAGCAGCAGAATCCAGTGTCACCTCTTCGTCTGGCTGAGTGACCTTGTCCGGTGCCATCCTGGTACCCACCTAATCACTGGCTAGTGATTCAGAACTCGGTTCCCTCTGCTTACAGGTACCCTTCTTCACTGATCCGTCCCCGGATCAGCCCGGAACATCTTCACTGGTCGCCTGCCAGCAACTTCCACTTCAGGCTCCTGGTTCATCAACTAGGATTCCCGACGACCCTTGAACCCTATGCAGCCGCAGCCCCTGGGCTAGGTAAACCAAGTACCACGGTGCTCCAGCGTAGATCCACTCTCTAAGTGTCTAGATCCACTTTCGTTTTTGACCTACCTAGTGGGGTTCGCCCGAGAACACTAACTTTGCATTTGCTAGCATCCATAGACTTTGTCCCGCATTGCGCGTGAGAGTTTCCACTCTGCACCCGGCGCCCCTAGGCCTCCTGCTTCTAATCTAAGGGTTCAGCATTGTAGGCCTAGCGATTCTAAAGTCTCTGAGAACTGTTACTTACCTGCTAGTGATTCGCATTCCACTTCCATAGTATATGGTTTTTCGTGCCCCTCGGGCATTTGTGTAAATTGTGCGACTTTCAGTATTTCTTTAAGAGTTTTGTATTGTGTTTAGCACCCTGTCCTCATAAAGAGTCCAGGGTTGTTGTGATATAAATAAATATCCTTTTATTTTCATAACAACTTGTGTGGTGTCCTTTCACTTGGTGTTCAAGGGGTATATGTGATGGTATAACAGCTGGCTTAATACGCCCTCTAGAGTTTAGCCTAAAGACTGCTCTTGTCCATGCTACTAGGATAGCTGGTCTATAAGGTTGACTTACAACCAATCATCAATAAGGGTCGTTTGGACTGATACATAATGATCACTAGAATAGTGTGCACTGCATATCAGGCCAACTTCTCACATTGGTGAGCAGTGGTTGGGATTTGAGCTTGCTGTTGTTTTACCACACGTATCCTAAGAATATCATTTGAAAGATCACATAAGTACCAAGGTACATATAACTTAGCTTAGAATACTCTGAGTTCTACTGAACCAGCTGTTGTAGTTCAACAGGGCCTAGCACACCCTGACTACAACTCTTAGCAAGGGATCAGTAGGCAAACAAATAGTGTAGGTAAGTGCACCACTTACACCTTACTAGAAAAGCATGTCAGACAAAGGAGGGAACTCGGAGGCCACCCTTGTGTCAGTTGACCCTCCACAGGTCATATCAAGATATGTGTCAGGTTTCACGGTGGGGACCAGTCTCGAACCCTGCCTAGAGAAGTATCTGTTAATGGTAAACTACAGTTCCCATGATTCCAGGTCCTGCGTGCGACGCCTGTGTCGATGACGTCACACGCGGAAGGAACATTACCGAACGGGAAACAACAGCGCCTGCCGTTGATTCTGATTACTTTCGTAGACGGTGAGGTTTGGTCCCTCGAGGTTCCAGCGTATCCTTTTTGTGGTATCTGTTGGTGAGTAATTCAGGAGCGTTCCGCTCTATCCCAGCGCTCGTAGTATTGAAGCAGAAGTACCTGTCCAGTGGAGTCCTCGGCTGAGGCTCCGCTCTCGAGTCTCCACGGAGGCTCGACTTTTGGTAACCGGTTTCCTTGGCTATTTTCCGCTGTACTGTATTGTTGGAAGAGCACAAGACTACCTGGGAGTTTCCTTCCCGGATCCATTCACAAGACTGATTTAACTGCGTTTGTGTTTTTCATTGAGAATGTGAGACTCTTTGCCCAATTTCCCTCAGGAGTAAGGGGTATTCGGATGTTAATTTATCTGTGACTTATGTTCCTAAGAAGCGCTCAGCTAAGACTATTGGGCTTACAGTTATGCTGAAGAAGTATTCAGCATTCTTTGTTTGTGGTGTTAATGCCTACGTAAGGATCAGAATCTGTTAGTGCTTCGCACTTAAGCCGATGCAAGTACAAGTCTGGTGAGTTAACCAGGTGTTGCAATTCGTGGGCATCGGATAATAACTATTAT
This sequence comes from Lissotriton vulgaris, assembly GCF_964263255.1. Classification (NCBI taxonomy): domain Eukaryota; kingdom Metazoa; phylum Chordata; class Amphibia; order Caudata; family Salamandridae; genus Lissotriton; species Lissotriton vulgaris. Next base: position 1,024,922,454 of record NC_141695.1, on the reverse strand, counting down.
CTTCATTTCTTTGTTTTGTGCAACAGGGGCATATGAGCTTCGCCTGGCTGGCTACTTACCATTTGCCCTCTGTTGAAGACATATGGGAAATTTACTTTGGTATGTGTATGACTACAGTGGTTATTAGTTCTCGTGTAGGAGAGAAGAAAACGGACAATATGCTTCTTGTGTTTTAGATTGTGATACAAGTTCAACTATTCTGATTGCCAGGCAAAGCCAACCTTTTTTCCCTCCAGGTATATAAGCCTTCACTTCACATTCGGGGTGGGGGTGTGTGAGGTATTATCTAGCTGTGTGTTATACATCTACGTCTGTGCTTGACTCATGGTGCCTTGTTCTCGTTTCAGCTTCCTCTCCCTGCAGCTCCCTTCCTACCCTTCCTGAAATCCCTCGCTCGACCATTCCTGTGTGTCTGTTCTCATTCAGACCCAAGGGCTGTCGAGAGGTGGAACCCATAGAGCATCGTACGATCCTGAGGACTCCTGGACCTGACAGAATCAACGGCCCAAGAAATTTAGTCCTCCCGATCGTACGATACAATGTCCACTATGGATGATATCCTGGCAGCCCTTGCGCTGGTCCAAACTGAGCTACAAGCGTCCAGAACTGAGACTGCTGCGCTGCAGGCACGGGTGGACAGGTTGAGTCGTAATCCGTTTAGTGCTGGTACCCAGCAGGCTTCTTCCGTAGTGGTGGAAGTTCCCGCTCCGATACCTCTGGCTCCCCCAGAACGATTCCATGGGGATAGCAGTAAGGTGCAAGTGTTTCTCACACAGGTGTTGTTACATTTCTCCTGTAAACCCAAGATATTTAACACCAATCACGCCAGGGTGGCTTTCCTCATCTCATACCTAGCAGGGGATGCTGCTCAATGGGCAGTGCCATTAGTGAAAAGAGATGATCCCCTTTTAAGAGACTGGGAGGCCTTTCGTACTGATTTTGAGAAAACATTCAATCGCAGATCAGCTACGCTATCGGCAGACAGGGAGTTGTTAGGCCTAAAACAGGGCAATAGAGATTTGATTGCATATCTCAACGATTTCAGAAGGCTCATAGCGGAAACCGATTGGCCAGAAGAAAAAAGACAAGCCATTTTCTATACCGGACTAACCGAGGAGATGAAAGATGTACTTGCTCAGATCGACCCTCAGCCCAGTACTTGCGAAGACATGATCAGCCTGGTTCTGAGACTGGATCATCGCCTCAGTGATCGGAAGGGAGACAACAGACGAAAGGATAGGTTAACACCAAGATATGAGAATCCCAGAGTTCCGGAGGGGGCAGCACTTTCTAAACCCGAACCCATGGAAATAGGCGCTGTGAGGTCTCCGTTAACTACGGAAGAAAGGGAATATAGACGAAAGAAGGGCTTGTGTCTATATTGTGGCCGGAAAGGGCATTTCATCCGGGAATGCCCTACTAGAACCAGAACATGGACCGAATACAAGAAGGTGTCGGTGGTGGCTTCTGAACAAGGGTCGGGAAACGAGAAGGCTTGAAGGTGGATGAAGGGATCCCTTCAAGTAAGTTCATTATCCCTTCATTGGATGGAGATGACAGAAAGGAAGGTCTACATTTCTATGTAGATGTTGGGTTGGAAGTACAAAAGAAGAAGTTGGAGATAAGAGCGATGTTGGACTCAGGAGCAACCGGTTGTTTTATGGACCATGCCAAGGCTATCAGCTCAGGACTCGCTCTAGAAGAAAAAGAGACTCCAGAAGCAGTGTATGCAGTGGATGGTAGAAAGTTGGATTCGGGTCCCATCAGACTGCAAACCAGGGAGCTTGGTATGACAATGGGTGTTGAACATCAGGAAACGTTGTATTTCAACATCATTCATGCACCACAGTACGGGGTGATCCTGGGTCTTCCGTGGTTGCGTAGACACAACCCCGTAGTGGATTGGGAAGGTCAAACCCTACAATTCACATCAGAATACTGTCAACAAACCTGTTATCCTGTGAGAACAGGTCCTGCTTCTGGTTTAGCTAGCATACATCACATCGCCACAGCAATCGAACATGATGTAGAACTTCCGTTCGAGTATCGTGAATTGGCGGAGGTGTTTAGTGAAAGAAAGGCAGAAACCCTACCACCGCACCGATCCTATGACTGTCAGATTGACTTGATTCCAGGGGCAAAGATTCCAGCGGGGCGTGTTTATGCGCTTACTGAACCTGAAACAGTACATCTCCGGGAGTACTTAGACAAGCTATTGAAGATTGGGTTTATTAGAGAATCCAAATCCCCAGCTGCCTCCCCGCTGTTCTTCATCCCGAAGGCTAATGGGGAACTTCGTGCTTGTGCGGACTACAGAGCTTTGAACGCCATCACTGTAAAGAATAAGTATCCTCTCCCCCTCATCAACGTACTATTGGAACAAGTCAAAGATGCGGTGGTTTTCACGAGGCTGGATCTCAAGGGCGCATATCACCTGGTCCGGATGAGTTCAGGAGACGAATGGAAAACTGCCATCAAGACCCGTTTTGGACTCTACGAGTACCTGGTAATGCCCTTCGGGCTCTGTAATGCGCCTGCTGCCTTCCAGTTCTTCCTGGATGACGTACTCAAGAACTATTTGGAGCGCTTTGTCGTAGTCTATATAGACGACATCCTGATCTATTCCTCCACCACGGAACAACATGTGGAACATGTGAAGGCTGTTCTGAGTACATTATTGGAACATCGTCTGTACTGCAAACTCAGCAAGTGCGAGTTTAACACTACCTCGGTGGAGTTCTTAGGAGTGATGCTCACACCAAAAGGACAGGAAATGTCTGAAAGAAAGATTTTGGCTGTGAAGAATTGGCCCATACCAAAAACAGTAAGGGACATCCAATGTTTCATTGGGTTTGCGAACTTTTATCGTCGGTTCATTGAGAATTTTTCTGCTATGGCGTCCCCAATGACGAGATTATTGAAAAAGATGGTGCCCTTTGTCTGGACGGAGGAGGCCCAGAGGGGTTTCGATGAATTGAAGAAGGCTTTTGTTTCGGCTCCTGTGCTGGTGCACGCTGATCCCAACAAACCTTTCATCGTGGAAGCGGACGCTTCCGATTCTGCTGTAGGAGCAGTATTGTCCCAACGTCACTCAGATACCGGCCAGTTACATCCTGTAGCTTACCTCTCCCGTACTCTGAACTCGGCGGAACAGAACTATGTAATAGCCGAAAAAGAGTTGTTGGCAATAAGAACCGCTTTTCTGGAATGGAGGCATCACCTCATGGGGGCGCGACATGTAGTAACGGTGTATACGGACCACCGTAATTTGCAATACATGGCCGCGGCCCGCCATTTAACACCTCGGCAAATGCGTTGGATGATGCACTTCGCAGACTTTTACTTCATTGTCACATACCGACCAGGAAAGGATAACCGAAAGGCGGATGCCTTATCAAGGCAGTTCACCAAGACGGAGCCAACTGAAGTACGGGAAGAGTCCATCATCAACCCGAAGAAAGTGATCGGCGTCACATGTACCCAAATGTTTCTCCATAGTGTTATCAGAAATATACAGAAAGAAGAATGGAAGAAATGGTTAAACGAACATAACGAGTGGAAGATGGTTCAGGGTCTTCCGATGAGACAGAAACAGCTTTTGTTACCCATCCAAGCATTAAGAAAACAAGTGTTCCAGTGGTGCCACAGTGCACCGTGTGCAGGCCATAACGGAATCAGCAAGACACTGGAAAGAATACAAAGACAATTCTGGTGGCCTAACATAAGGAAGGACGTGGCTGCTTGGGTGGCTTAGTGTCCTGTTTGTAGTCAAATGAAAACGCTGCACTCCAAACAATCCGGACTGCTACAACCACTTTCCACTCCTGAGTTACCTTGGGAAAACATTTCAATGGACTTTATGGTGGGCATGCCGAGTGATCAAGGGTGCACTGCCATCCTGGTAGTAGTAGATTACTTAACCAAAATGGCTCATTTCATCGCCTGTACACAGGTTCATTCTGCTAGTTTGTTAGCCAGGTTAATCCTCACCAACATAGTGAGGTTACATGGATTACCCAGAGTGATAAGTTCAGATAGAGGCAGTCAGTTTACGGCTAGGTTCTGGAAGACATGGTGTAAGGCCTTGGGGATAACATCTAGCACATCCACTAGTTTCCATCCCCAAACCGATGGGCAAACTGAAAGGGTCAATCAAACTCTAAAGCAGTACTTGCGATGCTATGTGGAGGTCACTAAGGAAGATTGGGTAGACAGATTATGGCTAGCTGAAATAGCATATACAGTGCAGTACATGGTTCCACTAAGCATGCCCCTTATTTCAGCACATATGGTTTTCATCCTAATTTTTTACCTTTTCACCATCCTGCCTCAGCCACTCCTGTCCCCGAAGTGCAGGGAAGGTTACATACCATTCGAAAGACATGGCAGCAAGTCAAGGGTCAATTAAGACAGGCCAAAGCGAGGTACAAGGCCTATGGGGACAAGCACAGACAAACAGGGCCAGTATACAAGATGGGTGATTACGTTTGGTTATCCACCAAGAACATACGCTTTAAACGTTATAGTATTTTCAATCCCAAATACATAGGCCCGTACAAGATAGTCAAGCTGATCAATCCTGTGGTGGTTAAACTGGCTCTGCCATCCTCCCTGCGCATCCATCCTGCCTTTCACGTTTCTTTGGTGAAACCCACACGAACATGCAAAAGAATCGTTCCTGCAGAGGTCGCTGTGGATAATGAAGAAGAATACGAGGTGAGAGGAATTGTAGACTCCAAAATATACCGCTCTAGATTGTGGTATTTGGTGGCCTGGAAGGGGTTTGGCAATGAGGAGAACTCTTGGGAGCCTGCCTCGAATGTTCATGCTCCCAAATATGTTAAACTGTTCCATAAACGCTTCCCGAACAAACCATGTCTCTGTCAGTGTTCTTCGGGAGAGGGATGTACTGTCAGGTTTCACGGTGGGGACCAGTCTCGAACCCTGCCTAGAGACATATCTGTTAATGGTAAACTACAGTTCCCATGATTCCAGGTCCTGCGTGCGACGCCTGTGTCGATGACGTCACACGCGGAAGGAACATTACCGAACGGGAAACAACAGCGCCTGCCGTTGATTCTGATTACTTTCGTAGACGTGAGGTTTGGTCCCTCGAGGTTCCAGCATATCCTTTTTGTGGTATCTGTTGGTGAGTAATTCAGGAGCGTTCCGCTCTGTCCCTGCGCTCGTAGTATTGAAGCAGAAGTACCTGTCCAGAGGAGTCCTCGGCTGAGGCTCCGCTCTCGAGTCTCCACGGAGGCTCGACTTTTGGTAACCGGTTTCCTTGGCTATTTTCCGCTGTACTGTATTTTTGGAAGAGCACAAGACTACCTGGGAGTTTCCTTCCCGGATCCATTCACAAGACTGATTTACCTGCGTTTGTGTTTTCCATTGAGAATGTGAGACTCTTTGCCCAATTTCCCTCAGGAGTAAGGGGTATTCGGATGTTAATTTATCTGTGACTTATGTTCCTAAGAAGCGCTCAGCTAAGACTATTGGGCTTACAGTTATGCTGAAGAAGTATTCAGCATTCTTTGTTTGTGGTGTTAATGCCTACGTAAGGATCAGGATCTGTTAGTGCTTCGCACTTAAGCCGATGCAAGTACAAGTCTGGTGAGTTAACCAGGTGTTGCAATTCATGGGCATCGGATAATAACTATTATCTTCATTTCTTTGTTTTGTGCAACAGGGGCATATGAGCTTCGCCTGGCTGGCTACTTACCATTTGCCCTCTGTTGAAGACATATGGGAAATTTACTTTGGTATGTGTATGACTACAGTGGTTATTAGTTCTCGTGTAGGAGAGAAGAAAACTGACAATATGGTTCTTGTGTTTTAGATTGTGATACAAGTTCAACTATTCTGATTGCCAGGCAAAGCCAACCTTTTTTCCCTCCAGGTATATAAGCCTTCACTTCACATTCGGGGTGGGGGTGTGTGAGGTATTATCTAGCTGTGTGTTATACATCTACGTCTGTGCTTGACTCATGGTGCCTTGTTCTCGTTTCAGCTTCCTCTCCCTGCAGCTCCCTTCCTACCCTTCCTGAAATCCCTCGCTTGACCATTCCTGTGTGTCTGTTCTCATTCAGACCCAGGGGCTGTCGAGAGGTGGAACCCATAGAGCATTGTACGATCCTGAGGACTCCTGGACCTGACAATATGCAGCTCTTAGCTTCCAGGAGATGAGACAAGTGTGTACCTCCAGGAAGCTAAAACAGGGTTCTAACCCTACCATCCCATTCCTGATTGGTCTCTTAGAGACGTATGATGCCAGGAGGGCTTATAACACAGGCCCTCCTAATCCAGATGGGAGCATGCACCCCTTAGAGGGAACCCTTGGGGACCCTGACCTCCACCTCAGTGGAACAGTGAGTGAAGGAGAGGAAGAGGATCAGGAGTTATCAGGGGATGAGGCAGACAAAGGTCAGGTAGAAGTCAGTAGACTCACCAGGACCACCTTAAGCAGGCATGAGAATGGACTTGGGGGACCCCCAGGGCCACTTTCAGGCAGGCTTAACATTGGGAATGGACGAGTTAGGTCTCTATCCAGAGGCTCTAACAGATCCATTCGAACCAATGGCTCTCAGACCTCTTCTCACAGAGGGATGACATCCCCTCAGAGGATGGAGCATGAGGCCAAGATGAGGGAAGTCAATCTAAGGATTGAAAGGGAAGAACTTGCCCTGGCCAAAGAGAGACTTGCCTTTGCTAGAGAGCAGAAATTGAATGGGGCAGACCCCACTGGTGGCAGCATTTTACCTAGAGAAAAGGACAGGAGTTTAGACACTAGACACCTGAGTAAGATAGTGCCCCCCTTTAAACAAGGGGATGATATCCACAAATGGATAACTGCTTTGGAGAGGGCCTGCACTGTCCAGTGCATCCCCCAGAGTCAGTGGGCAGCTGTCTTTTGGCTCTCCTTTGAAGGCAAAGGTAGAGATAAGCTCCTCACTACTAGAGCTGAGGATGCAAACAATTACCAAGTCCTGAAAAATGCACTGATTGATGGGTTTGGCTTAACAACTGAGCAGTACAGGTTGCTGTTCAGGGACACCCAGAAAACTCAGTCTCAGGATTGGTCTGATTTTGTGGATTGTGCCACTAAGGCTTTGGAAGGCTGGTTGCTGGGCAGTAAGGTTCCTGATTACACAGGATTGTACAATCTGACCATGAGAGAACAGATTTTAAATAATTGTCAGAACCAGTTGTTGCATCAGCACCTTGTTGACTCAGATCTGACCTCTCCCCAAGAATTGGGAAAGAAGGCAGACAGATGAGTCAGAACAAGGGTTAAGCAGAACCAGACTCAGAACCAGGGTGGTCAGAAGAAAGCAGACCAAAAGGGTAGTAATAAGAATGAACAAAATGACCAGAAGTCTTTGACAGGTCCCCAACAAACCAAAGAGGGTGTGGGTCAGGCTTCACAGCAGAAAAAGAAGACTCAAGAAGGCCAGTTTAAAAGGTGGTGCCAATACTGTAAAAGTAAAACTCACTGGTTTAGTGAGTGCACCAAGAAAGGAGGGCAAACTCCTACCACTGCAGCCCCTAAGGCACCTGCACCCCCTAGTACAGTCAGCAGTGGTAGTGCACCTCCCAAGGGATTAGTTGGGTTAACCTTGGGATCTGAGGGGTATGACAACCTAGTTGGCACACTCACTCAGGCTGTCCTTGTCTGTACAGGGGATGTGGAGATATCCCCTGATGCAAGTCCCAATACTTTGGGCAAATACAGGCAGACACCTTTTATAAATGGAAAAATGTCTCAGGCCTACAGGGACACTTGTGCCAGTATCACAATGATGACACCTAACTTTGTGGACCCTGGACAGATCATGCTAGGTACAGACTACCTAGTGACCAATGCCAGCAATGTCACTACCCACCATAGTATGGCAATTGTTGATTTCTCCTGGGGAGGGGTAAGTGTCCAAGAAAAAGTTGTGGTTAGTTCAGACCTCCCACTTGAATGTATGTTGGGCAATGATTTGGAGACCTCACTATGGTCAGAAGTGGAGCAGAGGACTCACATGGAAATGTTAGGCTTGCCAGCACATGTCCTTGCTGTGACTAGGTCACAGGCCAGAAGATGCCCCACTGAACAGGTGCTGGATCCTGGAACAATGGACCAGACACCTTCCAAGAGAAAGAGCAGTAGGGTTAAGGCATTGCCTTCCCCCTTGCCCCAGGTTGTGGATCAAGTCTCAGAGGAGGCTGACCTCAAAGAACTGAGGGAAACTGAGCCTAAAGAACTTGAACCTGATCAGGTTGAGTTTCTGGGTTCAGGGGGACCCTCCAGAGAAGACCTGGGGAAGGCACAGTTAGACTGACCTTCTCTTGAACCCCTCAGACAGCAGGCTGCTGCTGAGGCTGCAGGGAACGCTACAGGTACCCACAAGGTATACTGGGAGGATGGACTCCTGTACTCTGAAGCAAGAGACCCCAAACCTGGTGCAACCAGGAGGCTGGTCATCCCCTTGTCACAGAGAGGTTTCCTTCTTACCTTGGCCCATGAGATTCCCCTTGCAGGACGCTTAGGCCAGAATAGGACTTGGGACAGACTTGTCTCACACTTTCACTGGCCTCACATGAATGAAGATACCAGGGAGTTTTGTCGCTCCTGTGTCACTTGCCAAGCCAGTGGTAAGTCAGGTGGCACAACAAAGGCTCCCCTTATACCACTACCTGTGGTGGGGGTACCCTTTGAAAGAGTGGGGATTGACATTGTTGGTCCAATGGAACCCCAGACAGCATCAGGGCATAAGTTTATACTGGTGGTGGTGGACCATGCCACCGGGTATCCTGAAGCTATTCCCCTTAGGACCACTACAGCACCTGTTGTGGCAAGAGCCCTAGTTGGAGTGTTCTCCAGAGAGGGCTTCCCTAAGGAGGTTGTCTCTGACAGAGGTGCAAACTTCATGTCAGGATATCTGACTGCTATGTGGAAGGAATGTGGTGTCAACTACAAGTTCACCACACCCTATCATCCACAGTGCAATGGGCTTGTTGAAAGGTTCAACAGGACCCTAAAAGGGATGATTCATGGACTACCTGAAAAGCTCAGGCGTAGATGGGATGTCCTGATACCCTGCCTTTTGTTTTCTTATAGAGAAGTCCCACAGAAGGGGGTTGACTACAGCCCTTTTGAACTTTTGTATGGACATCCTGTAAGAGGACCCCTTTGTTTGGTGAAGGAAGGATGGGAGAGACCTCTCAAAAAGCCTGCAACCAACATTGTGGACTATGTACTTGGTCTCCGCTCCAGGATGGCTGAGTATATGGAAAAGGCTTCTAAAAACCTTGAGGCAAGCCAAGAACTCCAAAAAGCTTGGCATGACCAAAAGGCTGTCCTGACTGTGTACAAGCCTGGACAGAAGGTGTGCGTGTTGGAGCCAGTGGCCCCAGCAGCACTCAAAGGCAAATGGTCTGGGCCCCACACAATCATTGAGCAAAAGGGAGAGGTCACCTACCTGGTGGACCTTGGAACTCCCAGGAGCCCCTACAGGGTGCTCCATGTGAACAGGCTCAAAGCATATGTCGACAGGAAGGACATGAGTTTGCTCATGGCCACAGATGAGGGACAGGAGGAGGAGAGTGACCCTCTCCCAGACCTGCTCACTCAGAACCCTGATGATGGGTCAGTAGATGGTGTTGTCTTTTGTGGCAGCCTCTCTGAGCATCAGCAAAAGGATTGCAAACAAGTTCTTCAATCCTTTAGACATATGTTCTCTCTGACACCATTTCAGACCAATTGGTGCACCCATGAGGTTGACACTGGGGACAGTCTGCCAGTTAAGAGTAAAATCTACAGGCAGCCTGATCATGTCAGAGACTGCATTAAGACAGAAGTGCAGAAAATGTTGGAGCTGGGAGTCATTGAGCCCTCAGATAGCCCTTGGGCTAGTCCAGTAGTTCTAGTGCCAAAGCCTCACACCCAGGGTGGTAAGAAAGAGATGAGGTTTTGCGTAGACTACAGAGGCCTCAATGCAGTCACTAAGACTGATGCCCACCCAATACCAAGGGCAGATGAACTTATAGATAGATTGGCTTCTGCCAACTACTTGAGCACATTTGACCTGACAGATGGGTATTTGCAAATCAGGTTAGCTGAGGAAGCCAAGCCCAAGACAGCATTTTCTACCCCTGGTGGGCATTATCAGTTTGTGGTAATGCCCCTTGGTTTGAAAAATGCACCTGCCACCTTCCAAAGGCTGGTGAATCAAGTTCTCACTGGGCTGGATGACTTCTGTGCAGCATATCTTGATGATATAGCTGTCTTTAGTTCCACCTGGGAGGATCACCTGGTCCACCTGAGGAAAGTGTTAGAGGCACTGCAGAAGGCAGGTCTCACTATCAAGGCCACAAAGTGCCAGATAGGGCAGACACAGGTTGTATACCTGGGCCACCTTGTCGGTGGAGGCCAGGTTCAGCCACTGGAGAGCAAGATACAGTCCATCAAGGACTGGGCTCCTCCAACCACCCAGACTCAGGTTCGAGCTTTCTTGGGCCTGACTGGTTATTGCAGGAAATTTGTCAGAAATTATGGATCAATTGTGACTCCACTTAATGACCTGACAAGTAAAAAGATGCCAAAGAAAGTTCAGTGAACGACAGGCTGTCAAAAAGCATTCGATGACCTAAAGCAGGCCATGTGCACAGCACCTATCCTAAAGAGTCCAGACTACTCCAAACCATTCATTGTCCAAACAGATGCTTCTGAGTTGGATGTGGGAGCTGTTCTATCTCAGCTGAATTTTGATGGTCATGACCAGCCCATTGCTTTTATTAGCAGAAGGCTGACCCCCAGAGAGAAAAATTGGTCAGCTATTGAGAGGGAGGCCTTTGCTGTGGTTTGGGCCCTGATGAAACTGAGGCCATACTTGTTTGGCACTCATTTCACGATTCAGACCGACCATAAGCCCCTCTTGTGGCTAAATCAGATGAAGGGTGAACACCCCAAACTACTTAGGTGGTCCATTTCCCTACAGGGGATGGATTTCACAGTGGAGCATAGACCTGGCACTGATCATGGCACTGCAGATGGGCTCTCCAGGTATTTCCACTTAGATCAAGGTTAGTTTATTGTCCCAAAGTTGGGGGGGGGTCATGTAGGAGAGTAGGGTCTGCAATCCTATGATCACCCCAGATTTTTGCTTTTTGCTTCACTGGTTTACGACTTTCCTGGCTGTGGGCCTGCTAATCAGACCCACAGCCTAGCTGTTCTCTCTCTAAATTGGCACGTGTACCTTAGGTGCATTTACCAATTGTTACTGGGCCACCTTATCAGTCCCTGTACCCAGGGCATAGGTGTACCCAGGGCCTACCAGGGGCTGAAGCATGTATTATGCCACCTAAATCTGACACAACTGGCTGCACGACAGCTGGGGCAAGGTGGTGTAATCACCCTTTGCTGTAGATATAGTATACCTATATCTAACCCTAAAATGGACACATGAATTCCTATCAGTCACTCCTATGGCAGGCCTTAACAATCCTGAAGGCAGAGTGCTTGGAATTATGTGAGATGGTGCTCTGGCATGAGCTGAGCCCGTCTGCAGCTTGCGGAACCAAGTCCTAATAGCTGTTCTATGATAACGCGTACCATATACTCTTAAGTGCATTATAATCCTCGCGGTTATTTGCTATCTTTGGTATAGCTTTATCAAAACATGTCGAGTAAGGTGTCATACGAATTGGAATACTAACCCCTCGCCCATTCAGGCGATGGGGTTAGCATTCCACCCTTCTAGAGGGACACGGCATGTATGTAACTGTGAACACCGGTTAAAGTTAACTCGAGCCTCAGCATCACAAAATGGATGCTGCCACCACAGATACAAGTCTGACCTCCTGCTGCTGGGAGTCCTTCCAGCGAGGAGAGCTTGGACAAAGGGTTTCCTGTCAGGGGCGGTGCTAGCACCATCCCAGACAGGGCTTTGTGTATCCTAGGTAGGCAGGGCTGAATAGGAAGGTGACTGCAAGTGGCACCCCGGTGCTCACTATGCATCTGCCGGCTTGAACCAGTTCCAGGGGCACACCAGCCCCTGAGCTGGGGAAAGTCCGGACAGGGGAGAGGGGTGTAACCACCCCCTTCCTGGTCCCACCCATGGGCAGGACCTAGTCGCGTGCCAGCCCCTTTCTTTAGAATAAAGGTAGGAGCGGGGACCCTTCCAAATTAGATCATCTTTGAATCCTGAAACTACGTTCCACGGGAGGAACTCAAGACTTCTTCTCAAGATTTCTCCCTTGTGACTAAGGAGTAGTCACCCTGCATCAGCAGGCACCAACTAAGTATCTTGCGGTTTGCTGCACGTCCTTCCTCCGGAACCAGACCGACCAGCACAACGAGACCCGGACTCCCTGCCCTCTCTGACCTCTACCTGCCTCTACATTACAGCTGAGAACCGTGGGTGCGACGAGACCAGAGGACCCGGCGACCATCAGAACCAGCACGACACTGATCCAGCATGACCGCCGAGGGACCCTCGAGTGGGTGCACTGGGGTAAGAGAAGCCCCAACCCCAAGCAGCACGAGCACCGAAGACCAGCCCCCCAGCATCCACCAGATCTGCGTGGGGCCCTTTTGCTTCTGCATTGCCTGCCACGTTGTCCGGTCACCTGCCCGTTGGCTAGTGACCCTCCAGACGACGTCCTACGTTTGTTTCACCGCTGGTCTAGCTCCTCTAGACTAGCCCTGGTCTCCTCTTGATCCACTCCAGACGCCATTTTGTGTCACCACGTGGGCTTGCCGTAGCCCAGGCTTGTTGCCTCCTTCAACGGATCCAGCATCGCCAGCAGCAGACATCCAACGTGGGACAGCTCGCAGACCTCCAGCCTGGTCGACATCAGCGCCCTGGTCCGTGCAGCAGCAGAATCCAGTTTCACCTCTTCGCCTGGCTGAGTGACCTTGTCCGGTGCCATCCTGGTGCCCACCTAATCACTGGCTAGTGATTCAGAACTCGTCCCCTCTGCTTACAGGTACCCTTCTTCACTGATCCGTCCCCGGATCAGCCCGGAACATCTTCACTGGTCGCCTGCCAGCAACTTCCACTTCAGGCTCCTGGTTCGTCAACGAGGATTCTCGACGACACTTGAACCCTATGCAGCCGCAGCCCCTGGGCTAGGTAAACCGAGTACTACAGTGCTCCAGCGTAGATCCACTCTCTAAGTGTCTAGATCCACTTTCGTTTTTGACCTACCTAGTCGGGTTCGCCCGAGAACACTAACTTTGCATTTGCTAGCATCCATAGACTTTGTCTCGCATTGCGCGTGAGAGTTTCCACTCTGCACCCGGCGCCCCAAGGCCTCCAGCTTCTAATCTAAGGGTTCAGAACTGTAGGCCTAGCGATTCTAAAGTCTCTGAGAACTGTTACTTACCTGCTAGTGATTCGCATTCCACTTCCATAGTATATGGTTTTTCGTGCCCCTCGGGCATTTGTGTAAAATGTGCGACTTTCAGTATTTATTTAAGAGTTTGTATTGTGCTTAGCACCCTGTCCTCATAAAGAGTCCAGGGTTGTTGTGTTATAAATAAATATCCTTTTATTTTCATAGCAACTTGTGTGGTGTCCTTTCACTTGGTGTTCAAGGGGTATATGTGATGGTATAACAGCTGGCTTAACACGCCCTCTAGAGTTTAGCCTAAAGACTGCTCTTGTCCATTCTACTAGGATGGCTGGTCTATAAGGTTTTCAAACTGTGCTTTTTTAACTTCAAATTCGGAAGGAGAAACCCTTTTTGAAAAGGGATGGGGTTTTAAGCAAACAAAACAACAAATTCCCTTTTCATGTGGTCTAGAAGAGACTTATGTCTCTGGGTTTTTTTTTTTACAGAAAGGAGCTTTTGGATGAGCCAAACCGTGTATTGAGGTTGTGGAGGGATCAACAAATTTACAATCAGTTTCAAGAAGCCTTAATAAACATCATTTACCTTATCTGAACATTGCTTAAAAAAATTCAGGATGTAAGCACTGCAGTCTAAGTTATGTAAAAAGAAGTTTTTTATTGTTTATATTATTCTCTGTTCATACCATAATGTGAAACAATTACATACATTTATTCGTAAAAAATATTTTTAAAACAATTGATATAACATTTTTATCTCACAAAATCAACAATACAGATTAAAAAGGTTCTTTCAATGCAACAAATTTATCACACAAACAAACAAAAAGTCTGTTTGTGTGATAAATTTGTTGCATTCTGCGGCAGATAGCTTAAACTCTTCTGCCACTTTCTGCCTTTTCTTAATATCATTCAGGCCGCATATATTCAATGAAAGTATTTTTAATTTAGTCATCCATATCTTTCAAAGTTACCAGATAGATCAAATGCAAGCCCTGGACCCAGCCTTTCCTCATTAGCCTCCATTCCCATCTCCCCCTGTATATATCTTGTGCCACTTGTGAAGTTCCGATCCCTGTCCCCACCCTCCCCTCTCCCCCTGAGACCCCACTGGATACCCCCCTGTTCCTACACCCCCCACCCCACCACCATCTAGTGAGACTTCCTGGTTCCCTTGGAACCAGGCTGTGGGCATCGAGTGATTCGTTGGCAGCTAGTGTCTCCACGTCCTGACCCCTGTTACTATGGGAGTTTGGGGGAGGTTTTTTTTTTAGTCTTTAAATTTTCTTAGCTTCATTGTACACAAACATAACATCTGCCTATATAGCATAAGATCCCCCCCCCTCCCTCCTGCTTTCTCGCAATGTCTTATTCCTTATGCCGCGATTGCCTTGTTGATAGATATTTAGTAACAACCTATTTTTGGGGATTTTTCCCCCCTCCTTTTTTTGGTTTTTCTTTGCCGTCTCTATTTTTTGTAATCTCTTTGGGCCCGATTCACAGAACGAACTTAAGACTCAATCCTAAATTTACTACTATTTTGGTATTCACAGAATGCACTTACTACTTTTGGCATTCACAGAATGCACTTACTACTTTTGGCATTCACAGAATGAACTTACTACTTTTGGTATTCACAGAAGTTAGGATTTTGTCTTAAGTTTGTCTTAAGACAGACTTAAGACAAACTTAAGACAGACTTAAGACAGACTTAAGACAAAATCCTAACTTCTGTGAATACCAAAAGTAGTAAGTTCATTCTGTGAATACCAAAAGTAGTAAGTGCATTCTGTGAATGCCAAAAGTAGTAAGTGCATTCTGTAAATATCAAAATAGTAGTAAGTTTAGGATTGAGTCTTAAGTTCATTCTGTGAATCGGGCCCATTGAGATAAGTTTGCGCTTGAAGTTCGCTGGTGAAGCTTCTGGTGACACCATTATATATAATTTTCAGTCTGGCAGGATTCTGTAGGAATACAGTGGCTCCCAGCTGTTCAAAAGGAGTAAAGAGTTGCCGCATTCGCCATCTTCTTTCTACTGTCGCATGGGCAAAATCAGGTCTGCTAAAAAACGTATATCATTTGTGTTCTCTTTTATGGGTTGGGCGTGCCAGGTCAAAAATGGCTTCACGTAGGAGAAAGTTGCCAAAATACACCAACATTGCTCTTGGGTATTTCTCTGATGAATGTGATCGTTTGTTGAGGGTTAGCGGAAAGCGATGGGCCCGCTGGATTTCTTTGTCCCAGTCCCAAGTGGTGAGCTCCGGAAAAGATTCTTTAAAGAGAGATATCATATAGCCCCTGGAGTCGTTCCCCTCGACTCCCTCCGGAATTCCCAAGAGGCGTAAGTTATTTGTCCGGGCCCTATTTTCTTGATCCTCCACTTTCTTCATCAGGTCTCGCACAATTCCTTCATGTTCTTTTCCCTGTTTCTGGAGAACGGATACATCCTTTTCGAGGTTCTCTGTCCGTAACTCGACCGATGCCATTCTATCTGATATTTCTAGACAAGTTTGCCCCACCTTATTGATTGTTCCTTGAAGTTTCTTGTTATCAAGTTTCACGACTTCTTGGAATTTCATAATTGAATTAAATGCATCACCCAGGGAAGGTTCAGTTTGGCCCCCCCATCTCATCGGATGTTTTATGTTCAGTTATATTTATATCTCTTAGCGAGTTGTATTTTGGATCGGACATTGATGTACCTTGTGTAGGTGGATTCCTATGGCGATGCTCAATCCGATCGGTGTTACTTCCTTGATCAGTGATATCTTCATCAATAAATTTATTATGACTCCTTAGTCTTCTTTTCTTTTTATCTTGCCTTTTCTTTGCACTATTGTCTTTAGAAGAATCATCCATCTTTTTGGAGTTGGGGTAGGAATTGGAGTCAGAAGTTTCTAGGTTCTCAGATTGTATCTGTTCCTGGCTCAATCCGTGTGGCTCGCTTGATGGAGACATCCCCGTCTCATATACTTCAGACTCCGAGAGTGACTCTGACTCAATTTCAGATCCAGCCCTATCTGGGAATAGGGCTATATTGCCAGGATTTCCATCGAGACTACGAGGCGGATCAGTCTTTTCCAACTCTGCACCACTCAGGCTAAGAGGCATTTGTACCAAGGCAGTTGGAGCGGTGAGATTCTTTGTCTGTATATAGTCTTCAAGTGGTGGTGCAGTCAAATCTGCAGTTGGTCCTTTAGGTTCGGCTGATGTAGCCCTGCAAGCCTCTGTTACTGGTCCAGTCGTGGTTCTCCCACTCATGGCCGCCGGGATCTTACTCCGATTACCGAGTATTTTGGACAATTCGCTTAGGTTGCTTGGGTTGCTATCAATCTCTGGTAATTTCTCTTGCGCGGATTGTCCTTTAATTACTGGTGTAAAGATGGTTGAGATCCGGGGTTGAGCGTCGTTGGCCTGACCGCTAATTTTGGCCGCTGATTTCAGGTTTTTAATAGCCTGTAGCCGCTTGGCTTTTTTTTCCAATAGTTCCAGCTTAGCTGCTGTCTGCAAATTATCTGGACCCTCTTCTATATTATATTCCTTGGCCGTATTCTTTGCTTTGTTTTCTTTGGTTTTATCTTTTGTTCTGTCTTTCTCCTTATCTTTCTGCTGCTCCTTCTGTTCCTTCTGCCTCTCTTTATCTTTGTCTTTATCTTTATCGATATTTTTGGATTTTTCTTCTTTATTTTTAGTCCCCCTTGTCTCTGGTCGCCGTGTTAAATTAGCCGGGCCTTGTATGCTGACATCCTCGAGACGATTTCCTGCCCCCCGTGTGCTTGCCACGGTTAGCTCACTCTGAGCACTCTCCCTGGCTTGCTCGGATGATTCATACCCTTCTATTTCAGCCATGCTGGCCACTTTCTTCACAGTCTGTCTCTGGCACCGCTGCGGCTTCTCTTGGGCCTTCGTGCACCAGCTCATATAAGAGCAGCCTGCTCTCCCAACAGTTCTTAGTTTCTGGCTGTATTCCTTTGAGTTTTCTTTTATCCTTGTCTTTGAGGAGCTCCAGCACAAAGACAAGCAAGAGAGCCACCACTTCCCAGACGAGACATGTACCTCAAGACTGCTATCTCTTGGCAACCAAACCCACTGGGTGAGCAACCTGCATGGAGACACACTAGGACTAAGCCTAGACCTGCTCGGGAGCTCCGTGTGTGTATGCCCTGCATCGAGTGCTGTCTTGTAGTGTTTCCCTGGCGTCTCCCAGGCAACGTAGACCGGGAGAGCAGTGGAGCGCCGAGGCTGAGAAAGAAGTCGATCTGCCTTGCGGTTAGATCGAGTGTAGCCAGGCCAAAGTCAGCGGCTCCCGGACAGTCTCTTCTCTCCCCCCCGGTAACTCCTGACGGCGGCATTTCCTTTTGCTGGCTTAAACTCGGAGCTCCTGAATCGAGCCCCCTGCACTTCCAGTCCCTGCGACAGTAGAAGATGTTAGGAGACGGTGGGAGACGACGATGATGATATGAGCCTGTCACCATATCCCGGTGAGTAGAAAGTAAAAAGTAGAGAGCCGCTATAGAGCCGCAAATCAATCTGGATCTTTCCTTCTCACAGATCCTGCTCAGATCTGGACTGCCGCTGCATCTTTTCAATAATAGCGTATGTCCTTCTCCTTTTCCCTGACAACACAGCACTTGAAACGCTGCGTAGATGCCATGTAATTATCTGTTGCAGGATAGACGATATACAGACAAGCGTGTGAGGCAAGAGTTATGAGCATAATATGCGTTAGTGTGTGATAAGGATTCACTTGTCACCCTCGGCAGTCTTTAACTCCCCCGTTCGCAGGGGGTTACTGCCTGGAGTTCTTTTTATTTTGTCGAACCTTGCAGTATGCTTGTTGCTTGCTAGTTACGAACCTCCTCTGTTTTGTCGGAGCTTACTTGTTCACTTGTGCAAGCTGTCCATGTCTGTCCCCTGGCTGGGCTCCGGCAGGACCCCCCTCAGCTAAGGCACATCGTCGTCATTTTCCCAGCGATCTCGAGATGTACTTTGTTTGTTGTTCGTAGATTTTTTTACAGGTGGTTCACAGGCAGGACTTTGCCGTACTGAGTAGTGCTGAACCCATTGCATCAAGCATGGCGATGAGCGGCAATATCTCGTATCTGTGTCCGTATCAGCATCAGAATTACCAGAGGTCAAAACCTCGCGGAGCACAGCTTGCAGCACCGATCACACCGACGCCATCTTGTCTCTCATATCCCACCCTGATTTGCCATTTGTAATTGCCTCTGCCTTTACTATTGTTCCCTCTATACCCTCCTCTATAATATCCCTTATTATTGTTGATGATAGGCTGTCCATGAGACAGCAAGCTGTAAAAGTGGCAGCCACCTCCTTCACTATATTCTGAGTCAGAGAAGTTGGCCTGATATGCAGTGCTCACTATTCTAGTGATCACTATGTATCAGTCCAAACAACCCTTATTGATGATTGGTTGTAAGTCAACCTTATAGACCAGCTATCCTAGTAGCGTGGATACGAGCAGTCATCGGGCTAAACTCTAGAAGGCGTGTTAAGCCAGCTGTTATACCATCACATATACCCCTTGAACACCAAGTGAAAGGACACCACACAAGTGTTATGAAAATAAACAGTGTATTTATTTAAATCACAACAGCCCTGTACTCTTTATGAGGCCAAGGTACTAAGCACACAACAAAACTCTTACGAAAATACTTTAAGTTTCACAATTTACACAAATGCCCGAGGGGCACGGAAAACCATATACTATGGAAGTGGAATGCGAAATTACTAGCAGGTAAGTACTGGACTAATAGGCTTTGGTATTGCTAGGACAACGTTACTGAACCTTCAGATTACTAGTAGGAGGCCTAGGGGACTCGGGTGCAGAGTGTGCACTCTCACGCGGGATGCGGGACAAAGTCTATGGGAGCTAGTAAAAGCAAAGTTAGTGTTCTCGGGCGAACCCGATAAGGTAGATCGAAAACGACAGTGGATCCTGACCCTTGGATAGTGAGGCTATGCTGGGGCACCGAAATGCCGAAGTTACCTAGCCCAGGGGCTGCAGCTGCATAGGTCTGAAAAGACGTCGGGAATCCTCGTTGACGAACCAGGAGCCTGAAGAAAGCAGTTGCTGGTAGGCGACCAGTGAAGATTGTTCGAAGTGATCCAAGCCTGAATCGAAGATGGATGACACCTGAAAGCAGAGGGGACCAAGTTCGTGACCACTAGCCAGTGATCAGATGGCACCAGGAGGGCACCGGATGGTAGTCACCTCGACCAGGTGAGTGGGCGACGCTGGGCTCTGCAGTCTCACGGACCAGGAGGCGTTGTCGGCGACCAGGATGGAGGTGCGAGCTGTCCCACGATGGTTGATGCTGTCGACGTCGCTGGACCCAGGATTGGGGCAACAAGTCTTGGCAAATTCAAGCCCACGCGGTGGACTCAAAATTGCGTCTGGAGTGGACCAGGAGGGTCCGGGGTGCTCCTCTTTTGGAAGGGAGCAAGGGCCAGTCTGGAGCAACCAGACCAGCAGCGGTGGTGTCGTCGGGCGTCGTCGGGAAGGCCACAAGCCAGCGGGCTAGTAGCCAGACAACACGGTGAGCAGCAAAAAGCAGAAGGG
Source organism: Lissotriton vulgaris (assembly GCF_964263255.1). Taxonomy (NCBI): domain Eukaryota; kingdom Metazoa; phylum Chordata; class Amphibia; order Caudata; family Salamandridae; genus Lissotriton; species Lissotriton vulgaris. The sequence continues at coordinate 1,024,902,531 of NC_141695.1, read as the reverse complement.
CCCCACGCAGATCTCGTGGATGCTGGGAGGCTGGACTTCGGTGCTGGAGCTGCTCAGGGTCGGGGCTTCTCGGACCCCAAAGCACTCACCAGAGGATCCCTCGGCGGTCGTGCTGGATAGAAGTCGTGCAGTTCTGATGATGGCCGGTCCCTCGAGGTCTCGTCGCACCTACAGTTCTCAGCTTAGCTGTAGAGGTAGGTAGAGGTCAGAGGTGCCAGGGAAGCCGGGTCTCGTCGAGCTGGTCAGTCGGATTCCGGAGGAAGGACGTGCAGCAAACCGCAGAGTTCTTAGATGGTGCCTGCGGATGCAGGGTGACTACTCCTTAGTCACAAGGGAGAAATCTTGAGAAGAGTCGAGAGTTCCTTTCGTGGAAAGTAGTTTCTTGATTCAAAGATGATCTAATTTGGAAGGGTCCCCGCTCCTGCCTTTATCCTAAAGAAAGGGGTGGGTACGTGACTAGGTCTGCCCTAGGGGTGGGACCAGGAAGGGGGGTGGTTACACCCCTCTCCCATGCCGGACTTTCCCCAGGCCAGGGGCTGGTGTGCCCCTGGAACTGGTTCTAGCCGGCAGATGTGTAGTGAGCACCGGGGTGCCACTTGCAGTCACCTTTCTGTATAGCCCTGCCTACCCAGGATACACAAAACCCTGTCTGGGATGGTGCTAGCACCGCCCCTGACAGGAAACCCTTTGTCCAAGCTCCCCTCGCTGGAAGGACTCCCAGCTGCAGGGGGTCAGACTCGTGTCTGTGGTGGCAGCATCCATTTTGTGATGCTGAGGCTTGAGTTAACGTTTAACCGGGGTTCACAGTTACATACATGTTGTGTCCCTCTAGAAGGGTGGAATGCTAACTCCGTCGCCAGAATTGGCGAGGGGTTAGTATTCCAATTCGTATGACACCTTACTCGACATGTTTTGATAAAGCAATACCAAAGATAGCATTTAACCGCGAGGATTAAAATGCACTTAAGAGTATATGGTATGCGTTATCATGGAACAGCTATTAGGACTTGGTTCCGCAAGCTGCAAACGGGCTCAGCTCATGCCAGAGCACCATCTCACACGATTCCAAGCACTCTGCCTTCAGGATTGTCAAGGCCTGCCATAGGAGTGACTGATAGGAATCTGTGTGTCCATTTTTAGGGTTAGATATAGGTATACTATATCTACAGCAAAGGGTGATTACACCACCTTGCCCCAGCTGTCGTGCAGCCAGTTGTGTCAGATTTAGATGGCCATCCAGGGGTGGCATAATACATGCTTCAGCCCCTGGTAGGCCCTGGGTACACCTATGCCCTGAGTTACAGGGTCTGATAAGGTGGCCCAGTACCAATTGGATAATGCACCTAAGATACACGTGTCAATTTAGTGAGAGAACAGCTAGGCTGTGGGTCTGATTAGCAGGCCCACAGCCAGAGAAAGTCGTAAACCAGTGAAACAAAAGCAAAAAATCTGGGTGATCATAGGATTGCAGACCCTACTTTCCTACATGACCCCCCCCCCCCCCCAAACTTTGGGACAATGAACTAACCTTGACCAGGTGAGTCTTCTTGCTCTAAGTGGAAATACCTGGAGAGCCCATCTGCATTGCCATGATCAGTGCCAGGTCTATGCTCCACTGTAAAATCCATCCCCTGTAGGGAAATGGACCACCTAAGCAGTTTGGGGTTTTCACCCTTCATCTGATTTAGCCACAAGAGGGGCTTATGGTCGGTCTGAATCTTGAAATGAGTGCCAAACAAGTATGGCCTCAGTTTCTTCAGGGCCCAAACCACAGCAAAGGCCTCCCTCTCAATCGCTGACCAATTTTTCTCTCTGGGGGTCAGCCTTCTGCTTATAAAAGCAATGGGCTGGTCATTACCATCAAAGTTCAGTTGAGATAGAACAGCTCCCACACCCAACTCAGAAGCATCTGTTTGGACAATGAATGGTTTGAGTAGTCTGGACTCTTGAGGATAGGCGCTGTGCACATGGCCTGCTTTAGGTCATCGAATGCTTTTTGACAGCCTGCTGTCCACTGAACTTTCTTTGGCATTTTCTTACTTGTCAGTTCATTAAGTGGAGTCACAATTGATCCATAATTTCTGACAAACTTTCTATAGTAACCAGTCAGGCCCAAGAAAACTTGAACCTGAGTCTGGGTGGTTGGAGGAGCCCAGTCCCTGATTGACTGTATCTTGCTCTCCAGTGGCTGAACTTGGCCTCCACCTACAAGGTGGTCCAAGTATACAACCTGTGTCTGCCCTATCTGGCACTTTGTGGCCTTGATAGTGAGACCTGCTGCTTGCAGTGCCTCTAACACTTTCCTCAGGTGGACCAGGTGATCCTCCCAGGTGGAGCTAAAGACAGCTATATCATCAAGATATGCTGCACAGAAGTCATCCAGCCCAGTGAGAACATGATTCACCAGCCTTTGGAAGGTGGCAGGTGCATTTTTCAAACCAAAGGGCATTACCACAAATTGATAATGCCCACCAGGGGTAGAAAATGCTGTCTTGGGCTTGGCATCCTCAGCTAACCTGATTTGCCAATACCCAGCTGTCAGGTCAAATGTACTTAAGTAGTTGGCAGAAGCTAATCTATCTATAAGTTCATCTGCCCTTGGTATTGGATGGGCATCAGTCTTAGTGACTGCATTGAGACCTCTGTAGTCTACGCAAAACCTCATCTCTTTCTTACCACCCTGGGTGTGAGGCTTTGGCACTAGAACTACTGGACTAGCCCAAGGGCTATCTGAGGGTTCAATGACTCCCAACTCCAACATTTTCTGCACTTCTGTTTTGATGCAGTCTCTAACATGATCAGGCTGCCTGTAGATTTTACTCTTAACTGGCAAGCTGTCACCAGTGTCAACCTCATGGGTACACCAATTGGTCTGACTGGGTGTTAGAGAGAACATATGCCTGAAGGATTGCAGAACTTGTTTGCAATCCTTCTGTTGAGGTTCAGAGAGGCTGCCACAAAAGACAACACCATCTACTGATCCATCATCAGGATTCTGAGTGAGCAGGTCTGGGAGAGGGTCACTCTCTTCCTCCTGTCCCTCATCTATGGCCATGAGCAAGCTCATGTCCTTCCTGTCGACATATGCTTTGAGCCTGTTTACATGAAGCACCCTGTGGGGGCTTCTGGGAGTTCCCAGGTCCACCAGGTAGGTGACCTCTCCCTTTTGCTCAAGGATTGTGTGGGGCCCAGACCATTTGTCTTTGAGTGCGGCTGGGGCCACTGGCTCCAACACCCACACCTTCTGTCCAGGCTGGTACACAGTCAGGACAGCCTTTTGGTCATGCCAAGCTTTTTGAAGTTCTTGGCTAGCCTCAAGGTTTTTGGATGCCTTTTCCATGTACTCAGCCATCCTGGAGCGGAGACCAAGTACATAGTCCACTATGTTGGTTGCAGGCTTTTTGAGAGGTCTCTCCCATCCTTCCTTCACCAAAGACAGAGGTCCTCTTACAGGATGTCCATACAAAAGTTCAAAAGGGCTGTAGCCAACCCCCTTCTGTGGGACTTCTCTATAAGCGAATAAAGGGCAGGGTATCAGGACATCCCATCTACGCCTGAGCTTTTCAGGTAGTCCATGAATCATCCCTTTGAGGGTCCTGTTGAACCTTTCAACAAGCCCATTGCATTGTGGATGATAGGGTGTAGTGAACTTGTAGTTGACACCACATTCCTTCCACATAGCAGTTAAGTAGCTTGACATGAAGTTTGCACCTCTGTCAGAGACAACCTCCTTAGGGAAGCCCACTCTGGAGAACACTCCAACTAGGGCTCTTGCCACAAAAGGTGCTGTAGTGGTCCTAAGGGGAATAGCTTCAGGATACCTGGTGGCATGGTCCACCACCACCAGTATAAACTTGTGCCCTGATGCTGTCTGGGGTTGCATTGGACCAACAATGTCAATCCCCACTCTTTCAAAGGGCACCCCCACCACAGGCATTGGTAAGGGGGGCCTTTGTTGTGCCACCTGACTTACCACTGGCTTGGCAAGTGACACAGGAGAGACAAAACTCCTTGGTATCCTCATTCATGTGAGGCCAGTGAAAGTGTGAGACAAGTCTGTCCCAAGTCTTTGCCTGGCCTAAGTGTCCTGCTAAGGTAATCTCATGGGCCAAGGTAAGAAGGAAACCTCTCTGAGACAAGGGGATAACCAGCCTCCTGGTCATGCCAGGCTTGGGGTCTCTTGCCTCAGCGTACAGGAGTCCATCATCCCAGTATACCTTGTGGGTACCTGTGGCGTTCCCAGCAGCCTCAGCAGCAGCCTGCTGTCTGAGGGGTTCAAGGGAAGGGCAGGCTAATTGGTCCTTCCCCAGGTCTTCTCTTGAGGGTCACCCTGAGCCAAGAAATTCAACTTGATCAAGTTCAAATTCTTTAGGCTCAGTATCCCTCAATTCCTGTAGGTCAGCCTCCTCTGAGACTTGATCCTCAACCTGGGGCAAGGGGGAAGGCAGTGCCTTAACCCTACTGCTCTTCTTCTTGGAAGGTGTCTGGTCCATCGTTCCAGGATCCAGCACCTGTTCAGTGGGGCATTTTCTGGCCTGTGACCTAGTCACAGCAAGCACATGTGTTGGCAAGCCTAACATCTTCATGTGAGTCCTCTGCTCCACTTCTGACCATTGTGATGACTCCAAATCATTGCCCAACAAACAATCCACTGGGAGGTCTGATTTAACTACAACCTTCTTTTGGCCATTTACCCCTCCCCAGGAGAAAGCAACAATCGCCATACTATGACTGGTAGTGACGTTGCTGGCATTGGTCACCAGGAAATCTGTACCTGGCATGATCTGTCCAGGGTCCACAAAGTTAGGTGTCACCATGGTGACACTGGCACAAGTGTCCCTATAGGCCTGAGCCATTTTTCCATTTATCAAAGGTGTCTGCCTGTATTTGCCCAAAGTATTGGGACTGACATCAGGGGATATATCCACATCCCCTGTACAGACAAGGACAGCCTGAGTGAGTGTGCCAACTAAGTTGTCATACCCCTCAGAACCCAAGGTTAACCCAACTAATTCCTTGGGAGGTGCACTACTACTGCTGGCTGTACTAGGGGGCACAGGTGCCTTAGGGGCTGCAGTAGTAGGAGTCTTCCCTCCTTTCTTTGTGCACTCACTAAACCAGTGAGTTTTACTTTTACAGTATTGGCACCACCTTTTTGACTGGCCTTCTTGATTCTTCTTTTTCTGGGACGCCTGACCCCCACCCTCTTTGGGTTGTTGGGGACCTGTCGAAGACTTCTGGTCATTTTGTTCACTTTTAGAATCTTTACCCTTCTGGTCTGCTTTCTTCTGACCACCCTGGTTCTGGCCCTCGTTCTGCTTAACTCTTGTTCTGACCCATCTGTCTGCCTTTTTTCCCAATTCTTGGGGAGAGGTCAGATCTGAGTCAACAAGATGCTGATGCAACAACTGGTTCTGACAATTGTTTAAAATCTGTTCCCTCATGATCAGATTGCACAATCCTGTATAATCAGTAACCTTACTGCCCAGCAACCAGCCCTCCAAAGCCTTAGTGGCACAATCTACAAAATCAGACCAATCCTGAGACTGAATTTTCTGGGTATCCCTGAACAGCAACCTGTACTGCTCAGTGGTTAGGCCAAACCCATCTATCAGTGTATTCTTCAGGACTTGGTAATTGTTAGCATCCTCAGCTCTAGTAGTGAGGAGCTTATCTCTACCTTTACCTTCAAAGGAGAGCCACAAGATTGCTGCCCACTGACTCTGGGGAACACACTGTACAGTGCAAGCCCTCTCCAAAGCAGTTATCCATTTGTGGATATCATCCCCTTGTTTAAAGGGGGGCACTATCTTACTCAGGTGTCTAGTATCTAAACTCCTGTTTTCCCTTGGGGGAATGCTGCCACCAGTGAGATCTAACCCACTTAACGTTTGCTCTCTAGCAAAGGTAAGCCTCTCTTTGGCCAGGGCAAGTTCTTCCCTTTCAATCCTCAGATTGGCTTCCCTCATCTTAGCTTCATGCTCCCTTCTCTTAGGGGATGACATCCCTCTATGAGAAGAGGTCTGAGAGCCATTGGTTCGAATGGATCTGTTAGAGCCTCTGGATAGAGACGTAACTCGTCCATTCCCAATGTTAAGCTGGCCTGAGAGGGGCCCCAGGGGTCTCCTAGTACCATTCTCATGCCTGCTTAAGTTGTCCCTAGTTAGCTGGCTAACTACTTCTGGACCTTTGTCTCCCTCATCCTCAGATGGCTCTAGATCCTCATCCTCCTCTTCACCTTCTGCAGAGAGATGGATAAGGTCAGGGTCACCTGTGGTTCCCTCTAGGGGAGGCATTGTCCCATCTGGATTAGAAGGGTCTGTGTTACCAGCCCTACTGGCATCATAAGTCTCTAAGAGACCAATCAGGAATGGGATTGTAGGGTTAGAACCCTGTTTTAGCTTCCTGGAGGTACACACTTGTCTCATCTCCTGGAAGCTAAGAGCAGCATATCTGGAAGTGACCTGTGGAGGGACCACTGACACAAGGGGAGACTCAGAGTTTCCTCCTTTGTCTGACATGCTGATTCTAGTGTGGTGTAAGTGATGCACCTACCTACACTATTTGTTTGCCTACTGATCCCTTGCTAAGAGTTGTAGCCAAGGTGTGCTAAGCCTTGAGGAGCTACAACAGCTGGTTCAGTAGAACTCCGAGTATTCTAAGCTAAGTTATATGTACCTGGAGTACTTATGTGATCTTTCACAAGATATTCTTAGGATACGTGTGGTAAAACAACAGCAAGCTCAAATCCCAACCGCTGCTCACCAATGTGAGAAGTTGGCCTGATATGCAGAGCTCACTATTCTAGTGATCACTATGTATCAGTCCAAACAACCCTTATTGATGATTGGTTGTAAGTCAACCTTATAGACCAGCTATCCTAGTAGCGTGGATACGAGCAGTCTTCGGGCTAAACTCTAGAGGGCGTGTTAAGCCAGCTGTTATACCATCACATATAACCCTTGAACACCAAGTGAAAGGACACCACACAAGTGTTATGAAAATAAACAGTGTATTTATTTAAATCACAACAGCACTGTACTCTTTATGAGGACAGGGTACTAAGCACACAACAAAACTCTTACGAAAATACTTTAAGTTGCACAATTTACACAAATGCCCGAGGGGCACGGAAAACCATATACTATGGAAGTGGAATGCGAAATTACTAGCAGGTAAGTACTGGACTAATAGGCTTTGGAATCGCTAGGACTACGTTACTGAACCTTCAGATTACTAGTAGGAGGCCTAGGGGACTCGGGTGCAGAGTGTGCACTCTCACGCGGGATGTGGGACAAAGTCTATTGGAGCTAGTAAAAGCAAAGTTAGTGTTCTCGGGCGAACCCGATAAGGTAGATCGAAAACGACAGTGGATCCTGACCCTTGGATAGTGAGGCTATGCTGGGGCACCGAAATGCCGAAGTTACCTAGCCCAGGGGCTGAAGCTGCATAGGTCTGAAAAGACGTCGGGAATCCTCGTTGACGAACCAGGAGCCTGAAGAAAGCAGTTGCTGGCAGGCGACCAGTGAAGATTGTTCGAAGTGATCCAAGCCTGTATCGAAGATGGATGACACCTGAAAGCAGAGGGGACCAAGTTCGTGACAACTAGCCAGTGATCAGATGGCACCAGGAGGGCACCGGATGGTAGTCACCTCGACCAGGTGAGTGGGCGACGCTGGGCTCTGCAGTCTCACGGACCAGGAGGCGTTGTCGGCGACCAGGATGGAGGTGCGAGCTGTCCCACGATGGTTGATGCTGTCGACGTCGCTGGACCCAGGATTGGGGCAACAAGTCTTGGCAAATTCAAGCCCACGCGGTGGACTCAAAATGGCGTCTGGAGTGGACCAGGAGGGCCCGGGGTGCTCCTCTTTTGGAAGGGAGCAAGGGCCAGTCTGGAGCAACCAGACCAGCAGCGGTGATGTCGTCGGGCGTCGTCGGGAAGGCCACAAGCCAGTGGGCTAGTAGCCAGACAACGCGGTGAGCAGCAAAAAGCAGAAGGGCCCCACGCAGATCTCGTGGATGCTGGGAGGCTGGACTTCGGTGCTGGAGTTGCTCAGGGTCGGGGCTTCTCGGACCCCAAAGCACTCACCAGAGGATCCCTCGGCGGTCGTGCTGGATAGAAGTCGTGCAGTTCTGATGATGGCTGGTCCCTCGAGGTCTCGTCGCACCTACGGTTCTCAGCTTAGCTGTAGAGGTAGGTAGAGGTCAGAGGTGCCAGGGAAGCCGGGTCTCGTCGAGCTGGTCAGTCAGATTCCGGAGGAAGGACATGCAGCAAACCGCAGAGTTCTTAGATGGTGCCTGCGGATGCAGGGTGACTACTCCTTAGTCACAAGGGAGAAATCTTGAGAAGAGTCGAGAGTTCCTTTCGTGGAAAGTAGTTTCTTGATTCAAAGATGATCTAATTTGGAAGGGTCCCCGCTCCTGCCTTTATCCTAAAGAAAGGGGTGGGTACGCGACTAGGTCCTGCCCTAGGGGTGGGACCAGGAAGGGGGGTGGTTACACCCCTCTCCCATGCCGGACTTTCCCCAGGCCAGGGGCTGGTGTGCCCCTGGAACTGGTTCTAGCCGGCAGATGCGTAGTGAGCACCGGGGTGCCACTTGCAGTCACCTTCCTGTAAAGCCCTGCCTACCCAGGATACACAAAACCCTGTCTGGGATGATGCTAGCACAGCCCCTGACAGGAAACCCTTTGTCCAAGCTCCCCTCGCTAGAAGGACTCCCAGCTGCAGGGGGTCAGACTTGTGTCTGTGGTGGCAGCATCCATTTTGTGATGCTGAGGCTTGAGTTAACTTTAACCGGGGTTCACAGTTACATACATGTTGTGTCCCTCTAGAAGGGTGGAATGCTAACCCCATCGCCAGAATTGGCGAGGGGTTAGTATTCCAATTCGTATGACACCTTACTCGACATGTTTTGATAAAGCGATACCAAAGATAGCATTTAACCGCGAGGATTATAATGCACTTAAGAGTATATGGTATGCGTTATCATGGAACAGCTATTAGGACTTGGTTCCGCAAGCTGCAAACGGGCTCAGCTCATGCCAGAGCACCATCTCACACGATTCCAAGCACTCAGCCTTCAGGATTGTCAAAGCCTGCCATTGGAGTGACTGATAGGAATCTGTGTGTCCATTTTTAGGGTTAGATATAGGTATACTATATCTACAGCAAAGGGTGATTACACCACCTTGCCCCAGCTGTCGTGCAGCCAGTTGTGTCAGATTTAGATGGCCATCCAGGGGTGGCATAATACATGCTTCAGCCCCTGGTAGGCCCTGGGTACACCTATGCCCTGAGTTACAGGGTCTGATAAGGTGGCCCAGTACCAATTGGATAATGCACCTAAGGTACACGTGTCAATTTAGTGAGAGAACAGCTAGGCTGTGGGTCTGATTAGCAGGCCCACCGCCAGAGAAAGTTGTAGACCAGTGAAACAAAAGCAAAAAATCTGGGTGATCATAGGATTGCAGACCCTACTCTCCTACACTGAGAAAGTATATTTTGTAATGTAATGTATAATGCAATTACAATGTAATTTAAAAAATAAAAGATCGAAAAGTAAATAGTTTAAAAAATGTAGTAAATCAGTATAAAAAAAATCATTTAAAAAACATTTGAAATTCACTGAAAAAAACCATAGGTTTCAGGCTTGATATAGTTAGGAATTAGCATTTAAAAAACCTTAGAAATTCACTGAAAAAAACATAGGTTTTAGGGGTGTTATAGTTAGCTGGACATTTTACTCGTACAAAAGGATAAGTTACTTACCTGTAATCCTAGTTCTCTTCCAGGGGTATACTCATCAAAGTCATAAGCACTGAATAGTCCCGCCCACGTGCGGGACCCCGGAGCAATAGACAATAATATGCATATATCTACATATATATATATATATATATAAATACATATTAAAGCACAAGTTACTACTTGTGTAACGATATATCTGTAAGAGACATTAGTTAGTGATAGATTCCTTACCTTAGAATATCCCCAGGCATCAGACTGGATCCAGAAATTTTTGCGTAGCAATACCCCTGCGCGTCGGTAGGCGTCGTCTGCGGCTCCGCGTCCGTCGTCGGTGTCGTTAGCGCCGGAATGACATCGTCGGAATACTTAGACGCCGCCCATGCGCGCTGACGTCAGTTCTGATACACAGCTTTTCCGCGCCAGATACACAGAGCCATGATAGAACCAACACTGGTGCCATGAAACTAGTGCCCTGAAAGGGGATGACCTTAACCCTAGATATCGGTTCGCAGAACGGGGAGGATGGGTGGTTCGGTAAGGAATCTATCACTAACTGATTTCTCTTACAGATATATCGTTACACAAGTGGTAACTTGTGCATCTGAAAGAGACACGTTAGTGATAGATTCCTTACCTTAGAATAGATACCCCAGCAATACCAACCCCGGCGGTGGGTCTGCGAACCAATATCACACCAGAAAGTCCTGGAGGACGGAACGGCCAAAGAAGACATCCCTCCGGACTTGAACGTCCAGGCAGTAGTGTCTTGCGAACGTGTGCAGCGAGGCCCACGTCGCTTGCTGGCAAATGTCCTGTAAGGGGACTCCTCGGCCCAGGGCAGTTGTTGTTGCCGTGGCACGAGTGGAATGAGCCCGCAATCCAGCAGGGGGTTCCTTTTTCGCCATGGAGTAACATGCCTGAATACACAAGATGATCCACCGCGAAATGGTCCTCTTGTGTACTGCCTTTCCCTTCTTCGCGCCCACGTAACCAACAAAGAGTTGGTCATCCACCCGGAATTGGCATGTGCGATCTAGGTAATAGGAGAGTGCACGTTTTGGATCCAGACGGTGGAGCCTCTCTTCCTCTTTCGAGGGATGCGGAGGCGGAAAGAAGGTGGGCAAAGTAATGGACTGCCCGATGTGGAAGGCCGTGACAACCTTGGGCAGAAAGGAAGGTCGTGTACGCAACACCACCTTGTCTGGGTGAACAGATAGGAAAGGTGGAGTAGAAGAAAGAGCCTGGAGCTCACTCACCCTCCTGGCAGAGGTGATGGCGACCAGGAAAGCAGTCTTCAATGTGAGAAGACGGAGAGGACAGTTATGGAGCGGCTCAAAGGGAGCACACATCAGATAAGTGAGAACAAGATTCAAGTCCCACTGGGGCATCACAAAGGGAACAGGAGGGAACATGTGTGTGATGCCCTTCAGAAATCTATTTACAATGGGGGACTTGAATAAGGAAGGCTGATCAGGTAGCCTTAAGAAGGCGGAAAGAGCAGAAAGGTACCCTTTAAGAGTGCCCAGAGCAGAGCCCTGCTGGGCAAGGGAAAGAAGGAAGAGCAGCAGGTGCAGAGAGAGGATCCACAGCCTTTGCTGTGGACCATACCACAAATCTGTTCCACCTGCAGGCGTATACCGACTTTGTGGGGGGATGCCTGGCTGCCAGAATAATATCACAGACTTCAGGAGGCAAGTCAAATGGCCTCAACTGTCGCTGCTCAATCTCCAAGCTTGTAGGTGGAGACTGGACAGGTTCGGGTGCAGCACCGTCCCCTGCTGCTGCGACAGAAGGTCCTCCCGAAGAGGCAGACGAATCGGGGGATCGACTGACATGCTGAGTAGCTCGGGATACCAGTAGCTTCGTGCCCAGTCCGGAGCCACAAGGATAACCTCGGCCCGGTCGCGCCTGATCTTCTTCAGCACTCTGGGCAGAAGTGGTATAGGCGGAAAGGCGTACAATAGACTGCAACTCCACTCGAGCCGAAAAGCGTCTCCGAGCGAGTGCCGCCTTGGAAATTCCAACACGCAGAACTGATGACATTGCGCGTTCTCTTCTGTGGCGAATAGATCTAACCAAGGCTCTCCCCATTGCTGAAAGAGACCTTGCACCACATCCGAGTTCAAACGCCATTCGTGATCCATCATGCACCGACGGCTGAGTTCGTCTGCCCTGGCATTCAGAGAGCCTGCCAGGTGTTGAACCACCAGGGTCACGCCCTGATGTTCCAGCCATTGCCATAGGCGCAGAGCCTCCTGGCATAGGGTCCACGACCTCACTCCGCCTTGTTTGTTGCAGTACCACATGGCGGTGGTGTTGTCGGTGAACACATGCACTACACTCCCCCGGACAGAGGGGAGGAATGCCTTCAGTGCTAGACGAATCGCCCGCAGCTCCAACATGTTGATATGGAGCCGGGACTCCGCCGGAGACCAGAGGCCTCTAATCTCCGCCTCTCCCATATGGCCTCCCCAGCCCTGGAGGGACACGTCCGTCACAACCATGTGCTCCGGGTGGGGTAGGGAGAGGGATCTGCCACTGACCCAGTCGCAGTCCGTGAGCCACCACTGCAGTTGTTTCGCAGTGCCCTCCGAGATCAAGACATGATCGGACAGGTTGCCCTGATGCTGGGCCCACTGAAACTTCAGGTCCCACTGCAGAGCCCGCATCCGCCACCTGGCGTGATGCACCAGAAGGATGCAGGCGGCCATCAGCCCCAGAAGCCACAGCGTCAACCTGACCGAGACTCGGGATAACGGCTGGAAGATGGGAATCAGAGCCTGTATATCCCGAACCCGCTGTTGGGGCGGGTAAACCCGAAACTGCGCCGAGTCGAGAACCGCTCCGATGAAGAGGAGCTTCTGAGAGGGACACAGGTGTGACTTCGGCACATTGATGGAGAACCCCAGCAAGTGCAGGAGGTTGGCCGTAGTCTGGAGGTGGTTGACGACTGCCTGGGGCGAGCCCGCCTTCAACAACCAGTCGTCTAGGTAGGGAAAGACTGACACCCCTAACCTGCGCAGATGAGCTGCAACCACCGCCATCACCTTCGTGAACACCCGTGGGGCGCTGGTAAGGCCGAAGGGCAGCACAGTAAACTGAAAGTGCTCTTGGCCTACCGTGAACCGCAGGTAACGCCGGTGGGCCAGCAGGACGGGGATGTGGAAATAAGCGTCCTGCAAGTCCAACGCTACCAGCCAGTCTTCCGGGTCCAGGGCAGCTAGGACCTGAGCCAAAGTCAGCATCTTGAACTTCTCCTTCCGGAGGAAGCCGTTGACGTTCCGCAGGTCCAAGATAGGGCGTAGGCCCCCTTTGCCCTTCTTGGGTACCAGAAAGTAGTGAGAGTAACATCCACACTCTACTTCTGGCCCAGGAAAGTGCTCGATAGCCCCCCTTGGTCAAGAGGGCCGTGACTTCCTCTTGCAGAAGTTGCAAGTGATCCCCCGACACGCGGTGGCATTGCGGTGGCATGGATGGAGGGGTCGCCTCGAAGGGGAGGGAGTAGCCCCTTCGGACGATCTGCAGCACCCACCTGTCCAATGTGATAGTGCACCAGTGGGAGAGGTGATGGCGAACCCTGCCTCCCACAGGCGTCACATGGGCCTGAAAACTCGGACTAGGAAGGTTTTGAGGCGGGTGCTGTGGAGGGAGGTGTGGACTAGCCTCGCCGTTGTCCCCGACCGCCGCCACGGCGGTTCCCACGGCCGCCACCGCGCTGTTGGACATTCTGCGGCGCGTGGCTGGCAGCACGTGTGGGGACGCCCCTTCCGTGGCCACGAAAGGAGCGAAAGGCACCCGATTGCTGGCGTGGGGCGAGAGGCCCAAGGACTTGGCCGTAGTCCTGGAGTCCTTGAAACGTTCCAGCGCATGGTCTGCCTTGTTGCCGAAGAGGCGACTGCCATCGAACGGCATGTCCCGAAGAGTGGCCTGGACATCGGCCGAGAAGTTGGCGGACCTCAACCAGGCGTGGCGTCGAACCGCCACCGTCGTTGCTATCGCCCTGCCCAGTGAGTCCGTTGTATCCAGCCCACACCGAATGGAATAACGCGCCGCATCTCGTCCCTCCGCAAGGGTTTGGGCGAGTTTAGCCCGGACCTCCTCCGGGCATTGTGGCAGCACGTCCGCAACCGTTTCCCACAAAGTGTGGGTGTAGCGGCCCAAGAGACAGGCGGTATTAACAGACCGCAGCCCTAGGCTAACAGACGAGAACACCTTCTTCCCGAACTGTTCATATCTCTTGGATTCCCTGTTGGGCGGTGCCGACTGGAATGCGGTCTGGGAATTGGAGGCCTGGATGACCAGGCTCTCGGGGTGGGATGGGTGGACAAAAAGCATGGGTCGCCCGGGGCAGGGCGGTAGCGTCTGGCCACGTTCCTATCCACAGGCGGACCTGTGGCGGGCTTGGACCAAGTGCCCACAAGAACGTCACACAAGGCCTCATTGAACGGCAGCAGAGGCTCGGCCGAGCTTGACTGCGGTTTGAGGACCTCAGTGAGGAGGTTAGTCCTCACGGCCGCGACGGGGAGCTCAAGGTTTAAGGCCTTGGCTGCCTTCGTCAACACTATGCTATATCTAGATCCCTCCGAAGCCACAGTCGGAGGGGAGACAAATCCAGTGTCTGGCGATGTGTTAATACCACTGGCCTCCCCAAGCTCATATCCTCAGTCCTGTTGAGACTGGCACTCCTGTGTCAGAGGGTCCTCGGACCCCTCCCAATCCTCCTCGTCACCTGTGTCCTGTAAACCAGGATTAGTAGACAGGGCCTCCTCATGGAGACAAAAATCTCCAAAGACCGACGGAATCGGCTCCCAGCGGCGCCGTTCCGACGCCTGAGTCGGACCGCAGGAAACATTGGGGACGGCACCCACAGTGGGCGCCGGGGGCGACACCTGTGGGGACGGCGCCGGTGAGGCCGAAGCACCCGACCCGTTAGGACCTCCAGACGAAACCGTTGGGCCCGAAGGCGCCACGGGAACCGACTGAGGAGGGAGGGTCCTCATGGCCATGAGGTACCGCTCGATCTCCTCTGGCGTTGCGCCGTGCCGTGCCCAGGGACCCGAAGGTGTGGGGCAGGCGGCGACGCTTGCGACTCCCGCAGAGCCGTGTGGGCGGTGTCGCCCGTACCCCCGGCCGCATCGTGCAAGCGTCGGGGTGGGTCGGAGGAACGATGAAGTCGCTCCGACCTCTCATGCCTCTTACCTGAGGACTTGGAACCTGACGACCGGTGTCCACTCCCGGAGCTTCGATGACTCTGACCTCGCGACCTGTTCCTCGACCTCCCATGGGACCGGGACCGGGACCTGGAGCGGCGCGGGGCCGACTGCCTCAGCTCAAGACGCTTGCGGGACCGCTCCCGCCTAGCCTTCAACGTCAGGGCCCGGCAGTCGGAGCAGGTTCGATCGTCATGGTCGAGGCCTAAGCACTTCAGGCACCGGCGATGGGGGTCCATGACTGACATCAGTCGATCGCACTTCGAGCAGGGCTTGAACCCGGGCATCCCTACCGGCACCGATAGAGTCGAAGACTCGAAGAAAAAGAGTGATCAAAAGATCATAAAGTTCAGTCAAAAATTGACTGGGGGTAGAGCTTCTCCGGATCTGTGCTAGCTGGCGCGGAAAAAAAGAACTGACGTCAGCGCGCATGGGCGGCGTCTAAGTACTCCGACGCCGTCATTTCGGCGCTAACGATGCCGACGACGGACGCGGAGCCGCAGACGACGCCAACCGACGCGCAGGGGTATTGCTCCGCAAAAATTTCCGGATCCAGTCTAACACATGGGGATATTCTAAGGTATGGAATATATCACTAACGTGTCTCTTTCAGATAAAACCATATATATATAGATAATGCATATGCACATAAATATGCAGCCTGAAATACACCATACTATGCTAAAAAAACTGCCATTATTGCATGTAACACTTTTACATTTGCTAAATAAAGACATATATAATACATTATATGATAATGTAAAGAAGTAACACTGCCCTGGGTTTCTTTGAAACACACAACCTTTATTTTCAAAGGGAAAAACAGGCAGGATCATAGAGGCAGTTTTAGCCTAGATAGGCTGCATAGTAACAACTGAAAAACTTGGTGCCGTGCCTTTAAAACCTCCATGAGCCTCCAGGCTCCCATCATGCACCACAGGTGACAGTTAGGTCAGCTCTTTTTTCCGGCTCCTCCTGTGAGGATCCTGGAGCATTGAGCTCGCCAATTTGTTATATTTTATCACTTTATTCTGGTATTTCTCTAATTTTTTCGTCTTTACTCAACGTCTTTAGTCATTGTTTGACTAATTCAACAATTCTTTTCCTGGTTTTTGACTATTTTTCCAGTCATAATGCCGGCCTAGTTTAAGTGTCCGGCCTGTGGTAAAATAATGGCCAAGTCAGACCCTCATTCGGTCTGTGTAGCTTGTTTACCATCTTCTCACAAGCCAAAACTCTGCTACCAATGCAGCAAGTTGTCTAACCGAACTCTCAAGGAGTGTCCGGCCTGTGGTACAGTTAGGTCAGTTCTTTTGGACGGCGTTTAACAGTGTAATCACAGCATGGGTAACATAGAAAAAAAGATAGTCCTGGTATTCGCCCGAGGAGGAGGGTGGGTTGTGTAGGAAGGTGGATATCTGACTATGGTTGCCCCCAACTTTTTGCCTGGTGTTTTGCTGGTGTTTTGACTTAGTTGACCCGGGGCCCTGCTATTCAGGACCCCAGGCCCACTGCTCTCTCTGTAAAATGGATTCCATGTACCTTAGGTACATATCTAATTGGATACTGAGTCACCTTTTCAGCCCCTGTACAATGTACCTTAGGTACCCAGTGTGAGAAGTTGGCCTGTGTTAGGATCTGGTCCCCAGTCCTCTTTTGTTGACCATGTCCAAAACGATCACATGACACACCAGTAGCATAAAAAGGAGTCCTACCCTTATGTCAATGCTTGTTATTGCTACCTGTGGGTTCCTGCATCCTGGCTCCAGTGTTTCCTGTTGACTGCTGCTGTCTTTTCACGGGCTCGTGTAAAGACTTGGAGAATTCCCATTTTTATTTTCCTTTACTCCCCTATCCTTGCTTAGTTCCTTGTCCTAGTGCTCTGTTTGTAGTATTACTCTTACCTGCCCGCCCCTTTCCTTAGCGAGTTTCCCTTTTAGTTAGATAGTAGTCAGTTAGTGTCCTGCAGGTTTAGTTTCCCGTTTCCCTTTTTTGTAGTCTTGGACCGTCTGGTGCGACATTAGCCAACATTCAGGGGCTCCTGTTTGTTGGTTGCCAGTTTCACTGCTCTCCTGTTTCGGAGACGCAGTGAATTAAACGGTTTTACGAGCGCGGAGACGCGATACGTTGTTGCTAGTGCGCAACCCGTCCGCCTCATTGTACGCGGAAGTGACGTTTTCGTCCATTCCGCGAGACAAACCCGGCTGGGTTTGTTTTCTCTCCCGAGTACGACAGAGCGGAGGAGATAACGCGTCCTTGAGGTTATTTAGCCCCACTCCAAAGAACACGTTAGACAGGGGTTTTTTACATGCCTGACAAGTTGGTGTGTTTTTTACCCTGTAATCCCCTTTCTTAACCAAACCAAACACCCTTACTAAAACGATCAGTCTTATATGTAATACGCCTAAGAGAGGTTATCTTAGGTCAAGAGTTTCTTGTGACTGACAACTCCTTGAAGCTAAGCCTGCTCACGCTTCTGGTAAGTGTATGTGAAATGGTATTATTGGATAATGGTCTTATGTATCAGAGGTAGGATTGGGGACTGTTAAATTACCGGAGAGTGTACTTTGTGTTTCCCTTTTATGCAGGTGCAGAAGAAGGAGGCGGGTGTTCCTTTTAAGGCTCGTTACAAGGGTGGAAGGTTTGGTTGCCTTTTGATTTCCACCCTCTTTTCTGGGTCAGCAGCTTACTCATATGTGTCATTCAGTGAGTGGCTGGTGATTCGGGGAAGTGGACTGGATTACTCCTCGTTCCTGCAGTGTGTGGGTTGGGCAGGAGTCCAACAGAATAACAAGCCCACGTTATAATACACTGCCCGAACTTGGATGGACGTAGAAGGAGGAGGGGCCATGGCTGGGGCGGAAGCACCCTCCATGAATGATATAATGGGGGCAGTGGACTTGGCGCCCAGACATTTTGTGATTTCGGCACAACTTCTATTGGCAGATTATCAAAGGGTGCCTGTTTCTGTGTTGTTGGATTCGGGGGCCACTGGCAATTTTATTGATATCTCCCTAGCAGAGAAACTAGGCGTGCCTTGTCAGTATAAAAAACAGCCAGAGCCGGTACGAGCGATAGACGGAACTGAGTTGTCATCAGGGTGTATCACTAGACAAACTATGCCGCTACGCTTGTTATGTGACAATGGTCATTCAGAGTGCGTGGTATTCGATCTGATAGACGCGCCTTCCTTTGGCTTGGTGCTAGGGGTGCCTTGGCTCCAAGAACACAATCCTAGGATTGATTGGGTACAACGGCTTGTCACTCTTGATTCGCATCATTGCCTGAAGCATTGCTATAGCGAGGCTAGTAGGAAGGTCCCTCCGTTGTATTGTGCAGCCATGGAAGAGAACGGAGTTCCAAGACAGTATGTGGAATACGCCGATGTGTTTGATAAGGGTTGTGCTCAGAAGTTGCCACCACACCGGTCTTTTGACTGTAGGATCGACCTAGTGGAGGGGGTTCCTTTGCCTCGTAGTAGAGTTTATGCTCTGTCTGAACCAGAGGAAAAACATCTCAAAGAATATCTGGATGAGATGTTGGAACTAGGTTTTATCCGTCCCTCTTCTTCTCCTGTCTCTTCAGCGATCTTTTTTATTCCTAAGAAGGAAGGCACTCTGAGGGCGTGTGTGGACTACCGGACATTAAATAAGGCCACTATTAAGAACAGGTACCCTCTTCCTCTCATCCCCGTGTTGCTGGATCAGCTCCGCAAGGCCACGGTGTTCACTAAATTGGACTTGCGTGGAGCGTACCATCTGATCAGGGTGCGACCCGGTGATGAGTGGAAGACGGCTTTTAAAACTAAACATGGGTTGTTTGAATACTGTGTGATGCCATTTGGCTTGTGTAACGCGCCGGCGGCGTTCCAGTATTTCATTAACGAGGTCCTGAGCGAACATCTGGATAAGACAGTGATAGTTTACTTGGATGAAATCCTTATCTTCTCAGAGACCGGAGTAGACCATCATACTCACGTGCAACAAGTGCTGCAGAAGTTGCGAGAACATCGGCTTTATGCGAAACTTGAAAAGTGTCAGTTTGATGCGAAGGAGGTGGAGTTTTTGGGATTCCTCATATCCGCTGAAGGGATACGTATGGACCCTAAAAAGATACAGGCTATTTTATCCTGGCCAGTGCCAACTACGGTGAAGCACATACAGGTACTTTTAGGGTTCGCCAATTTCTACCGGCGTTTTATCGCACACTTTCGGATATTGTGGCACCAATGACCCGCCTGTTAAGAAAGGGGGTTTCCTTTGAGTGGTCCCCGGAGGCTCAGGGTGCTTTTCGGTTACTGTTGGAGACCTTTACGACCGCTCCAGTACTGGCTCATCCTGATCCTGCGTTTCCCTTCTTTGTAGAGACGGATGCTTCCGCAAGTGCAGGAGGTGGTGTTTTGTCCCAGAAGGAGGGGGGCACAGGAGATATGCACCTTATCGCTTATTTCTCAAAAACATTGTTGCCGGCTGAACGTAATTATACAGTAGCAGAGCGCGAACTATTGGCGGTGAAATTGTCTTTTGAAGAATGGCGTCACTATCTGTGGGGGGCCCGTCATACCATCACAATCTATACAGATCACAAGAATCTGGAGTTTTTTAGATCAGCCCGGGCCTTGACAACAAGACAAATGCGATGGGTCTTGTTTTTTAACGAATACGATTTCATTATCACCTACAGACCTGCCGCTCAGCAGATTAAATCAGACGCCTTGTCCCGGATTCATGTCGACCCGGAGGAAGTGAAAGCAGGGAAGGAAAATAGACCTATGCTTGATGGTAGAAGGATTGTGGGAGTAGCTTCGGTGGAAGAATTTGCTTCTAGGATAAAAGAACTGTTGCGCAATATGGATTTGGCCCCTTGGTTACAATTGTCTCAGGTGGTGGTCAGAGAGGGGTTGTTATATCAGGGGGATAGGTTGTTTGTTCCACCCGAGTTGAGACAAAAGGTGGTGGAATGGTGTCATTCATCCTCTTTAGTTGCGCACCCAGGAATTGGGAAGACAAAGGAGTTGTGCCTGAGGTGGTTCTGGTGGGATACGGTGGCACAGGATATCCAGAAATATGTGACAGCCTGCCCTGTTTGTGCCATCAATAAGCCCTCACATAGTAAGCCCTCGGGCCTTTTGCAGCCGTTGGCAGTACCCCCTTCCCCATGGCATACCATCAGCATGGATTTTGTCACGGACCTTCCCTTGGTTTCCGGCTTCACTGCTATCTTTGTTGTCATAGACTTGTTTACCAAAATGGCTCACTTTATACCACTTCGAAACATTCCCACAGCGAAGGAGATGGCATGGGAGTTCATGGTTTCGATAGTGCGGTTGCACGGGTTACCCACAGCAGTCATCTCAGACAGGGGGGCGCAATTTGTGTCTCATTTCTGGAAGGAGCTCTGTCTGGTGCTTAAGATGGACATACGTTTGTCATCTGCGTACCATCCCCAGTCAGATGGGCAGACAGAACGCACCAACCAGACAATGGAACAGTTTTTGAGGTGCTTGACTATGTCCCTCTCGTGTTATTGGGTGATGGCATTGCCCATAGCGGAATTCGCATATAATAACAGCATACACTCGGCCCTGGGCATGACACCTTTCTATTGCTCTATGGGTTATCATCCTAGGGCCCTAGCCATCCAACCCACTGGGCACATGCCAGCCATTGATGAAGTATGTAAACGATTGGGGGACATCTGGGAAGTGGCTAGGAGCAGTTTACAGGAAGCCAAGGCGGCAATGAAGGTACAGGCAGACCGCCATAGAGTTCCGGCCCCTGGGTATAAGGTGGGCGATCAAGTATGGTTGGTTTCACGTAATCTGAAACTACAGGGATCACGCAAATTACAGCCCCGGTATGTAGGCCCCTTTCCCGTGAGTCAGGTAGTCAACCCTGTGGCGATGAAGCTGTCACTGCCCTCTGATTATAAGATCCATCCTGTGTTCCACACCTCATTGCTGAAGCCCTTTGTTCCGTCTGATCAGGTCCTGCCCCCTCCTGCACCCGTATTAGTGGATGGCGAAGAGGAGTTCGAGGTTCAGGCCATTCTTGATTCAAGGCGGAGAAGGGGTAGGTTGTATTACCTGGTAGATTGGAAGGGGTATGCCCCGGAGGATAGGACGTGGGAGCCAGCTGGAGGTGTACATGCGCCTCGGCTGGTGAGATTATTCCATAGACAGCATCCCCGTAAGCCACGACCTGTGGGGAGGATTATCGGGGGGGGGGGGGTACTGTTAGGATCTGGTCCCCAGTCCTCTTTTGTTGACCATGTCCAAAACCATCACATGACACACCAGTAGCATAAAAAGGAGTCCTACCCTTATGTCAATGCTTGTTATTGCTACCTGTGGGTTCCTGCATCCTGGCTCCAGTGTTTCCTGTTGACTGCTGCTGTCTTTTCATGGGCTCGTGTAAAGACTTGGAGAATTCCCATTTTTATTTTCCTTTACTCCCCTATCCTTGCTTAGTTCCTTGTCCTAGTGCTCTGTTTGTAGCATTACCCTTACCTGCCCGCCCCTTTCCTTAGCGAGTTTCCCTTTTAGTTAGATAGTAGTCAGTTAGTGTCCTGCAGGTTTAGTTTCCCGTTTCCCTTTTTTGTAGTCTTGGACCGTCTGGTGCGACATTAGCCAACATTCAGGGGCTCCTGTTTGTTGGTTGCCAGTTTCACTGCTCTCCTGTTTCGGAGACGCAGTGAATTAAACGGTTTTACGAGCGCGGAGACGCGATACGTTGTTGCTAGTGCGCAACCCGTCCGCCTCATTGTACGCGGAAGTGACGTTTTCGTCCATTCCGCGAGACAAACCCGGCTGGGTTTGTTTTCTCTCCCGAGTACGACAGAGCGGAGGAGATAACGCGTCCTTGAGGTTATTTAGCCCCACTCCAAAGAACACGTTAGACAGGGGTTTTTTACATGCCTGACAAGTTGGTGTGTTTTTTACCCTGTAATCCCCTTTCTTAACCAAACCAAACACCCTTACTAAAACGATCAGTCTTATATGTAATACGCCTAAGAGAGGTTATCTTAGGTCAAGAGTTTCTTGTGACTGACAACTCCTTGAAGCTAAGCCTGCTCACGCTTCTGGTAAGTGTATGTGAAATGGTATTATTGGATAATGGTCTTATGTATCAGAGGTAGGATTGGGGACTGTTAAATTACCGGAGAGTGTACTTTGTGTTTCCCTTTTATGCAGGTGCAGAAGAAGGAGGCGGGTGTTCCTTTTAAGGCTCGTTACAAGGGAGGAAGGTTTGGTTGCCTTTTGATTTCCACCCTCTTTTCTGGGTCAGCAGCTTACTCATATGTGTCATTCAGTGAGTGGCTGGTGATTCGGGGAAGTGGACTGGATTACTCCTCGTTCCTGCAGTGTGTGGGTTGGGCAGGAGTCCAACAGCCTGATATGTAGTGCTCACTATTCTAGTGATCACTGTGTATCATTCCAAACGACCCTTATTGATGATTGATTGTAAGTCAACCTTATAGACCAGCTATCCTAGTAGCATGGACAAGAGAAGTCTTTAGGCTAAACTCTAGAGGGCGTGTTAAGCCAGCTGTTATACCATCACATATACCCCTTGAACACCAAGTGAAAGGACACCACACAAGTTGCTATGAAAATAAAAGGATATTTATTTATAACACAACAACCCTGGATTCTTTATGAGGACAGGGTGCTAAGCACAATACAAAACTCTTAAAGAAATACTGAAAGTAGCACAATTTACGCAAATGCCCGAGGGGCACGAAAAACCATATACTATGGAAGTGGAATGCGAATCACTAGCAGGTAAGTAACAGTTCTCAGAGACTTTAGCATCGCTAGGCCTACAATGCTGAACCCTTAGATTAGAAGCAGGAGGCCTAGGGGCGCCGGGTGCAGAGTGGGAACTCTCACGCGCAATGCGGGACAAAGTCTATGGTTGCTAGCAAATGCAAAGTTAGTGTTCTCGGGCGAACCCGACTAGGTAGGTCAAAAACGAAAGTGGATCTAGACACTTAGAGAGTTGTTCTACGCTGGAGCACCGTGGTACTCGGTTTACCTAGCCCAGGGGCTGCGGCTGCATAGGGTCCAAGTGTCGTCGGGAATCCTCGTTGACGAACCAGGAGCCTGAAGTGGAATTTGCTGGCAGGCGACCAGTGAAGATGTTCCGGGCTGATCCAAGGACTGGATCAGTGAAGAAGAGTACCTGTAAGCAGAGGGGACCGAGTTCTGAATCACTAGCCAGTGATTAGGTGGGCACCAGGATGGCACCGGACAAGGTCACTCAGCCAGGTGAAGAGGTGACACTGGATTCTGCTGCTGCACGGACCAGGGGCGCTGATGTCGACCAGGCTGGGGATCTGCGTGCTGTCCCACGTCGGATGTCTGCTGTTGGCGATGCTGGATCCGGTGAAGGAGGCAACAAGCCTTGGCTACGGCAAGCCCACGTGGCGACACAAAATGGCGTCTTGAGTGGACCAGGAGGGTCCGAGGAAGGTCCCCTTCAGGAGGAGACTAGGGCCAGTCTAGAGGAGCTAGACCAGCGGTGAAACAAACATAGGACGTCGTCTGGAGGGTCACTAGCCAACGGGCAAGTGACCGGACAACGACACAGAAGCAAAAGGGCCCCACGCAGATCTGGCGGATGCTGGGGGGCTGGTCTTCGGTGCTCGTGCTGCTTGGGGTTGGGGCTTCTCTTACCCCAATGCACCCACTCGAGGGTCCCTCGGCGGTCGTGCTGGGTCAGTGTCGTACTGGTTCTGATGGTCACCGGGTCCTCTGGTTTCGTCATACCCACGGTTCTCAGCTGCGCTGTAGAGGCAGGTAGAGGTCAGAGGGGGCAGGGAGTCCGGGTCTCATTGTGCTGGTCGGTCTGGTTCCGGAGGATGGACGTTCAGCAAACCGCAAGATACTTAGTTGGTGCCTGCTGCTGCAGGGTGACTACTCCTTAGTCACAAGGGAGAAATCTTGAGAAGAAGTCTTGAGTTCCTTTCGTGGAAAGTAGTTTCAGGATTCAAAGATGATCTAATTTGGAAGGGTCCCCGCTCCCACCTTTATTCTAAAGAAAGGGGCTGGTACGCGACTAGGTCCTGCCCATGGGTGGGACCAGGAAGGGGGGTGGTTACACCCCTCTCCCCTGTCCGGACTTTCCCCAGCTCAGGGGCTGGTGTGCCCCTGGAACTGGTTCAAGCCGGCAGATGCATAGTGAGCACCGGGGTGCCACTTGCAGTCACCTTCCTATTCAGCCCTGCCTACCTAGGATACACAAAACCCTGTCTGGGATGGTGCTAGCACCGCCCCTGACAGGAAACCCTTTGTCCAAGCTCTCCTCGCTGGAAGGACTCCCAGCAGCAGGAGGTCAGACTTGTGTCTGTGGTGGCAGCATCCATTTTGTGATGCTGAGGCTCGAGTTAACTTTAACCGGGGTTCACAGTTACATACATGTCGTGTCCCTCTAGAAGGGTGGAATGCTAACCCCGTCACCAGAATTGGCGAGGGGTTAGTATTCCAATTCGTATGACACCTTACTCGACATGTTTTGATAAAGCGATACCAAAAATAGCAAATAACTGCGAGGATTATAATACACTTAAGAGTACATGGTACGCGTTATCATAGAACAGCTATTAGGACTTGGTTCCGCAAGCTGCAGACGGGCTCAGCTCATGCCAGAGCACCATCTCACATAATTCCAAGCACTCTTCCTTCAGGATTGTTAAGGCCTGCCATAGGAGTGACTAATAGGAATACATGTGTCCATTTTAGGGTTAGATATAGGTATACTATATCTAAAGCAAAGGGTGATTACACCACCTTGCCCCAGCTGTCGTGCAGCCAGTTGTGTCAGATTTAGATGGCCAGCCAGGGGTGGCATAATACATGCTGCAGCCCCTGGTAGGCCCTGGGTAAACCTATGCCCTGGGTACAGGGACTGGTAAGGTGGCCCAGTACCAATTGGTATATGCACCTAAGGTACACGTGTCAATTTAGAGAGAGAACAGCTAGGCTGTGGGTCTGATTAGCAGGCCCACAGCCAGGGAAGTCGTAAACCAGTGAAGCAAAAAGCAAAAATCTGGTGTGATCATAGGATTGCAGACCCTACTCTCCTACACCCAGGGCATAGGTGTACCCAGGGGCTGCAGCATGTGTTATGCCACCCCTGGCTGGCCACCCAAATCTCATTAAAGAGGGACAAGGGGAACCCAATAAATGGCTCGGGACCATGGGTATCATGTATTTATCAAAGTAACAAGTGGTCCTGAGCATACAGGAGTGAGAGAAAACAAAGATATATATAGACCACGATGGGCTCCTATATAGTTCAAAAGTCCTTGTCCAGCCGGGCAAGGAATATTTATTAGTTTAATAGATTGTTTGTTCTAACAATACAACACATAACCCTTAAGAGTGGGGTTATAGCAGGGCACAGTCCTGTGCCTTACGTAGGGAAGAAGTGAAAGCAAGTGACAGAAAATAACAGGCAAACAGGGTGAGCTTGCAGGTCACTGATATAAATTTACAATGACAGTGTATCCTGGAGTTACTCATACAAACAATAATGTGGTGAGGTCACATGTATGAATAACTCTAAAAGCAGTCGACGTTTCGATCCCAAGCTCGGTTATAAAGGGATCATCTTCAGGACATGAAAATAATTTTGCCTGAATAAAGCTTTTTTAAAACACCTGTTTTTGAAAAAAAGCAAGGGAGAAAAAAACATATATACAATCAGTTTTTGTGTAAAGTAGGTAATAGTCAGCACTAGCTTATCAGTTACGGTATTCGGAATCGCAGTGTGCAGAGTGGCCTTAAGGCGTGGGCATTCAGTGCATTCACTCTGAGATTCATGCTGTTGTAGAGAGCAGTCAATGTTTTAACAGCTTAAGGTGGTAGTAAACTATAGTAAATTATGGGGTAAGAACGGTGTGTGAAAGTGATCCAGGATCTTATATTCTACACAGAGGTAGTGAGGCATGGTGCCGTGATAGGATTGTGCTGCGTAGTGAAAGTGATGGTTTCGTGAAGGGGCATAGTGAGGTCATAGCCGTACTATAGGTGCATCTCTCATCATTAAGAATTAATGGTCAGTAGTCGGGGACCTACCACGTAGGTGTCTGGGATAAGGATTTTCTTCAGATGGTGTGGCCAGATTAGTAAGACCGCCGAGCGTAGCCCTATTGAAAGTAAGGAATTTATTTTAGACTTCAACATGGACTATTGGGGGTTGAAAGGGTGGTAACAATTGTGTAGCATTTTACCATTACTGGAGTTTCCATCTCTTTTTGGATCAATGGTGCTTTAGAGTTCTGTAGAGGTGCCGGGGTTTGTAATCCAGTCAGGGCGCCACTGTTGATACAGAAATGGTGTAGAACTAACTGAAGCAATCAAGGTTTGGGGAGACTTTTGGTGTTATACGCTAATGGGAGTGCAGCATTACCGTATAGATTGCTTTAGAAATGGTATCTGTTAGACCGATGATGTGGCTTTCCGTGTAGAAGCCGAGGCCAGGGATTGCTGCACGTGTGAATTACTTTGCTGACGGAAAAAATGACATTTTAGGTCATGGGCCCTCATAGGTGGATGTTAATTCTGTTAGCTAATAATGTAGCATTACCGTGCCAATATGTAGTAGCAATGCGTCCTCTAAGGAAGGACAGTAGATGCAAAGGGTAGCTGCTTCTTGGCCGTTATGGGCTCCTAGATTCCAGGATGCCTGCTTGAACCGCTGTGGGGGTAACAGAGGGAACGAGATTAGAGAATTGCAGTGTGGCAAAAGCTGAGATCGTTTTGCCGTGAGGTTTATGGTTTTAGTATACGGACAAGTTTACCCCGCGTTGCGGGCGAGCTGCGGTGTGCGCAATCTCTATGGGAGTAAGAGACAAGAAGTCAGTCTGGACTTAAGAGTTAATGGCTGACGGTGAGCATTACTTTACCCGATTGATTTATGTCATCCGGGAATCCGTGAACAGGCGTGGAGATTAGCGCCGTGTTGAATTGGCGGCCAGATTGATGACTGGTCCGCTGCGGAACATAATTAACAAAATGGGAGGTTAGTTGTGAGGTTGGAGTAGGACTCTGTCTAAGGGCAAAAGTTCAGCGGGCTTACCGGGGGTTTGAAGGATGCTCTAGTAACGCCGGTCACACGCGCTGTGTCTCGCAGGATCGCTTCCTTGTTGTGAACCACAGGGATTGTTATAGGCTAGAACAGTGTCACATGACGAGTGACTGATGTGGTCCATGCGGGCTTCACTGTATTGGGGGCAGACATTTTGGGAAGGGCAAAACTGCTCGAGTTATTTAGGAAGAACAATTGTTACTTACCTGTAAACAGGTGGTTCTCCAGTATTGGTGTCTTTCATAGATTCACATGCTTGAATATTCCCCGTCGTCGGAGTGGGAGTCCCACGGTAAATAAAATAGCAATAAATACTAAATATATAAATAATATATAATAAATATATAAAGTACATAATAAGGATAAACCCAAAAAATGCATAAAAGAAGCATAGGGTACCTAACCAAAAAGTTCTACATAGGAATGCATGGGAATATAAAAGTTCCAATGCAGCCTATCCTTGTCATTATGTTAGTCCAAACTGCAGCCAATCAGGCGCCAGCAGCCCTCTAGAACCTTCTCCTTAGAGCTCAAGCCCTCAGATTTTCGTAGCACAAGAGTGACCACAGAGTCTATGAGGAGAAGAGAGCCTCTGAGGGGAGGATGGGAGGGTCGCATGTGAATCTATGAAAGACACCAATACTGGAGAACCACCTGTTTACAGGTAAGTAACAATTGTTCTTCTCCAGTATTGGGGTGTCTTTCATAGATTCACATGCTTGAATATAGAATAGTTAGCAGTCCGTATCCCAACACAAAGTTTCCAGAAAGCAATGTATAAGCAAAAGGTTGGAATCAACAGGTGCAATAACCCATGCCATAGAAGTTATACAACTATATGTATACATAGAGAAGACAGGAATAAAACTGGAAACTATTAGGAGGAGGGTAGAATAGAGGCTCACCTTATTGAAAAAGATTACGGAGCACAGCTTGTCCCACTGCGGTATCTCCTTCAGCCATGGCACCCAGATTGTAGTGCTTTGTGAACGTGTGCCTGCTGGACCACGTGGCTGCTCTGCAAATCTGATGCAATGGAACTCCGGCAAAGAGTGCAGTCGAAGAGGCCATAGACCTGGTAGAGTGGGCCCGTACTGCAGTCTGTAAAGGCTTTCGCGCCTTCTGATGGCAGAAAGCAATCGCCGAAGCCACCCAGCGGGCAACTGTAGGTTTGGTGACTGGTCGCCCTTTTTGAAAGCGGCCATAGGCCACAAAGAGCAGATCCGATTTTCGGAACTGGGCTGTTCTGTTGATGTAAAACCTTAAACATCGTCTAATGTCCAAAGAGTGCAAGCGTTGTTCCGCAGGAGATTGCGGGTTGGCAAAGAAAGACTTCAGGATAACAGGCTCATTAATATGGAAGTCTGAAGGCACTTTTGGAAGAAAAGTAGGGTTAGTGCGTAAAAGCACAGAATCCGGTTTAAACTGTAGAAATGGTGGTTTGATCGTGAATGCATGCATATCACGATCCATAAATCCATAAAGCAGATGACATTTTTGTCATCTGCTTTATGGATTGGTTCAAAAGGTGCAGTCATTAATTGTGATAGGACAATATTGAGGCGCCACTCGGGAGAGGGACGCCGAACTGGAGGAAAAGTCCGAAGAAGTCCCTTGAAAAATTGACGTATTAATCTGGATGAACATAGGGAGGCGGAGCCATCATGGCGGAAGCGTGATATTGCAGCCAGAAAAACTCTTAAAGTAGCATGAGACAAACCCGACTGAGCCAGTTGGAAAAAGAAAGGGAGGAGCTCAGCGGGCGTGGCACGCAAAGGATGTACTCCGGCGTCAGCACACCAGTGGCAAAAGCGTTTCCATTTCAACTTATAGGTCTTTATAGTTGATGGAGCCCTGGCCTGAGGAAGGATGTCACGACACTCCTGAGGGATGGTTAGATGTGCAAATTCACAGTGTCAGGTTCCAGGCTGATAAGCTCAGAGAAGAGGGGTCTGGATGGTAGATTTGACCCCTGTCCATAGAGAGAAGATCCATTCGAGGATGAAGAAGAATGGGCTTGCATTGAGACAGGAGTAGCAGCTCCGAGAACCACGCCTGTCGTGGCCACCTGGGAGCAATCAGAAGGATGTGGCAGGGTTCTCTCCGAATCTTCCAAAGTACTCGTGGCACCAGAGGGATCGGAGGAAAGGCGTAGGCGAAGAGATTCGACCAATCCATCAAAAGGGCATTGCCTTGGGATCCTTTGTGGGGATGCCAACTTGCGTAAGCGGGGCATTTGCGGTTCTCTGGAGCTGCGAAGAGGTCGATTTCCGGGAATCCCCAACGACGAAAGACCATATTGAGTGTTGGCTGGTGGAGTTCCCACTCGTGGTTGGATGATCGGGATCTGCTTAGGGAATCCGCCAGAAGATTGGACAACCCCGGAAGATGAACTGCGGTGATCGTGATTTGATGATTGATGGACCAGTCCCAAATCGCCTCTGCTAGGCGAGATAACACCGGAGACTTCGTTCCGCCCTGCTTGTTTATGTAATGCATGCAGGTTGTGTTGTCTGTCTGTATGAGAACTGACTCCCCTTGCAGCACTGGTAGAAATGATTTCAGGGCCAAAAAGATAGCCATGAGCTCCAATTTGTTGATGTGCCAGGTCTTCTGGTGCAGAGTCCATTTCCCCTTGACGGAAAGGTCCTGGAGGTGAGCTCCCCAACCCTCCAGAGATGCGTCCGTCGTTAAAGTGAGATCCGGGGTGTTGAACAGAAAGGACGTGCCTGCCGCAAGCTGATGTGGTTGTGCCCACCATCTGAGCGCTTTCTTCATGGGAACGGTGATGGTAACCTGATCGTTGAAGGAACCGGTGACTTGACGCCACTGATCGTCCAGTGCCTGTTGAATAGGTCGTGCTCGTAGTCTGCAATGAGGGACAAGAGCGATGCACGACGAAGCCATCCCTAGAAAGGACTTCAACAAACGGACTGAAGTGCACCTCTTTGCCAGAAGTAGTGAAACTAATCGGAGAATCCTTTGCTGACGTTCCCGGGAGACAAGCGCCTTTGCTAGTTTGGTGTCCAGCGTTGCTCCTAAGAAATCCTTGCAAGTTGTCGGCTGCACTTGAGATTTCTCCAGGTTGATGGACAGACCCAAGGAACGGAATACTGTCTGACAAATGGAAGTATGGTGCTGGAGTTGAGAGCGGGATTGCGATTTCAGGAGGCAGTCGTCGAGATATGGGAATATCTGGATGCCTTGGAGACGAAGAAAAGCCATGACCGGAGCCAACATTTTTGTAAAGACTCGGGGGGCCGACTGGAGGCCAAATGGAAGTACCTTGAATTGGAAATGAAGGTGCCCCACCTTGAAGCGCAGGAACTTTCGATGACCTGCGAGTATTGGGACATGGAAGTAGGCGTCTCGGAGATCGATGGTCGTCATGAAATCTCCGACAGAGAGTAAGCGCAAGATTTCTGTAAGCGTTAGCATACGGAAGGTCTGATCCTTGAGATAGTGATTGAGTGCTCTCAAGTCCAATATGGGTCTCCATTCTCCGTTTTTCTTGACGATAAGGAAAAAACGGGAATAAAACCCCTTCCCTCTCTGAGACTTTGGTACTACGTCCACCGCACCTTTTTGAATGAGAAGGCGAACTTGATGAAATAGTTCCTTGAGGTGCGGAGGTGGTGGCCCGGAAGGTGGCGTTGGAGGAGGGACCTCGACAAATTCCAATGCATGGCCTTTTTTCACAATGTCGAGTACCCAACGGTCCGTAGTAATGGAGGACCATTGAGAACCAAACAGAGAGATTTGCCCTCCAATTCTCCGTTCGACAGACAAGTCATTGACGTTTGTTGGACGTTCCCCTGAAAGTGGACTTCCCTCGATAGTTTCTGGCAGGTTGCTGACGGGAAGACTGTTGACGGTTTCCGGTGAAACGTTGGTTACCTTGGTTATAGGACCGATACTGACTGCTTCCTCCACGAAAAGTGGATGTAGTGCCACGTCCTCGAGCACCCCGAAAGGGCTGCTTCCTAAATTGAAGGGTACCCAAGGCACGTGCAGTGTCCGTGTCCTTTTTTATGGATTGCAGCGCTTCATCAATATGCGCTCCAAATAGTGACTCGCCGTCATATGGCATATCCAGAATCCTTGACTGAACTTCCTGTCGAAACGAAGTGGAGCGTAGCCAACCTTGTCGACGTAGGACGGCCGCTCCAGCGAGTTGGCGAAAACCAGTGCAGGCCACATCCACTGCACAATCAATGAGTTCCTCTGAAGTTCTTTCTCCTTCTTGCAGAATCTTCTGCGCTTCTGCTTTGGAAGCATCCGGAAGTAACGCCACATAGGCGGACATATCTGCCCAAGCCTGACGGTCATAACGACCTAAGATAGCCATAGCGTTAGCTACTCGAATCGTTGTAGAGGACATGGAGGAAAACTTACGCCCAATTGCATCTAGGCGACGGCCCTCTCGGTCTGGAGGAGCGCTGATTGTAGACGCTGGATTCTTCGAGCCTCTCTGAGCTGCCTGCGTAACGACAGAATCGGGCTTAGGTTGACCTGTAAGGCATGCCGGAGATCCCACCGGCGCCTTATATTTCTTTTCCAACCTTGGTAGTTGTGCTGGTAAAGAGTTAGGCGTCTTCATTAGTTTGACCCCTTCAGTCCAGATGAAATCTATAATTGGGACTGTGTGTATCTGTTTAAATGGTTGGTTCTTGAAATCATAAAGGAAGTAATCTTCCTCTCTGTGGGCTCGTGGTAATTTGAACCGTTGCGCCGCCCTGTCCATTAATTGGTGGAAGCCTGCAATATCCACTGGAGGAGAATCCCCTGGCGGCACCTGAGAAGGGGATGGTGTCTGAGCACGATAGTCATCCCACTCCGCTAAATGTTCCTCACCATCCCCATCCACATCCGAAACTTCTCCATCCTCACGCTCTGGAGGATTCTCGTCATCATCCTCATCTGGATAAATTGTTGTGTGAACTTGAACTGATGTACTTCTATGAACAGTAACAGGCGGCGCTGGGTGTGAAGGAGCCAGTGTCGGCTCTGTAACTGGGTTCAACACTGATGGGACAGCAGCAACCTGTGGAGATGGTGGGAATCGCCGATTGTAATCCTCCAACATACTTTGGAGGTTTGATATCATTGATATAGGCAACATCGCAGCTGGTACTTGAGGGTGAGTTGCTTGATGTTGGCCATACTGTTCCTCTTCATCGTTACTGAAGTCTTGGCACTTTATGTTCAAGTCCGAAAGACTTTGAGCTTGGTCATCAGACTCCTGATCTGAATCAGTAGCAAACAAAGGAGATGGAGGATTAACCATTTCTCCTTCTGTGAAAGTCCCGAACTGGATTGATTTGCTGGACTGTAGAGGCAATAAAGGCATTGAAGCAAATGAAGAGGCTGGCGTGGATCCTGTGTCCTGCGCACGCGTCGACGGCATGATATCAGTCGACTTCTTCGAGGGAACTGATTTTGATGTCGTCACCGACGAGGAGACCGTCGACGGAGTAATCTTCATGGACATTGTCGTCGCCGTCGTCGACGGAACCTTCAATTTTAAGGTCTTCGTCGACGGAGCCGTCGTCGACGGAGTGGTCGTCAACGGAGCGGTCGTCGACGGGGCGGTCGTCGACGGAGCGGTCGTCGACGGGACAGATGAAGCAGGCTCTCTCGTCGACGGGAAAGCCGTCGACGGTACACTCGTCATCGAGGGCGTAGACGAACCCACAGTCTTCGATCCTTTCGTCGACGACGAACGGGCTGTCGACGAGTGAATTCTCTTCGTCGACGAAGATGAAATCGGATTTATAGAAGAAACAGTCTTTGAACTAAAAACCACTCTCATCGACGACGAAGACGTCGACGCCGAAGCTGACGACGATCCAGAGGCCAGCGTCGTCGTGACTGTCGTCGTCGACTTTGATCCAGAGACAGCCATTCTCGTCGACGGAGTTGAAACTACCGTCGTCGACGGAAAATCAGTTTTCTTCACAGAAAAACTGGAAATTGAAGCAGAAGGAGCCTGAGAGCTATGTCTCGTGGGCCCAGACGTGGTAGGTAACGGTGAAGACACCGCAGGGGTTAAAGCGAGGGATATTTTCCTCTTTTTTAGAAATGGGGAAGGCACCTCCTGCACACTACCACGCTTAGAAGCTGCTTTAGATAGGCCTGAAACAAGACTTTCAGCATCAGAAAGTATATTGTCTTTATCCTTCAGCCTTTGAAGCCAAACTAGTAAGCGGCCCTCTCTATCCTTAAGAGTTTTCTCTGAGAATTTTCTACAGAGCTTACAGCTTCCCACTTCATGGTCCGGGTACAGGCAGTAAATACACTTACTGTGAGGGTCGTCATGAAATAATCTTAGCTTTCCACAGGATGAACAAGCTCTGAAGAGAGACTTCTTACTTGAAGACATTGTAGAGAACTGGAAAAACACTTGAAGAGAAGAGAAACTGAGCAGAGCTCAGGGAGACTCCCTTACACACGATGTGCGGTAGAAAATCTGAGGGCTTGAGCTCTGAGGAGAAGGTTCTAGAGGGCTGCTGGCGCCTGATTGGCTGCAGTTTGGACTAACATAATGACAAGGATAGGCTGCATTGGAACTTTTATATTCCCATGCATTCCTATGTAGAACTTTTTGGTTAGGTACCCTATGCTTCTTTTATGCATTTTTTGGGTTTATCCTTATTATGTACTTTATATATTTATTATATATTATTTATATATTTAGTATTTATTGCTATTTTATTTACCGTGGGACTCCCACTCCGACGACGGGGAATATTCAAGCATGTGAATCTATGAAAGACACCCCAATACTGGAGAATCATAATAATTACTTGGAATATTGGGGAATCATGGTTAGGTGGAGGACCTCCTGTGATCCACAGGGGAAGATAGGTATCGGAGCTGGGGCGTGACTGTGATATACCAATATAGAAGTGCCCTTAAAAGTGCTTGAATCGTGACCAACTGGTGATCTTGTGCAAAGATTTAGGTGACATTAATCAAAAAATTGCTCTAAATTGCGTAACATTTCATCGCAGTATTACAAATCAGATTTCTAAAATTGTTCTTACAAAGAAATAATTGGACCTTTAAGAACGCTGCAAATTGTTTAGACCAAAGTTTGTAATTTGAGCCATCTTTTTGTGACAGCCTGTCGTAGAAGAGTTTTTCATTGTAGGTGCTTAAAGCAAGGTGGTCCAGTCCTCACTTCTGTTCAATCCTGTGTGGATAGTGTTGAACTGAATGATTGTCTTTAGTTCCTCTCGGTTAAGCAGTTGAGCCAGGTTGCCTCCTCTTGGTGGAAGTTTCACTGTCTTTAACACCGTCCATTTGATATCATCCACAGTGTGTTTCAGTTCCGCAAAATGTTCAACGAGAGGTGCATTGGGAGTCCCACATCTGATGCGGCTGCGATGTTGACATATGCGGGTCTTTACTTTCTGAGTGGTCTGGCCAACGTACATTTTTGGACAGGGACAAAGGATGGCATAGATGACATTATGGGTATTACAGTTAGTAAAGCTTCTCATTGTCACTGTCACACAGTTATGGCTGAAATTACGTGCCTCAATCGTGAGTTCACACACTGTACAGCATCCACACTTAACGTGCCCCAGGATAGGAGGAAGGCCCCAGTTGGATTCAATTGTAGTCATGGTAGTAGGGGCAGGTAAAGCAGATCTTACTAGGTGGTCCCTTAGGTTCTTGCTTTTCTTGAAAGCGAATAGTGGCCTTTCTAGATGTATTGGGCCTGCATTAAGTGTGGGCCAATGTTTGAGAATGGACTTCCGAATTTTGTTGGATACGGGTGAGAAGGTGGTTACGCACCTTCTCTCCCTTTATAACCGAGCTTGGGATCGAAACGTCGACTGCTTTTAGAGTTATTCATACATGTGACCTCACCACATTATTGTTTGTATGAGTAACTCCAGGATACACTGTCATTGTACATTTATATCAGTGACCTGCAAGCTCACCCTGTTTGCCTTTTTTTTCTGTCACTTGCTTTCACTTCTTCCCTACGTAAGGCACAGGACTGTGCCCTGCTGTAACCCAACTCTTAAGGGTTATGCGTTGTATTGTTAGAAAAAACAATCTTTTAAACTAATAAATATTCCTTGCCCGGCCACCCAAATCTGACACAACTGACTGCACG
Organism: Lissotriton vulgaris; assembly: GCF_964263255.1. NCBI lineage: Eukaryota > Metazoa > Chordata > Amphibia > Caudata > Salamandridae > Lissotriton > Lissotriton vulgaris. The sequence continues at coordinate 1,024,867,350 of NC_141695.1, read as the reverse complement.
ACAGCTGGGGCAAGGTGGTGTAATCACCCTTTGCTTTAGATATAGTATTCCTATATCTAACCCTAAAATGGACACATGTATTCCTATCAGTCACTCCTATGACAGGCCTTAACAATCCTGAAGGCAGAGTGCATTGGAATTATGTGAGAAGGTGCTCTGGCATGAGCTGAGCCCGTTTGCAGCTTGCGGAACCAAGTCCTAATAGCTGTTCCATGATAACGCGTACCATATACTCTTAAGTGCATTATAATCCTCGCGGTTATTTGCCAACTTTGGTATCGCTTTATCAAAACATGTCGATTAAGGTGTCATACGAATTGGAATACTAACCCCTCGCCAATTCTGGTGACGGGGTTAGCATTCCACCCTTCTAGAGGGACACGACATGTATGTAACTGTGAACCCCGGTTAAAGTTAACTCGAGCCTCAGCATCACAAAATGGATGCTGCCACCACAGACACAAGACAGACCTCCTGCTGCTGGGAGTCCTTCCAGCGAGGAGAGCTCGGACAAAGGGTTTCCTGTCAGGGGCGGTGCTAGCACCATCCCAGACAGGATTTTGTGTATCCCAGGTAGGCAGGTCTGAGAGGAAGGTGACTGCAAGTGGCACCCCAGTGCTCACTGTGCATATGCCGGCTCAAACCAGTTCCAGGGGCACCCCAGCCCCTGAGCTGGGGAGAGACCGGACAAAGGAGAGGGGTGTAACCACCCCCCTTCCTGGTCCCACCCATGGGCAGGACCTAGTCACGTGCCAGCCCCTTTTCTTAGAATAAAGGTAGGAGCGGGCCCCCTTCCCAAATTAGATAATCTTGAATCTTAAACTACTTTCCACGAAAGGAACTCTTGACTTTCTCTGAAGACTCTCCCTTGTGGCTAAGGAGTAGCCACCCTGCACCCGCAGGCACCACCTAAGCATCGCGGTTTGCTGCACGTCCATTCTCCGGATCAAGACTGACCAGCTCGACGAGACCCGGATTCCCTGGCATCTCTGAACTCTGCACTGTTTTTAGGTCCAAAGAGTGTAGCGCTTTCTCAGCTGGAGTGTTCGGACTAGCAAAAAACGTAGGCAGTGTAACTGACTGGTTAATGTGAAAATCCGAGATCACCTTAGGAAGGAATCTCGGATGAGTGAGAAGTACCACTCTATTCGCATGGAAAGCGAGATAAGGTTCTGTAGAACAAAAAGCCTGTATCTCGCTCACCCTGTGCACAGAAGTGATAGCTACTAAGAAGGCCACCTTCCACGGCAGATGTTGAAGGGACGCCTTATGAATGGGTTCGAATTGGGGACCCATCAATTTCGACTCCCAAGGTGGAGAAGGAGCCCTCACCGGAGGGTAAACTTTCTTGAGACCCTCCAGAAAATCCTTTACCACTGGCATTTGAAAGAAAGAAACCTGAGTAGGTGACTTTCGATATGCTGTTATTGCTGCCAGATGGACCTTTATAGAAGAATACTATAAACCTGCTTTGGCCAAAGAAAGTAAGTATGGTAACAGTATCTGTTCTTAACCTTGAATCGGGTCATGACCTTCAGCAACACACCATATGAAAAACCGCTTCCACTTGAAAGCATACAACTTTCTTGTTGAAGCTCTCCTTCCCTCTCTCAAAATGTGCATACAGTCCTGCGAGAGGCCTAAGTGTCCATATCGGACGAACTCAGGAGCCATACTGCTAGCTTCAGGGACGGCAGGTTGGGATGGAATAGTCTGCCGTTCTCTCTGGTCAGTAGATCCGGACAGCAAGGTAGCCTCCTGTGCGGTACTTTGGACAGATACAGGAGATCCGGGTACCACCATTGGCGTGGCCAATCCGGAGCCATCAGGATCATGTCTGTCTTGGACTTGTACAGTTTCTTGATCACCAACGGAATGAGTGGAATCGGTGGAAAAGCGTAGAGTAATGTTTCTGACCAGTCTATCCACAGAGCATTCCCCTTGGACCCTCGTTGTGAATTTGAATTTTGAATTTGAATGCAGATTTGTAAAGCGCATAGCTACCCTGGGGCGACCCAGCGCTGACAATCAACCTGTAGCTTTCAGAGGGGGGAAGTAATAGAGATGGGTTATGGGAAGAGCCGCGTTTTTAGTTGCTGGCAAAAGGCAAGTAGGTTGTGTTCTCTTCGGATGGAGAATGGGAGGGAGTTCCAAAGCTTTGGAGCATTGTATGAAAACAGTCGCCCCCCGGAGCATGCCTTTCTTATTCTGGGGACGCTGGCCAGGGAAAGGGAGGTTGATCTGAGTTGTCTGTTCGAATGATGAGGTTTGACAAGAGATCTCAGGATAGGCGGGCCTCTGCCTTGTAGTATTTTGTGTGAAATGCAGAGGGTCTTAAAGGTGATCCTTTCCTTGATCGGGAGCCAGTGTAGGGATCTGAGGGCTGGTTTGGCAGAGCATCTAGAATTGGTCCCGGTCAGGAGTCTGGCGGTGGCGTTTTGGGCGCATTGCAGTCTGTTAATGACCGATGCGGGAGCCCCTAAATAAAGGGCATTTCCGTAGTCCAGTCTGGAATTAACTAGCCCCTGAATGAACAGTTTCCTGGATTGAAAGGGGATTAAGTGAAGGATTTTTCCCGCTGTCTGAATAAGGCCGAAGCATGTGCCGGCGTTTTTTCTGGCCTGGATTTTAAAATTGAGGTCTTGGTCCAACCAGATACCTAGGCTTTTGACTTCGGACTTGGGGGGTGATCCCATACTGAGGTTCCGTGACGATTTGAACCCGTGTTTTCAATATTGTCGGAAATACATAATTTTGGTATCAGTGAACCGCAAATGATCCATTTAGCATATCCTGGTGTTTTCGCTATGCTACGAGCAAGAGTACTCCTGCTACAAACACATTTCCGATCTACCCATGGCATCCATCTTAGATCATGGCAGCCATTTTGTGTTTCTTGCCCTCACATACGCAATAACCTCTGATTTCTCCATTTCAATTAAGGACACGTAGGCTTAGCCGGAGATTCACCTCTCTAGTGACACGTGCACCGTAGAACAGAACACGCTGTAGCTGCATGACTCGACAAAGGCTGCCTCCTCTGCCCGAGGCCAGTCCTGCTATACTGGTTCTTGTGTCCGTTGGCCTGATCACGATTAGGCGGCCGAAGCTGGTAGCCTTGCCCATTTACAACCTACAAACATCCCTTATCCTACTTTCCTATCTTCCACACCTGGCTCCGTTCCTTTCTTTCTGAATCTTTATTAGGGGGAGGTAACGAAATTTACGATGAGGCGGTCCGACTCTTGAATGCAATATTGACAAGGGATTGTGATGAACTAGTGGGAACCCCTCTTCGTAATGTTTGACATCAGATATTATCGACGATTCCTGTGTAACGCCAAATATTTATTGTTTAGGACACAAAGGTTTGGGAATGTATTACATGTAAAGAATTTGCCTCAAGCTCAAATTTTAGTATATAAGGAGCAACCCTCTTTGTACAAATTGAACAGGCTCCTAGATACTGCCCGTGTGTAGTTTCTGTGACTTCTGTGTCCCTGCAGTAATAAACCTTTGGTCTTTGACGCCACCATCGAGAAGCCCGTGTTTCTGTTTATTCGTGCACTGAGACAGGTAGAACTCCGGGGTCTTTGGGTGTTGTCCCCTGACACCTCTGGACGGAACCAAAAAGTCCAGAACTCCAATTGGCGCCCACAGTGGGGCGACGTCATTCGGTACCGGTCCAAAAGCCTGAAGAGTTCGAGAAGCTTCGTGTGAAGATTCCTGAGGGAGGCGCCCCACTTCATCGATCCCGGCATATCGCAAAAGTGGCCCGAAGTTCTCTTCCACGAGGGTTCCCGTTCAAGACGGCTGCAGTGGGCCGTTGCCTTGACCGTCGCCCTGTCTTGGACCCGAGGTGCAGTCCTTAGTACGGCGAGACAAGACGGGTTTCTCCTTGGTGACGTCTTCAGTACCTCAGTTAAGTATTTAGTGGTTGACTTTGTGAGGGTTGTTAAAATCCTTTTTGGTTCTTGGTTTGGTTTCGTAAGACTATCACTGGTTGTTGTTCTGGTTACGATAATCTATTGGTTTAGTTTGGGTATCGATACATCAGTTCGCTTTTGGTAGGCCTAAGTTCTTGGTTCGAGTGCACATATCTGTTTTTGTATTGTTCGATTCTGTGTTCCGGATTGCAAAATGGTAAGTCGGAAAAATTGTATGTTGTCGTGTTTTGGTTGCAACAGTGATTCACGATTGGAGGACTCATGTCTGGTTCCTCCGATTGGGACTCCTCTATATGATTTGTATTGTAAGCATGGTGTGGGTCCTATATCTTATAATGAGGTGTGGGTCCGCTATACAGAAAAGGATGGTGTCCTTAGTTGGCCACTGCATGGTAGTTTTGAACCCGAAATCCTTGATAATTTAGAAGCGAAATTGTTTAGGAAGAAAGCCCGGCCGGCAATGTTTGATTCTTTCCGTTACTGGCGAAAAGAATCCAAACAGAGAGAAATTAAAAGGTTGAAGAAAGAACAGAAAGAGCAAGAATTGACTTTAGAACAGGCTGTTAAGCAGCTGCAAGTCAACGAGTCTGAGAAGGCCGTAGAGGTGGCCATTAGAGAGCATAATTTAGCGATCGACAAGTGCTATCCTGCCTTGCCATCGAAAACAACTAAGATAGTAGAGGACCCCGAAAACGATCCTATGTTGTCTTACTTGTTACAGTCACCTCCACCGTATGCACAAGGTGCTACGGCTCCTCCTGTACCGAATGTTCAATTGCCGGTTGCTGGACAACCTGGTATTCCTGCTCCTGCCCCTCAGAATCAAGCTCCTGTACCTCTTATAATTAATGTGAATATTCCTTCGGCACCTCCTCTTCCTGGGTTGCCGGCTTCTTTGCCTATACCTGTATCGCTTACACCTACTGTTTCACAAGCTATCTTACTTGATACTCCTACCGTCCCGCTATCTGTTCCTACTGCTTCTGTGTTCTCTACCTCTGCTAGCATTATGACTCCGCTTACTGTTCGTCGGAGAATCACTGATTCTGTCTCTAATATTCTGTCTCCTTTCTATAAAACTTTAATTAAGACTCCTGCCTCTGACTCTGTACAGAGACGTAGTCAGCTTCCGAGTACTGAGGAACGGGGAATATTAGATTCCACGGCTCTCAGATGGATTTCGAAAAGTAGGAGATACAGTACGAGGGATGTACTAGATACATTTATGCAATGGAATGAACCAACGCAACGATATGTCTTCGACGAGATGTGCTCTCTTTTACGTGAGGAACTAGAAGAAGATGACTCTGAATCGAATTTAGAAGACTTAATTAAGGTACAGAAAGAGTTTGCTGCAGGAATGATAGTAGGTCCAGATATAAAAGAAGCGATGGAACTGATTTTAAGTTATAGAAATGATCCATCACTTCGTTCACCGAGAGACTTAGAGAAAAGTAGTACGAAGCAGACTCGCCAATATCCAATGAGGGAGGTTCCTCCAATTTGGCGCGAAGCTGTGCAAGCTGATGCCATTAATGGTATTGTAGCCGCTCCGGCGCAATTCCAGAGAGTATGGATACACATTCCATGGAAGCGTGCCGAAGTGTTAGCAGTGAAACAGGCCTTGCCAGATCCGCGTAAGAATCCTGCTGGATATTATAAGGAGTTAGCACAGACAGTTGAGGCTTGTGTAATGAATCTAGCGGACATCGACATGTTATTTGGGAATGTAGTTCCACAACCAATTTGGGCTAAGATACGTAAAGAGAATCATCCAGTAGCCCTAGGTGGTGATTGGGCAGCTATCATTGCAGCAGATGGTCAGCAAATAGGTGGTTCCAAACCCGAACCTCTAATTGCTAATCTTCCAGGTAGGATAATTGACTTAATGAAGACTCTGATGCCAGCATTGCGCGTTAATTGGGACAAGTTGTCCGCATGCAGGCAAAAGAAAGACGAAAGTGTCTCCGACTTCTTCACGAGGTTTGAAGAGACTTTTGTAGATCATAGTGGTCAGGATATGAGCACAGAAGGAGGACAGAGATTGTTTGTCGACAAATTTGTACACAATTTACTACCAGAGCTCTGCAACAAATTGAAAGATTCCGAGAGTGCGTGGGCTGTCTCTACAACTGCACAAATACTTGCAACTGCACAGTATTATGAAAATAGGGATAAAGAGGAGAAAGAGAAATCCGATAAGAAAACGAAAGATTTAAAGACTAAAGTTCTTTTGCAACAGCCGTATCCGCCTCGCATGAATCAGACTAGTACACAGCAAGGATCATATCAAAGGACAGATTATAGTTCACTGAGGCCTCAATATCAGTGGAATCAGTGTGCGTATTGTAAGAAAGAGGGTCATTACAAAAATGAGTGTCCAGTCTTAGCGCAAAATAATGCAGCCGCAGCTCAGAGAGGTCGTGGTGGTTTTGTACAGAATTCTAGAGGTCGAGGACGAGGTGCTATGCCTCCACAGACGAATGATCGCCCTTCCAATCACTTTGATCAACAAAATGGACAGTCTGCCCAACAAAATAGATCTCAACAGTATCATGTTGAAGACTATTGTGAAGTGGGTGAAGGATTTCAGCAAAATGAGTACTAGGACAGCCATGGACAGAGAGAGGGAGTAGTATCAGTTCCAGTGGATCAGAGTGGGCCTTATGTCGCAGTAGCAACATCAGGTGTAGTCGAACCGTTTCTGTTGGATACTGGTGCAGCAAAAAGTTCTATCATTCATGCGAAACTCCCTGGCGCACCTTTGTCCGGCTTAACAAATGTTTCTGTAGGTTTTTCAGGCGCCCCTGTTTACAACCCCATATCTGGTCCTTTGTCTATTTCTGTTGGACCGTGCCAATTGAAAGCACCTTTGATTTTGACGACAGGTTGTAATGAAAATCTGCTTGTTTAGACTTGTTAAAACGCCTATATGCGACATTGTACTGTTCTCCGGAAGGAGTACAGCTTACATTGGGTAAAAGGATCACCTCTCCGATGTACTTGTCAATGGATGCACTCCCGCCGGAGCTGCGTTCACTCCCTGATACTCTTTGGGCAACTGGTCCTAATGATGTAGGCCTTTTGGAAATACCACCATATGTAGTCACTTTGAAAACAAATGTAAAATTTCCACGAATTCCTCAATACAAAATCTCTAGTGAAGGTGAACGTGCACTTTTATTGATTGTACAAGATTTGATTAAGAAAGGTGTGGTTGAAGAAACTAGAGGAAATGTATGTAACAGTCCTGTATTACCGATTTTGAAACGTACTGATCCGACAAAGCCTCCAGTATATAGGTTTGTTATCGATCTCAGAGAGGTTAATAAAATTGTGGTTCCGCAGTTCCCTGTGGTTCCAGACATTACTGCCTTGTTAACGTTGATTCCTGCTACAGCCACATGGTTTTCAGTCATCGACTTGAAGAATGCCTTTTTCAGCATTCCGATAGCCGAAGAAAGCAGAGATATTTTCGGCTTCTGTCTAGGAGGTCGAAGCTTCAGGTTTAAACGCGCTCCACAAGGCTATTGTGAGAGTCCGTCCATTTACAGTCAGGCATTAAAAAGTCAGTTAGATTCCTTTGTACTTCCTCCAGGTTCTGCTCTAGTCCAGTATGTAGATGATCTTCTAGTGGCTGCCGATGACAAGGAAACTTGCAAAGCAGCTACGATTTCGTTATTGCATCATTTGTCCAATTTGAATCACAAGGTGTCACCTTCGAAAATGCAATACTGCTGCCAAGAAGTGACCTACCTAGGTCATCTCTTGTCAAAGGAGGGAAGGAAGTTGACCCCAGAAAGAATAAAAGCAATTATGCAGATGAGTGTTCCCCGCACGCAGAGAGAAGTACGTGCCTTTTTAGGTATTACCTCGTACTGTAGGCAGTGGATCCCAAATTTTTCTCTTTTAGCAAAACCATTGGTAGCTTTGACTGGGAAAGGTGTTCCGAGTCCGGTGCCATGGTCCGATGAATGTCAGGAGAGTTTTTCTGAGTTACGAAAAGCATTGTGTTCAGCTCCTGTATTGGGTACACCTGACTACAGTAAGCCATTCACGCTCTATGTTCACGAAAGAGAAGGTTGCGCGTTGAGTGTTCTGACACAGAAATTTGGTGATAAACAACGCCCTTGTGCGTATTTTTCATCAACATTAGATCCGGTAGCTAGAGTGTTACCTAGTTGTTTGAGAGCTACAGCGGCAGCTGCGGCTTCCATTCGACAATCTGCTGGTTTGGTGATGAACAACATGCTAGTGGTTATGGTTCCTCATGCTGTGGATACACTCATGAACAGAACCAAGACACAACACCTTACCAGTGCTAGATTATCTGGCTACGAGCTGACACTGCTAGCTAGTCATATTCAAATCAAAAGATGCAATGTATTGAATCCAGCAACATTGTTGCCGACTAATCAAGAGTCGAGTGATTCCGAGCCCCATGATTGCTGTTTTAGAACTGGGGAAGAGACAAAAGGACGAATTGATTTAAAAGACACTCCGTTGTCAGACCCAGATGGCACGTTGTATGTGGATGGATCATGTTTTAAATTGGAGAATGGTGATGTGACCGCTGCTTATGCAGTAACGACTTTGAGGACGATTGTGGAGACTGCAAGAGTGAGTCAGAATTCTGCCCAAGCTGCAGAATTAATCGCTCTAACAAGAGCGTGTGTTTTAGCTAAGGGAAAGAGAGTGAATGTGTTCACAGATAGTCAGTACGCATTTGGCGTGGCCCATAGTTTTGGCCGTTTGTGGAAAGAAAGAGATTTCATTACGTCCCATGGGACTAAGATTCAACATGGTCAGCTAGTTAACGACTTGTTGGAATCTCTAACCTTGCCGACTGAAGTTGCAATTGTGAAATGCAGTGCTCATAAAGCAATCACGGATGATGTTGGTCGTGGGAATGCTTTTGCTGATGAAACCGCTAAACAGACAGCTAGAGATATGATGAGTAGAATGTATGTTGCTACGTCTGCAAGATGGATTTCCGAGTCTGGAATGTGTGAGGATACAGTGGAAAGTGTGAAAGAGATTCAGAAAGAGGCAACTGAGGAGGAAAAGCGTGCATGGAAAGAAAGTACGGGCAAGTTGGATTCGAGTGGGTGTTGGATTGATTTGTCGGAACAACAACGTTGGATGTTGCCTGATGCGTATGTGCTTGCAGTGGTGACAATGGCACATGGAGTAGCGCATATAAGTTCTAAAGGAATCTGTAAGATGTTGGCTCCAGTCTGGAAGAATGATGGGATTAGTAAATGTGCAGAGAGAGTGGTGAAAAATTGTATGGTATGCCTGATGCATAATCCTGGCAAGGGAATCTCAACTCCTGCTGGTCATTTCGCTCCTCCTTCCTGCCCCTTTGAAGTAATTCAGCTAGATTATATACACATGGATCGTTGTAACAATCTAAAATACGTCCTGGTGGTAGTCTGTGCATTTTCCAGATGGATCGAAGCATATCCACTAAAGGACAATACTGCCCTATCAACTGCCAAAATTCTTCTCAAAGAATATTTCCCCAGATACGGAATGCCACGGATTGTATGGTCAGATAACGGAAGTGAGTTTATAGGGAAAGTTATGCAGAGTGTGTGTACCGGTTTGGGCATTAAACAAAAGTTCCACAGTGCAAACCATCCCCAGTCTGCTGGTTTAGTTGAGGGTTACAATGGCACCCTCAAACTAAAACTAGCTAAAATACAGGCATCCAGGGGTTTATCCTGGCCAGACGCACTACCCTTGGCTCTGTTATCCACAAGAGCGACTGTACATTCTAGAGTAGGGCTTAGTCCATATGAGATTGTCTTTGGTCGTCCCGCTAATATTTGGGGAGTGCCAAGGCCAAGGGAGTTCTGTTCTCTGGAATATCCAATGTTGATTGACTACCTTTACGACTTGACTGCTAAATTGAGTCTTATTCACCAACAGGTTTTCGATGCATTGCCAAAGCCACCGGAGAGTCCAGGTCATCAGCTGAAACCAGGTGACCACCTTGTGGTGAAAAACTTTGCGAGGACGAAGAACCTTCAGCCCAGATTTGTTGGCCCCTTCCAGGTGTTATTGGCGACGAGAACTGCTGTTCGTGTGGCTGGTCGCAAGCATTGGATCCATGCAACACACGTCAAACGTGTACCCCTGCCACTACCTTATGACGACTGGGTTAAGAAGGGAATTGGTGCCTCTGAATTCGAGCAAACACCCAAGTTTGTCCCTTTTAGCGATGCTGAATTGATAACTGACACTTCGAACTCTGACTCTTCTCCTGAAACTACTCCTTTGAACTCTGAACATTTGTCCTCTGCATCAGAAGAAACTCTGTTATCTGCGAACCTGAACACTGCAACATCTACTAATGATACACTATTTTCCGATCAAACAGTTCCTGCAAAACTAAGATACAATTTACGATCTCGTAATATGGACAAATAAAGCAGGAAACTGCCTATTGTGATATTTGAATTTTGAACTTTTGCCATCAGCCAGGAAGTTTGCTATTGTTTTATTGTTTTTAAAATTGCCTTGCCGTCTGGGTAGCCGTAGGGTCGTGGCTGTGTGCCTAGTTGAATCTGCGGGGGTCAGACACAAGGTCGATCTTTCTGTTGGTTCTGGGAACTCCCAGGGCTAATAGAGGCATTTTCATCTACGTACACATCATCAGTGGTCGCGAGCGGATTGTAGAAGATGGAGCTTCCTGCGCTGCAACGAGAAAATGTGATTTATGTTCGCAGAAACAGACTTTACAGAATTCTTCATAGTAAATGTTTTCTGATGCAATGTGCTATTACATTTTTAATTGTTTTAATAACGTTGGTGGGTGGAATCGTTTTTAGTATAAATTTAATCTTTGTGCCAGTAACGACAGTAGCTCCCCTTGACCCTTCTACCTCTACTGTTTTTTCTATTCACTCTTTTCACTCGTTTCCTGAACATGAGCAAGCTCGACGTTCAGAATTCATCAATAACACTTTCGTACAGCTCTTGCACCAACACCAACTGGTAGTTAACACTACAGACTGCTGGGTGTGTGGCTTGATACCCCACACTATGGATAAAGGTATTCCCTATCTGGTTTTGCCTTTCAGCTATAATGGATCATTTCAGGCCTTTCAAACCATCTTTGCTTATGCCCTTGAAACCTATCCTCCGCGTCCACCACGTTCCACTAAATATAACTCTGCCAACAAAGCTCTAGTTCAAGGTATTATTGATATGATCAAGGATGTCAATAACACTCCATCTTACCCTAGAGACGAATTAAGAGTATATTTGAGTTGAAATTCTTCAGAGTATCGCCTTAGTTTGGGAGAAAGCAAGCGTAAAAGCTCAACTCCAATCTGGGTCGTACCTCACCGAGGTCAGGTCTGTTTGCAAGGTAATGGGAGAAATCCAAGAGCTCAGCTTGGGAGGAGTGAGTGCGTAGAGACTTACGTGTTTCCGTCTAACTCTTCCCCTGCCTTTCTTACTGCTAGGGGTACCTACTTCATCTGTCAAGACAGAGCGTATACATGGTTGCCTGCTGACTTTTCAGGGTCATGTTATATTGCTCGGTTGTTGCCTCCAACATACACTGCTTCATCTGATTATCACAAGATCAGAGTAGCAAGAGGTGTTTTCAGCAAGGAAGATACCGCTGGTCAGGAGGCTGGAGACTTCTTCAAAGGTTTCCTTCCGTTCTGGGGGCCTATGGCCAATAGTAGAAACATACGTCAGCTAACACGGGTAGTTGAATCTACTATTACCGAAACTGCTGGTGCCCTTAGCAACTTGACAGCTGAGCTTCAGGCGGATAGACTCATGACGTTGCAGAACCGTATGGTTCTAGACGTAATACTTGCAGATCGAGGTGGGGTATGCAGAATGATCCAATCGAGCTGCTGTGTCTTTATTCCCAATAATGCTCCAACAGTCTATGAGGCGATCTCTAAACTACACAAGATTTCCGACTCTATTCATGTAGACAAGGGAAACTGGTCCTTCATGGAGTGGTTGTGGACTCTGATATCAGCGTGGGGATGGAAGGTTCTGATGGTCATTGGTGTCATCTTAGTATTCCTGTTCTCGTGTTGCCTGATTATCCAGTGTGGTCCAGCTCTGTGTAGTCTCTGTGCTGCAACCTGTTTTAGAAAACCACCTGCGTTCGGAGAAAAGGCGCGAGAAAGGATGATGATACAACAGCATGTCACTGACCTGATGAACATAGAACTAGATTCTGACATAGACTGAGTAATTGCCTATGTAAGGGCAAAAGGAGGGTCTGAGGTTCCGTGACGATTTGAACCCGTGTTTTCAATATTGTCGGAAATACATAATTTTGGTATCAGTGAACCGCAAATGATCCATTTAGCATATCCTGGTGTTTTCGCTATGCTACGAGCAAGAGTACTCCTGCTACAAACACATTTCCGATCTACCCATGGCATCCATCTTAGATCATGGCAGCCATTTTGTGTTTCTTGCCCTCACATACGCAATAACCTCTGATTTCTCCATTTCAATTAAGGACACGTAGGCTTAGCCGGAGATTCACCTCTCTAGTGACACGTGCACCGTAGAACAGAACACGCTGTAGCTGCATGACTCGACAAAGGCTGCCTCCTCTGCCCGAGGCCAGTCCTGCTATACTGGTTCTTGTGTCCGTTGGCCTGATCACGATTAGGCGGCCGAAGCTGGTAGCCTTGCCCATTTACAACCTACAAACATCCCTTATCCTACTTTCCTATCTTCCACACCTGGCTCCGTTCCTTTCTTTCTGAATCTTTATTAGGGGGAGGTAACGAAATTTACGATGAGGCGGTCCGACTCTTGAATGCAATATTGACAAGGGATTGTGATGAACTAGTTGGAACCCCTCTTCGTAATGTTTGACATCAGATATTATCGACGATTCCTGTGTAACGCCAAATATTTATTGTTTAGGACACAAAGGTTTGGGAATGCATTACATGTAAAGAATTTGCCTCAAGCTCAAATTTTAGTATATAAGGAGCAACCCTCTTTGTACAAATTGAACAGGCTCCTAGATACTGCCCGTGTGTAGTTTCTGTGACTTCTGTGTCCCTGCAGTAATAAACCTTTGGTCTTTGACGCCACCATCGAGAAGCCCGTGTTTCTGTTTATTCGTGCACCGAGACAGGTAGAACTCCGGGGTCTTTGGGTGTTGTCCCCTGACACCTCTGGACGGAACCAAAAAGTCCAGAACTCCAATACAGGGTGGCCAGGAGAGGGATAGGGGGAGTTTGCGTGGGTTTCCTAGAAGAAGGATCTCGGATTTCTCTCCATTTAGTTTCAGGCGCGATTCGCACATTCATTGAAAGATGTTCTGGAGGCATGATGACACGTTGTCCAGACTTTTAGTCGACTGGTTTATGGAGACTACCAGCTGGGTATCGTCGGCGTACATAACTGTTTTTATGCCGAATGGAGTAACGATGTCTTCGAGGGGAGACATGTATATATTAAAAAGTGTGGGGCTCAGGGAGGAGCCCTGGGGGACCCCACACTGGAGAGGAAGAGCACTCAAGTTAACTGTGCCGTCGGAAACTTGGAAGGTTCTGCCTTCTAGGAAGGCAGAACCTTCCAAGTGGGTATCTGGACGCGAAGACGCGGCATTTTGCGTTTTCGGCGTCCGCGAAGAGATCGATTTCTGGTGTCCTCCAGGTCTGGAAGGGGAACGTCGTTTACGACGCAACTTTTAGCACGCAGTGCTATTACAACGCGGTTTTTAAATCGCATTCTATTACAACGCATGACTCTGGGGGGCGCTCAAGGATAGGGAATACTTTTAATTTACTTTCCAACACCTTCCCTAGTGTCAAAGGGGACTGGTGTTGGAATAGTAAATTAAAATATTCACTATCCAACACCCCTTTCTGTTATGCGTTGTAAAAGAATGCGGTATAAAAACCGCGTTGTTACAGCATGCGTGCTAAAAGCATGCGTTGTAACAACATACATCCGGTCTGGAAGACATCTTTTATTACTTCTTCTTTTAAGACTCAGTCGTGTGCTTCTGCGAAGTGTCTGCTTAGGTCGTCCGCTTGGATGTTGAGGACACCTGGCAGATGGACCGCCAATATGCTCATACCCCGAGCCAGAAGCCACTTCCAGATTGCTTGCGATTCGAGCGACAGAGGTCTGGATCTTGTTCCGCCCTGCTTGTTCAGATAGTACATCGTTGTTGTATTGTCCGTTTGAACAAGCAGGGAGGATGTCTTGATCGCTGGAAAGAACGCCTTGAGAGCTAGGTAGACAGCTCTGAGTTCCAACATGTTTTTGTGATACAGTCTTTCTTTCTCCGACCAAACTCATTGAATTTGAAGCGATCCCAGATGAGCGCCCCATCCCTGAGGGGACGCATCCGTCACCAGTGATTGTCTCGGCATGTCCTCCTGGAAAGGGACTCCTACTACCAGATGACTCCGCTGCATCCACCATCGGATGGAGATCTGTAATGACCAGGGTAGTGACAGTTTGTCCTCCCAACGATTTGAAAACTGGAACCACTGGTCCTCCAGAGACTGCTGCAGAGGCCTCATGTGCAGCCTGGCGTTTGGTACAAGGAAAATGCATGAAGCCATGGACCCTAGAAGAGACGAGATCTGCCTGGCCGTGGGACGAGGAGTCTTCAGTAGCGTTTGACACTTGAGGACAATAGAGGATAGTCTCTCCTCCGGATACGCTTTTGCGTCCCTTGAATCCAGCAGTGCGCCCAGATAGTGTATCCTCTGTGTTGGATTGAGGATAGACTTCTTGAAGTTTACGTGCAGGCCCAGTCTCGGCAGCTGAAGTATGCAGAACGTGAGATGTTGTTGAAGCAGAACCAGAGACGCACTCTTTAGCAGCCAATCGTCTAGGTATGGATAGAAAATGTGCTTCTTCCTCAGAAAAGCCGCTACGACTGCCATGCACTTTGAAAACGTGCGAGGAGCTGACTTTAGCCTGAAGGGCAGCACTGTGAACTGGAAGTGGCTTGTTTGGATACAAAACCTTAGAAACTTCCGATGCTTTGGATCGATGGGGATGTGAAAATAAGCATCTTGAAGATCTATGGAACACACCCAGTCCCCTTGATGCAGAAGTGGAATTATTTGATGTAACACCAAAATTCTTAACTTTTCTCGCCAAATGAACTGGTTGAGGCGCCTGAGGTCTAGTATGGGCCTGAACTCCTTGTTTGGACCTTTCTTTGGAACTAGAAAATATCGGGAGTAAATGCCTTGCCGACGCTGTGTCTTTGGAACCTCCTCAATGGCATTCTTTAAGATCAGGGCAGACACTTCTTGTCTCAAAAGATGAATACGATGGGTCACAGACTTTTGAGGAGGAATGGAAGGTGGTGGCAACTTGAATCTGATGGCATATCCAATTTTTTACCATATTCAGAACCCATTTGTCTATTGTGATGTTTGTCCCCTCTTCCCGGCAAAACCGAACACTTCCCCCCACCGGAGTGGGTAACGGGCTCAGGGGAAGCAAAAGCTCACTGTTTTTGTTGCTGCTGCTTGTTTCCAGATGCAGACTGCCTGGAAATGCCACCTCTTCCTCGACCAGGACGACGCTGGGAGAACTGAGATCTTCCCTGATTTTGCTGAGACGACCATTGAGGGGTTTGAACCCTCTGCTGGTTCTGTCTCCTGTCGTACGGATGGTATTTTTTCTTAAAATCCTTCCTTTTCTCCAGACCAACAGCTCCCACTGTATCAAGTTCTGTTTTGATACGTGACATCTCATCATCAGCATGAGATCCGAAGAGTGATTTTCCGTTAAAAGGAAAGTTAAGAATTCGGTATTGTGCCTCAGGCTTAAGACCTGTGAGCCTCAACCAAACGGAGCGCCTGGCGCAGAGTCCATGCGCGTAACCATGCGTAGACAAATCCGAAGCATCAGCGGCTGCACTAATCACCCGGTTAGCTACTAGCCCACCTTTATGTAAGATCTCCAGAAAATCATGTTTCTCTTGTTTTGGAAGCTTCGCTGCGAAACGAGACATGGAGTCCCATAGGGCACGGTCATAGCGACCCAGCAACGCTGAGGCGCTGGCGACTTTCATGTAGGAAGCAGAGGTGGCACACATTCGCTTTCCTACTGAGTCCATAGCCTTACTGTCTTTATCCGGCGGCACAGAAGATGACGCCGCTCCTGTTTGATTCTTACCTGCTGCTGAGACAATTGCAGAATCCGGTTTTGGCTCTGCCCTCAGAAAGAACGGATCATTGTCCGGTGCTTTATATTTCTTAGCGATCCGAGAAGGAACCGCTCCCAATGCTGCTGGAGTTAAGAACTTGTGTTCCGCTGGCTCCAACAGACCTGGCACCAGAGGAAGTAAGGGCCTTGACGTTAGCTTTCGGTGCAAAGTCTTGAAAATGACAGTTGTCTTGGTGGTAGAGACCGGCATTTCGATATTAAGTTTAGCTGCTCCACGATAGAGAACCTCATTAAATATAACCACGTCATCAATCGGTATAATCCTACTTGGAGAAGTTGCTGACAGTGTCGGCGAATAGCCCCCTTTCGAATTTGTAGACCTTGTAGAAGATCTAGTATCGCGCCTTCTCGAAGAATGGCAACGTGATGATCTAGGCGAAGGTGAAGACCGCCTCCTCACTGATGGAGACTTTCTCGGAGGAGGACGCTCACGTCTTCTCGGAGAGTGCACCGACTGTCTTTGAGGAGATCTCGATCTTGAAGCAGGTCTTGCAGACACAGGAGATCTGGAATTAGACCTTGGAAGATTTATTTTCCTTATCTTCCAGTCTCTAATCTCCCCCAGCCAACGCGGCGAGATATTAGTTGCCGGCTGAACAGGTGAAGGCGCCCTCGAGGGCTCTAGAGAGACTTTCACAATCCAATCTGTAGTCCAGAGGAGGAAGAGAAACTCCCAGAAGACACAGTATGAGCCATAGACCGGTCTTTAGACACCGTCCTAGGCTTCTTAGGTGCAGGAGACGCAGATGACGAACTCCTCGACGAGGATCTCCTCGTCGGCGCCGATTCCCTCAGCGCGATTTCCTCGGCGTCGATTTCCTCGGCATCGATTCCCTTGGCGTCGATCTCCTCGGCGTCGATTCCCTCGACGGCGATGGTCTCTTAGGCGTCGACGTCATGTGATTTCTTGACGCCACCTGGCTTGGGCTCTTCGACGTCGAAACCTCTGCTGGCCGGTTCGACGTCATGGCACCTCTCAACAGCGACCTTGACTTATGTTCCGAGCCTCGCGGCGGTGACCGTCGACGTGACGACGTCGAGTCCCGCCCTCTTGCAGTCGTAGGCGAGCCGGACCTGGATCTTCTACACTCATGTCTCTTCTCACCTTGCTTCGACAGCGTGATCTTCGACGGCAAAGGATGCCTCGACGGTCGCCGCAATGGAGATTTCGATGCCGATTTTGAACACAGAGGTACCTTAGAAGAAGATCTGTCCCTCAACGCAGTAGGGGACCGATGTTTTCTCTTCTTTGTCTTTGAGCTCTTTGTGCGAAGAAGGCCCTTCTCCCTCTCCTTGAGAGTTCGGTTAGACAACTTGCTGCATTGGTAGCAGAGTTTTGGCTTGTGAGAAGATGGTAAACAAACTACACAGACCGAATGAGGGTCTGACTTGGCCATTATTTTACCACAGGCCGGACACTTAAACTAGGCTGGCATTATGACTGGAAAAATAGTCAAAAACCAGGAAAAGAATTGTTGAATTAGTCAAACAATGACTAAAGACGTTGAGTAAAGACGAAAAAATTAGAGAAATACCAGAATAAAGTGATAAAATATAACAAATTGGCGAGCTCAATGCTCCAGGATCCTCACAGGAGGAGCCGGAAAAAAGAACTGACCTAACTGTCACCTGTGGTGCATGATGGGAGCCTGGAGGCTCATGGAGGTTTTAAAGGCACGGCGCCAAGTTTTTCAGATCCTGCCTGTTTTTACCTTTGAAAACAAAGGTTGTGTGTTTCAAAGAAACCCAGGGCAGTGTTTCTTCTTTACATTATCATATAATGTATTATATATGTCTTTATTTAGCAAATGTAAAAGTGTGACATGCAATAATGGCAGTTTTTTTTAGCATAGTATGGTGTATTTCAGGCTGCATATTTATGTGTATATGCATTATCTATATATATATGTTTTTTTATATGTATTTATATATATATATATATATATATATGTAGATATATTCATATTATTGGCTATTGCTCCGGGGTCCCGCACGTGGGCGGGACTATTCAGTCCTTATGACTATTGATGAGTATCCCCTAGAAGAGAACCTTTGAAATTCCTCCGATATAGTTAGTTGTACTAACTAGATCTCACGCGCCCACAATCCACTGCTGAAGATGTCACATTACATCATTCATGACATGGTCATTGACATCACTGATGACATCTCAAATGACCACTGACGACATCATCCAGTGAATGTGGTTTGCTTCGTTATTTAAATATGTTGGTTCCTAGGCTGAACACCCAACGTTGTACCTTCTCAAACAGTCCATTCTC
The DNA here is from genome assembly GCF_964263255.1 of Lissotriton vulgaris. Classification (NCBI taxonomy): domain Eukaryota; kingdom Metazoa; phylum Chordata; class Amphibia; order Caudata; family Salamandridae; genus Lissotriton; species Lissotriton vulgaris. Next base: position 1,024,848,911 of record NC_141695.1, on the reverse strand, counting down.
TGAAGGTAGCTGTCCTATTATTGTCCACTTTAGATCATTTACTGCATGGGTTTCTGATAAGAAGTGGGACGCCAGTTTTGTCGTGCTCTTCTTACATCTAACATTGCTTTTATGTTCGCCAATCCTGATTTTAGCTGGTCTTGATGTCATGCCAATGTACTCGAGGCCACACGGGCATGTGATCATGTACACAACATTGCAACTGTTGCAGTTGGTGAATTTCCTCTGCTCCCATTAGCTGCCATTCCAGAATTTTAGCTTTTTACTTTTCTTGGTCAGATGGCAACTGCTACAGTTGCCACAGGCATGGTGACCCTGGACCCATTGAGTGGTTGATTTTTCAGATTGGGTGATCCGGGGCAGAGTGTGGACCAGCAGGTCCTTCAAAATCCTGCCCCTCTTGTGAGCAAATAGTGGTTTCTCTAAGTGTAGGTCACCACACACAAGCATCCTCCAGTTTTTATTCACAATTTTTTTAATCTGGTTGGAGTGTTTTAGGTAGTCACACAAATTGGTCTTGCGTTAAGGTCTTTTGGAATCCTGTCCTCCTGGAGCGCCTCTTATTGGGAGCTCTTTTCATTGCTCAGGAATTTAAAGGACATGCTGGTCAACACTATGCCCCGGACCACCCAATCTGAAAAATTCAACCACTCAATGGGTCCAGGGTCACAAAGATAAGTAAAAAGCTAAAATTCCGGAATGGCAGCAAATAGGAGCGCAGGAAATTTACTAACTGCAACAGTCGCAATGTCATGTACATGATCACATGCTCGTGTGGCCTCAAGTACATTGGCATGACATCAAGACCAGCTAAGATCAGGATTGGCGAACATAAAAGCGATGTAAGAAGAGCACGACAAAAATGGTGTCCTACTTATCAGAAACCCATACAGTAAATTATCTAAATTGGACAATAATAGAACAGCTACCCTCAGAGAATGGACTGTGAGATGGAACAACGTTGGGTGTTCCGCCTAAGAAAAAACATCAATGGATTGAATGATGTTCCGTGGAATCAATTAATTTAGAATAATTTTTGTACCATCTTTTGTTAAAGGGACTTTTTTTTCAAACTGTATAATCACCCACCCGACTCACACTGCCCAGTGACGTGTAATTTTAACTGTTCCTGACAGGTGCATGCCTATTTCCACTACCCTTAATAGGGATAGTATCTAGGTCTTGCATAACCGGTGCTTGATGTTAGTATTTTGGGATGCAACTAGTCATGAGCCAAACAGGATTGAGAAAATCACTGGTCCATTATCATATGTTTTTTGGATTTGTGTCTATTGGCCAGTACACTGAACTTCCCTTTTTTCCCAAAAATTCCAAAAACGTTTTTTCAGGTCTTCTTTTTGACAGAATTTTTCCGCCACCATACACTTCGAGAATAGACATAGTTGTGTCGAGTCCTTGGTTCGTCCGGGACTCATTTGCTGGCAGAAGTATTGTCTTGCCAGAAAGTACTCAACTATGTACACATAGAGTATGAATGTAGCTGTGGTGAGTGTGTGTATTTGTGTGGTTGTAATTTGATTATATGTATTTATTCTTTTCCAGAGGTTAATTACAGAAAGATCTTTTTAGAGGAAATGTTTTGATATAATTCATTTATAAATCGTGTATGTTTATGACTGTAAAATATTGTATTAATATGGAATTATGAAGACGAACAACTGGCAAAGAAATGGAATTTTTTGATAATATGAATTTGATGTTTAAAAAAAAGAAATGAGAAAAAAAGAATATGAAATTTTAAAAAATGAGAAGGGTTGAATGGTTACTATTGCTTTCTTAATGTTCATAAACTTGATGAAATGTATATGCACTAAGTTAATAGTTAAAAGTGTGCAGGTCACCGAGGGAACTATTCAGCATTGTGTGTTCTTTTCATACCCCTCTTTTCCCTGACCTAGATTTGTTGTAGAGGGGGTCCCCTAAATCTAGCTTTAGACGTAGGCTTGTAACAATCAAACCTAGTGGGAAATTGTTCTGCAGCCTTTTTTACGCTTTCTTCAAAAATCTGTAAATCATAATATCAGACCATATGCTGATTCTGAGAACTATGCACGAATACACGTTACGGATCGGCGTTCTAGTCCCCGTAAAAACCGCACCCAAAAGTGCATGCGCGGACGACCAGCGTCTCTCCCCACACAGCTGCGGTGGGTACTTCCTGTCCCATGACCACGGCCGTAAGCAATGGAAACGCTCCAGCCGTCATGAAGACTTCAGCCCGGCTGTTTTCGATTGAAGGACAATCACCAATCAAGTATAGTATTTTAGGGGGGGCGGAGCTTGCTCGAGTCCAAGATGGTTGCTTGACTCCCAAGCTCCGCAAAGCTGGCACATAATCCTGCAAATATACTGAGCCCGTAAGACGCTGGAGTGACACGGACTTGCGGAGGTTGGGGACGAGGCAGTCTGGCACCTACTGTCCGCTTGTGAACGCAGATCGAGGCCGCACTACGATACTACTCTGGCGGCAGCCATACGGAAGTACAGGCCGCGAAGCACCGTCCTGGAGTAACACTACCCTACGGGTGACGTCACTGTACGTGCAACCTGGGGTCGCATCGTAAAACTGGGAGGTGTAGCGATAGCTGATAAACCGCTGAACTTGGGCCTGGCGAGTGCTGTCGATCTACATGGCTGGTGGTGCAAGACTGTGCGACCTGGTGGAGGCTGGCTGCCTGAAGCGGAGACAGAGCTGCTCTGAGTTGACCGGATCCGACCAAGAACCATGGGGTGCTGTAAGGATCTACGCGGCAGCATTTAATGCTCCCGATCTGGACGGCGGCGGTGGGGCGGCCCTCCCTCGCCTAGGCGGACACCTGTAACGCAGATCTCTGAAGGACCACATTGACATAATTGGCGGCGCGCGACGTACTGCCGTGAACATTGCGGCGGACTGAGGCCAGTACTGGAGGGACTACCACTGTGGCCGAGGTGGGAGCAGAAGACTGAGGAGGTGAGGGGCGGCGTGCAACATATGCGGCTGGGGCCCTATGGTGGATTCGTGCTGAGAAGACTTGGCCAGAGGCGCTATCAGTGGACACGCTCTGGGTGTTGGCAGGGCTGCGAGGAACGGCGAATATGGCAGTGAGCAACAACTAGTGTGCTCTCTAACGCCAGCTGGAGCACTGCACAGGTGGACAACAATAGTGCGGAGCAGGTGTAGAATGAGACGTTTCCCCGCCAGTTTGAAGGAGCAGGCGGAAGTCAACAGTGGGAGGAAGCGGAGATAACTACGTGCGGGGAGGCACAGTAGGCAGCTCTGGCATGTTGTGTGCACCAATCTTTGCAGGTGTAGTCTGATAACCTGGTTGTTGATTGATTTGAAGCTTTTTTTTTTTTAAAACAATTTTTATTTGCAGATACCAAGAAATCACCAGCATAGTATGCATTATTCGGCCGCCACTGACGTGGGAGAGTCGTTACAAGAAAAGTAGTGTACACGGCCATTCAGCCCACACCCCGGAGGTCGGGCGGCATGCATAGGGTCAGCATCTCATGCATACCAGCCAAGCTGGTGGTGGCATTTCAAATCACAGTAAACATCTGCTTTTCTGTTAAGATAAACTCCCTCAAACCCCCTACTCTTATCCCCCCTACCCCCCCATCCCCAACTTTTCAACTGAGTTGTCGCCACTGCAACTGTCTTATGTCAAACCACGTCTTACACCTTGGGCTGCTTCAGGAGCCTATATCCCGGGTACCTTGGTTTACCAATATGCAGCCGTCCACTCCCGTCCCACCCTCCCCCCTGCGACGCCGGCAGCATTGCGTAGCCTGTGTGTGTCTCAACCCAGCCTCAGTGTCCACATGCATTTCACCACTAGGGTGACCATGAACCCAGTTCTTGCACTCATGACTCATTTACAGTGTGGCCCCTCCTCACCCCTTAGGCACAGTCCCTCATTGTCCCCCCTCCAAGCCGTGGTACTGTCTCCATTTGGCCCACACTCTGCGGAATTTCTTAGGGCACCCTCTAGCTTTGTATGTAACCCTTTCCGCCGCCATATAGAGGTCAAGTCCTCGTCTCCACTCCTCAATGCTCGGTGTTTCAGTGGCCCCCCAGTATTTCGCTATGTCCCTTTTTGCGACTACCAAAGCCAAGACTAAGAAAATAAGCAAAGGTCTCGGCAGATCGACCTCCGTCGTCATGCCCAGTAGAGCAAGCTTAGGCTCTGGCGTGAGTTCTACTCCTAATACCTCCCCGAGTTCCGTAAAGATGTGCGACCAGTAGTTTTGTATGTTTGTGCACCCCCAAATGATATGATAGAAGTCTCCCCGTTGTCTGCTGCACCTGAGGCAAGTTGGGTCACTTATTTTTCCCATTTTTAGGAGGCGTACTCTGTCGAAATACGTCCTGTGTAACACATTTAATTGAATGAGGCGTAGCCTAGATTTGATCGCTACTTCCCGGGGGTGCATGAGAACAATCTCCCAGTCCAGGTCCTCCAGCTCCCCTACCTCGGCCTCCCATATCCCTCTAAGCTTCGACAAGTCCCCTAGCATATTATTAGTCAGGGTTTCGTAGGTGAGGGACACCGCTTTGCTCATAACATGCTCCTGGAGGAGTCTGCCTTCCAGTGGTGCATATTCAGGCAACTCTTCGACTTGGATACTTTGTGCCCTCCAGGCGTGTCTTAATTGAGTGTATTTGAACAACTGTGACTGGTGTAGCCCGAATTCGCTCCGGAGAGCCTGGAACGACTTCAGTTCTCCTCTGGAGATCACATCGCCTATGTTAGATATTCCGATATCGTCCCACCTTTGGAATCCCCTGAGCTTATCGAGTTCTGTCAGCCACCGGCAATGCCATAACGGTGTTTGCCTGGTGGGTCTCCCCTCCCAACCCGTGCGTTTGGTAGCCTGTCTCCAAGCTTTCAGCGTGATCACCGTCGCAGGTAAGAGTGACTTCCTAAGTTTACCGCCATACAGATAGTGCAGTATGTTTTGGGGTGACAATTTGTGTCTTTCGAGTGCATATGTCGGGTGGTCCGCCGGAACATGTATCCAGTCATTGACCGGGGTCAGGTGCTCCGCCCAGTAGTAGGCCTCCAGGTTAGGCAGAGAGATGCCTCCGCTATATTGGTGGCGTTGGAGCGTCTGCAAGGCAATACGCGGTTGCTTTCCCAGCCATAAAAAGGTGCGAAGATCGGCGTGAATCTTTCGCAGCGCCGTGGTCGGTAACGGGTAGTATTCGTTTTGGAGGGCGTAGAGGAACTTAGGTAGGGTGATCATTTTATACATCGCCGCCCTGCCCAGAAGCGTGAGTGGCAGCCGTTTCCACCTAGCCATGTCTTGCACTGCGTCTCCCATTATTCTGTCTACATTCTTGGAGAAGGAGAGATGCCTGTCTAGGGTAATATACACACCTAGGTATTGAAAGCCCGTGGATGTAGTGACCAAGCGTTCAGGGACGTCTCCCCACTGCTCCCTCCCCTGTGGGTCATAAAGGACCGATTTGTGCCAGTTTATGGTATGGCCTGCTCGTGCCCCAAAGTTGTCCAGCACCCTAAACAATTCCGTCACTGTCGTGTCGGGCTCGGTGATGTACAGCAGGACATCGTCGGCATACAACGACATTTTTTCCTGCTCCGCAGCTGAGGGGTCCAACGAGAAGCCCTGGATGCCCGGGTTCCGCCTTATGTTGAGTGCCAAGATTTCGATAGAGTAAATAAAAGGGGGGGCAGTGGGCACCCCAGGCGGGTCCCTCTCTCGATACGGAATTCACGGGACAACCTCCCGTTCACTCTCACTTGCGCTCTCGGGGCCGTGTACAGTAGTTGTATCCATCCACACAGTTTCGGACCAAAGCCAAACCTTTGGAGCCCCGCCATGAGGAAAGGCCAGTGCACCGCATCAAACGCTTTTTCAGAGTTGAGTGAGAGGAACCAATGTGGATCGGTCCTTCCCTTGACTTCCTGTAGCCAATTGTGCGTACGCCTGAGGTTTAATTTTGTCGCTCTATCGGGGAGAAAACCCGACTGGTCTGCATGGACAAGGTCTGGAATCACCGCTCTCATGCGGGTTGCTAGGATTGTCGCTAACACCTTCACCTCCATATTAAGGAGGGAGATGGGACGATAGGATGCACATTCCTCTTTGGGTTTTCCCTCTTTATGTATCGGTACAATGGTGGCCAGGGTGAGGTCCGGCGGCAGAGTTCCTTGCCGGTACGATTCAATGAACAGGTTTTTAAGGTGGCGTGTCAGGAGGTCAGTCGCCTTTTTAAAGAATTCCGCAGGGAACCCGTTAGGGCCCGGCGTCCTGCCCGTTTTCAGCTTGGTTATGGCTTCGGATACTTCGTCCAGTGTTTTGTCCGCTTCCAGTGCCGAGCTAGTTTCCGGGGGTAGCGCAGGTATCTCTATATGTTCCATGTATTGCAGCGCTCCCTCCATGTCCCCCAGGTCTCTGGCCCTATAGAATTGTTCGTAGTATGTCGCAAAAGCCGTCGCTATCCCCTCATCTGTGCGCAGCAAGGCCCCATCCCCTGATTTGATTTGTTCCACCCACCGTGCATCCCTTTCTTTTCTGCTCAGCCAGGCCAGGAGTCTACCTGATTTGTCCCCCACATCGTATAAATGATGAAGGGTTGCCAGCGATTGAGTCTTGCCTCGTTCGAGACTACCTTCCTGTAAGTCCGTTGGGTGTCTAGTAGTAGACGCAGAGTGTTCTCCCTCTTATGTGTTTGATGATTGATTTGAAGCTTGTCCCCCGCAGCTACGTAGCCTATGTGCGAGTCGAGACGCACGGGCTGAGGATCTAGATAACGCTGTGCACTTCTGAGGGATCCTTTACCGCTCGGGTGGGCGGCCAGTGGTGTCGCGGGCACACCTTGGACAACGCGATGGGTAAGCCTGACCGCAACCAATCCAAGCTACCCTTCACCCAAACTCGGGCTAAATCCCAGGATAGAGGGGCAGGAGGCGAATGCAGGCCCACGGAGCAAGATCAAGATATACGGAGTATGCTGAAGTCCATGGAGAAGGGACTGCAGGAGGGCATCTCCTCACTGGGGGGCGGAAATGGATGCGCTCACGTATAGAATGGACAGAGTGGGTGAGAGGATGGATAAACATGCAGAGAGACTATACATGTCGGAGAGAAGGATTACAGAGGTGGAAGAAGCGCAAACTACCATTGACCATAAGAATAAGCAATTGGGCAGAGTGATACAACTGCTACAAGATAAAACAGAGGACTTGGAAGCCCGTTCACGTCGCTGCAATGTTCGCATTCTAGGCCTTCCAGAGATGACTCACGACAGGCAAGATGGAGCCTTTCATTGAGCGCATGCTGGTGACCCTGCTGGGAGTGGAGACCTTCTCTAACATTTATCGTGGAGCGAGCGCACCGGACATTGGCTCCCTGCCAGGAGCACCACTGCAGCCAATAATAGCCAAGTTGTTAAACTACCAGGACCAGGATGCGGCCATGTGTGCTGCCAGAGAGAAGCAGTCGCTGACCTACGAGGGATCCACCATCTCACTAAATCCCGATTTTACAGCCAGAGTTCAGGAGGCGAGGAAGCACTTTGTCCCGATGAAACGACAATTACGAGATCAAGGGATTGACCATGCAATGTTATATCCAGCAAAGTTGAAAGGTAATAGAAATGGACAATCGCTTATATTCACGGAGCCGAAGGCAGTGCAGAAAGCGTTAAAAGAGTGGACTAAGGAACGGAAGAAAACCCTAGACCGAGATCTACTTGACGAGGCTTCTGGCGGCGGCTTGGATGACCAGGACTGATGGAAAATCCGGGTCTGGAACTGTACAGGTATTTCCGGCACCTGATGGGCGTATAGCGGCCAGCTGGTGAGGCCGGGATGAAACTCAAGTACTGTGCTCATATTGGACCCTTTTTGATGGCTCCACCTTGTTTGCTATTGTTTTGAGGTGGGGAGGAATCTTAAGGAACAGCAATTTCGCGACCTAGTTAGGGGTGGTCCGCTGTGGGAGGGTTGGGCGGGAGGAGGGTAGCTTAAGTTCATTGATAAGCGGTGCAGGCCATTACTGTTTGAGCATCAGAACCCATATGGTTGCCTATGTGGTGCAGAAAGAAGTACTCAGCTAACTATGGAAGATATGTCTGGTGAGGCTGCTATGGAAAAGGTTGTGAGTGGTCTGCGCATGCTTACGTGGAATGTACACGGTCTGAATGACCACCGTAAGCTGCGGAAGGTTTTGAACTACTTGACTAGACATCATGTTGATCTGGCTCTGATTCAGGAGACACTTGCCAGCGAACAGTCCCAGGCTGCAAGCAAGGGGGTTGAGGGGACAGATTGATGCTGCTGGCTTAACGCCTCCTGCGCGGGGGGTGTTGACCTGGGTTAACCCGAAATCTGATTACGCACTGAGTAAGCTAGCGACTCAGAAGGGCGATACGTTATTTCAAACTTGGCTGGAAGGGGTATGGAACTTTTGGTTGTGAATGTTTATGGACCTAACTATGATTGCCCCGAATTTTTTTATAAAACTTGCGGAAATAGCACATGGGTTTCCGGGTCTTGACGCAATATATTGGGGGGGGGGGGGCGGGATTTTAATATGCCTAGATGCCCAGTTGTGGACCACTTGAGTGGCACGATCAGATGTCAGGCAAAGGCGGCCTGAGAATTAGATAAGATTTTAATCAGTGAAGACCTTGCAGATGTTTGGCGTAGTCTATATCCTGGATCAGGGGGGTTTCCACATTATTCGGCCTTTCATAACATACATACTCGGATAGATTATAGGTTTACATCGTCAACACTGCTCGCACGGGTTCGCAAATGTCAGGTGCTGCCCGAACTCTTTCGGATCACTCCCCTATATTGTTGGTGCTCACATCACCACGGAAGATTCTATCCCCGTTCACATGGAGATTCCCGCCGTACTCCTTACAAAACCCTACTTTCTGTGAGGAACTGCATGAAGCGATCGGGACATACTTTGAAAAGAACATAGGGTCTGTGGATAGCTTCCAGACTGTCTGGGAGGCAGTTAAAGTGTGCATAAGGGGGGTGGCTATGAGTAAACATTCGGGCACACTCTGCTAGATTTGTCAGAGGCTGTCACTATTCGGACGGCAGCTGGCAGATTGTGAGGAACAGCAGTTGGGAGGAGACACTGACGCGACCAGGGAAGAAATGAAAGGGCTACTGTCAGAGTACCAGGTAGAGGCAGATGCAGCGGTAAAGCATTTGGGCAAATACGCGACAGCCAGAATGTACGGTGAACAAGATAGACCAGTATTGGCTAATATGGTTAAACAATAACGGCGTAAATTAACGGTCACAGCAGTCCGATCACAAGGTGGGTTACTACTTGAAGAAGAGGAGGTTGCGCAAAGGTTTCGGGAACATTACTCAGATCTATATGCCTCACGCACGTCGGGGAGTGAGAAGGAGATCCTAGATTATTTGGAGCATATTCCTCTCCCGTTCTTAACGGACATGCAGCATGAATTCCTAATGCAGCCCATAGAAGTTGATGAGATTCGGGACGCCCTGGATGGAATGAGGGCGGGTAGCGCTCCAGGAACAGATTGACTAACAGTTAGTTTTTATAAGTAATTTCTGGAACTACTGCTGCCGCACTTATCCGCTTTGTTTGCGGATATGTGTGAAACAGGCCAGATGCCGAGAACAATGAGGGAAGCACTAATAGTTGAAATCCCTAAACCGGATAAGCCCCCAGAGGAGTGCAGCTCCTATAGACCGTTGTCGCTTCCAAACGTTGATACCAAAATATACGCGAAAGTTCTAGCGACTACGTTGGCTTTACTGGCCCCGGACCTGATTGCGCCGGAGCAAGCGGGATTTGTGGCAGGCAGGAATATTACGTACAACTTACGCACGGTATTTGGAGCTATTCAACATACAAAGCCAGATTCGAAGGCTATGGCAATGTTCCTAGACATGGAGAAGGCCTTCAACTGTGGAATGGCCCTTTCTGAGGGCGGTGCTCTCGAGACTAGGGCTGGGCTCCGTATTTATGCAGATGGTGTCGGTACTCCATAATGACCCGTCCGCACGCATTAAGCTCGGGAACCGCGTCACTGAACCTATTAACATACGCAGGGGCACACGACAGGGCTGTCCTTTGTCGCCCACACTATACGCCTTGGTCGCCGAACCTCTGGCGTGTGTGATGCGAGAATACCATGCCCACCGGGGACTTAATTTCCCCACTTACCAACTGGTCATAACAACTTCTGCTAATGAAACCCTGCTGTACGTTCAAGAGCGTGGAGTAAACCTAGATTTGGGGCTCTTTCAGGCCTGACGGTTAATTGGAACAAATCAATTGCGTTCCCTATTACAAGCGCCACGGAGCAATTTGAGATGGAATACCCATTGAGATATACCACTGACTCTGTGCGATATCTAGGGATACAACTACACACTGACCATGAGACGGTGTTTCGTGAGAACTATGGTACAGCCATGGCAGGTTTGGAAGATAATGTTGAAATATGGATACGTCTGCCTCTGTCCTTGCTAGGCAGGATAGCGATAGTGAAGATGGTGGTCTTACCTAGACTGCTGTATTTATTCACGAACATCCCGATGGGGCTCCCGTAATGCTTCTTTACTCGGCTCACGACGCTGATGATAAAATTGTGCCACCCCATTATATTTAATGATGATAAAATTGGCCTGGGCCAGTAAGCAAGCGAAAGCGCAGTGGAAAATACTGGTCCTTCCGTATCAGTTAGGTGGCCTTGGAGCCCCTGATTTTGAATTATATTATCGTGTGGCGCAGGGGGCACACTTGCACAGTTGGATACATGATGGAGAGAAAGTGCCGTTCATAAAGCTGAAAGTCTTTTGGCGGCCCCATTGCCGCTCCTGGCGGTTATATTTGAACCAGCAGATAGGCGCATGGGCCTACTTGACTCATTAAATTCGCCAAGGCATGCCTGGCATGCATTACTGCAGTACCGCGCGGGGCGCTTTTGTACTCCCTGTTAATGCCAATAGAGTGGATCACTTGGTTGGCCCCATGCAGGGACAGGGGTGTGCTCACGGCATTGAAAGCACTGGATATATACGTACGGCGTGAGACATGTTTACCGACCGGAATCTCAAAACAGTGTCGGAGGTGGGGACCCAGGAGATAAGACCCTCCGGCCTGCAGCGTTTTCAATATCACAGAATCAGAGAGGCCTGGCGAGAGCAGTTAGGTGATGATCTACAGGAGCCCCCAGAACTACTAGAACTCTCATATGTAATTAAAACGGAAGCGCAGAGGAAAATGATCTCTACTCTGTATAAGATAGCGACCGCTGAGCGGGTGACAGGGTACAGTAGGGCGCGCCTTGCCTGGCAGCAAGACTTACATACACCACTTGATGATGACATGTGTAGATACTGTTGCGTAAACACAAGGTCAGTCTCCCTGAATGGTAGGCATAGATTGGTGCACTTCAAATTTATTAATAGGGTTTACCACACCCCGGAGCAGCTACACCGCTTCGGACTACGTGAGGGGTCGTCCTGTAAACGATGTAATAGGCAGGGGGCATTATTCATGCACTTGGTGTGGGAATGCCCGGGCGTGTACCAGTATTGGAATGAGGTGTTTCAAGAACTGAGCAGAATTATAGAGGTGGAAATGGCCCCGTCGCCGGCACTTGTACTGTTGGGCTATTCCAAAGTACTTCCCAAGTCAGAGCGCAGGACTGTGGATATGGGTATGTTGATGGCGAAGAGGAGGCTAGCTATGTGCTGAATGAGGGGTCCCTTACCCAGGAAAGAGCAGTGGATTAGAGACCTGACTTACTGTTGAACGCAGGCAGAGATTTATAGTGAGCTATTGCCACCCAAAAGCAGACCCAAGAATTTCTGGGGATTGTATCTTGAATACAGGAGGCGGCAGGACACGCTGGCTGCTAGCAGTTGGTCGGATGGGTTGTAGAGTGTCCCCGGTGGGCTGGTCAGTTTGGGGGTAGTTGGGTAGGATGGAGCATTTTTAGACACACCTTTGTTAGTGTAAGTGGCATGTCTGAGGCGGCGTAGTTGACACTTAGTTTGCTGGAAGTCATACGGCTTGTTAGACGTTATGCACCACAGGCACACAGGGATGTAGATAATGGGTAGGCACCTCCGTTTGTAACCTTTTTTCTTTTTTTGATTTATTTGCATTGTGTATAAAAATTGTGATTTCAGCATTGGATGGTTGAGGACGCAAATATCCTCACTCCGTGAGCCCGGGGTGATCCTTCGTTTAACGCTGCCCGGCCTCCAGGATGTGGGTGAAGATGCTGTGTAGGGCTTTTCGTGGTGTATGTTACTATTTCTGTAATTATGTAAAATGAGATACATTCCATATGACTAATGTTGATGTCATTGTAAAACAAAAAAAGATAGTATTTTAACCAGTCCCACCGCGCTCCACATTTAACCACGGAGCCGCGGACGGGACAGACTTTGAAGGCAGCACCGCCTCAGTAGTAAGTACGGAATAGCCGATAAGAGAACCACAAGAGATTCAGCACTACCACGAAGTGAGTACTCACCTTAGCGCTAACTGAAAGTTGTATATCTTTATCTACTTACTCTACAGAGGCTCATGATACTATTGGCCATTTTGTAGCAAGTATGTTTTTTTTCTCCTTTAGCCTTATATGTCTAGACTGTGTACATTCACTTTTATAGGTCACTACCCCAACATGTGTGTCTCACACCGTGCTAATACATTCCCTTCAAGCCCTCGGCGTCTCAGGGGCAGCCCTGAAATGGCTGGTATCTTAACCAATCGCATGTTTCAAATATTTTCTGATGCCGCCACTTCAAAAATGTACTCTTCTGAGTGTGGAGTCCCACAGGGCTCCATTCTTATCCCACTATTTTTCAATGTTTATGTCAAACCACTGGCAACCATCGTAAAAGAAGCTGGGTTCTCCATTCTCTTCCGCAGACGATACCCAGATCTTCTCGCTTTCCTCTGAGAAGGAATCCGGTACATTGGCTTCACAAGATGGCTTAAGGAAAGTTGCTGCATGGATGCAAACAAACATGCTTAAACTTAATGGTGACAAGACTGAAGTTCTTGTTTTTGGGAGTAACAAAGAACTCTGGGTCCCCCGTCACTGGCACATTGAATTGGGTAATGCCCCCCAGCCACCTCAACAAGCCTGTAGCACAAGTTACTACTTGTGTAACGATATATCTGTAAGAGACATTAGTTAGTGATAGATTCCTTACCTTAGAATATCCCCAGGCGTCAGACTGGATCCGGAAATTTTTGCGTAGCAATACCCCTGCGCGCTGGTAGGCGTCGTCTGCGGCTCCGCGTCCGTCGTCGGCGTCGTGAGCGCCGGGATGACGTCGTCGGAGTATATAGACGGCGCCCATGCGCGCTGACGTCAGTTCTGATAACACAGCTTTTCCGCGCCAGATACGCAGAGCCATGATAGAACTAACACTGGTGCCATGAAACTAGGGCCCTGAAAGGGGATGACCTTAACCCTAAATATCGGTTCGCAGAACGGGGAGGATGGGAGGGCGGTAAGGAATCTATCACTAACTAATGTCTCTTACAGATATATCGTTACACAAGTAGTAACTTGTGCATCTGAAAGAGACACGTTAGTGATAGATTCCTTACCTTAGAATAGATACCCCAGCAATACCAACCCCGGTGGTGGGTCTGCGAACCAATATCACACCAGAAAGTCCTGGAGGACGGAACGGCCAAAGAAGCCATCCCTCCGGACTTGACTGTCCAGGCAGTAGTGTCTTGCGAACGTGTGCAGCGAGGCCCACGTGGCTGCCTGACAGATGTCCTGCAGGGGGACACCGCGGCCCAGGGCAGTTGTCGTTGCCGTGGCCCGAGTGGAGTGAGCTCCTTCCTCGCCATGGAGTAGCATGCTTGGATGCACAAGATGATCCACCTGGAGATGGTCCTCTTGTGCACAGCCTTTCCCTTCTTCGCGCCCACGTAACCAACGAAGAGTTGGTCATCCACCCGGAATTGGCGTGTGCGGTCTAGGTAGTAGGAGAGCGCACGTTTTGGATCCAGACGGTGGAGCCTCTCCTCCTCTTTCGAGGGGTGCGAAGGCGGAAAGAAGGTGGGCAAAGTGATGGACTGCCCGATTTGGAAGGCCGTGACAACCTTGGGCAGAAAGGAAGGTCGTGTACGTAACACCACCTTATCAGGATGAACAGACAGGAAAGGTGGAGAAGAAGAAAGAGCCTTGAGCTCACTCACCCTCCTGGCACAGGTGATGGCAACCAGGAAGGCCGTCTTTAGAGTAAGGAGACGAAGAGGGCAGTTATGAAGCGGCTCAAAGGGAGCACACATCAGATAGGTGAGAACCAGATTCAAGTCCCACTGGGGCATCACGAAGGGAACAGGAGGAAACATGTGCGTGATGCCCTTCAGAAATCTACTCACAATAGGGGACTTGAATAAAGAAGGCTGATCTGGTAGCCTCAAGAAGGCTGAAAGAGCAGAAAGGTACCCCTTAAGAGTGCCCAGAGCAGAGCCCTGCTGGGCAAGGGAAAGAAGAAAGAGCAGCACTTCCGAAAGGGGTGCAGAGAGGGGATCCACAGCCTTTGCTGCGCACCATGCCACAAATCTGTTCCACCGGCAGGCGTATACCGACTTCGTGGAGGGACGCCTGGCTGCCAGAATGATGTCACAGACTTCGGGAGGCAAGTCAAATGGCCTCAACTGCCGCCGCTCAATCTCCAAGCTTGTAGGTGGAGACTGGACAGGTTCGGGTGCAGGACCGTCCCCTGCTGCTGCGACAGAAGGTCCTCCCGAAGAGGCAGACGAATCGGGGGATCGACTGACATGCTGAGTAGCTCGGGATACCAGTATCTTCGTGCCCAGTCCGGAGCCACAAGGACGACCTGGGCCCGGTCGCGCCTGATCTTCTTCAGCACTCTGGGCAGAAGTGGTATAGGCGGAAAGGCGTACAACAGACCGCAGCTCCACTCGCGACGAAAAGCGTCTCCGAGCGAGTGCCGCCTTGGAAACTCCAACGCGCAGAAATGCTGACATTGCGCGTTCTCTTCTGTGGCGAATAGATCTAACCAAGGCTCTCCCCACTGTCGAAAGAGACCTTGCGCCACGTCCGAGTTCAGACGCCATTCGTGATCCATCATGCACCGGCGGCTGAGTTCGTCCGCCCTGGCATTCAGAGAGCCTGCCAGGTGTTGAACCACCAGGGTCACGCCCTGCTGTTCCAGCCACTGCCAGAGGCGCAGAGCCTCCTGGCAAAGGGTCCACGACCCCACACCGCCCTGTTTGTTGCAGTACCACATGGCGGTGGTGTTGTCGGTGAACACTTGCACCACGCTCCCCCTGACAGAGGGGAGGAATGCCTTCAGTGCAAGACGAATCGCCCGCAGCTCCAGAAGGTTGATGTGGAGCCGGGACTCCGCCGGAGACCAGAGGCCTCTGATCTCCGCCTCTCCCATGTGGCCTCCCCAAGCCCTGGAGGGACGCGTCCGTCACAACTACGTGCTCCGGCTGGGGTAGAGAGAGGGGTCTGCCACTGACCCAGTCGCGGTCCGTGAGCCACCACTGCAGTTGTTTCGCAGTGCCCTCCGAGATCAGGACATGATCGGACAGGTTGCCCTGATGCTGGGCCCACTGAAACTTCAGGTCCCACTGCAGAGCCCGCATCCGCCACCTGGCGTGACGCACCAGAAGGATGCAGGAGGCCATCAGTCCCAGAAGCCGCAGCGTCAACCTGACCGAGACCCGGGATAACGGTCTGAAGACAGGAATCAGAGCCTGAATATCCCGAACCCGCTGCTCGGGTGGGTAAACCCGAAACTGCGCCGAGTCGAGAACCGCTCCGATGAAGAGGAGCTTCTGAGAGGGACACAGGTGTGACTTCGGCACATTGATGGAGAACCCCAGCAAGTGCAGGAGGTCGGCCGTAGTCTGGAGGTGGCTGACGACTGTCTGGGGCGAGCCCGCCTTCAACAACCAGTCGTCGAGGTAGGGGAAGACTGATACCCCCTGCCTGCGCAGATGGGCTGCGACCACCGCCATCACCTTCGTGAACACCCGTGGGGCGCTGGCAAGGCCGAAGGGGAGCACGGTGAACTGAAAGTGCTCTTGGCCTACCATGAACCGTAGGTAACGCCGGTGGGCCGGCAGGACGGGGATGTGGAAATAGGCGTCCTGCAAGTCCAACGCTACCATCCAGTCTCCTGGGTCCAGGGCAGCCAGGACCTGAGCCAAAGTGAGCATCTTGAACTTCTCCGTCCGGAGGAAGCCGTTGACGTTCCGCAGATCCAAGATAGGGCGTAGGCCCCCTTTGCCCTTCTTGGGTACCAGAAAGTAGTGGGAGTAACAGCCACGTCCTACTTCTGGCCCAGGAACGCGCTCGATGGCCCCCTTGGCCAAGAGGGCCGAAACTTCCTCTTGCAGAAGTCGCAAGTGATCCCCCGACACACGGTGGTATTGAGGTGGCATGGATGGAGGGGAGGACTCGAAGGGGAGGGAGAAGCCCCTTCGGACAATTTGCAGCACCCACCTGTCCGAAGTGACTGTATGCCAGTGGGAGAGGTGATGGCGAACCCTGCCTCCCCCAGGCGTCACATGGGCCTGAAAACTCGGACTAGGAAGGTTTTGAGGCAGGGGCTGCTGAGGGAGGTGTGGACTGGCCGCGCCGCTGGCCCCGACCACCGCCACGGCGGTTCCCACGTCCGCCACCGCGTTGCTGTACATTCTGCGGCGCGTGGCTGACGGTACGTGGTGGGGCGCCCCTTCCGTGGCCACGAAAGGAGCGAAAGGCACCCGATTGCTGGCGTGGGGCCGTAAGGCCCAAGGACTTGGCCGTGGCCCTGGAGTCCTTGAAACGCTCCAGCGCATGGTCTGCCTTGTCGCCGAAGAGGCGACGGCCATCAAACGGCATGTCCAGGAGTGTGGCCTGGACATCGGCCGAGAAGTTGGCGGACCTCAACCAGGCGTGGCGTCGAACCGCCACCGTCGTTGCCATCGCCCTGCCCAGTGAGTCCGTGGTATCCAGCCCACACCGGATAGAAAAACGTGCCGCATCTCGGCCGTCCGCAAGGGTTTGGCTGAGTTTAGCCCTGACCTCCTCAGGGCATTGTGGCAGCACCTCCGCAACCGTGTCCCACAGAGTGTGGGTGTAGCGGCCCAAGAGACAGTTGGTGTTCACTGACCGTAGCCCAAGGCTCACAGACGAGAAGACCTTCTTCCCGAACTGCTCATATCTCTTGGATTCCCTGTCGGGCGGGGCCGACGGGAATGCGGTCTGGGAGTTGGAGGCCTGGATGACCAGACTCTCGGGGGTGGGGTGGGTGGACAAAAAGCAAGGGTCGCCCGGTGCCGGGCGGTAGCGTCTGGCCACGTTCCTGTCCACAGGTGGGCCTGTGGCGGGCTTGGACCAAGTGCCCAGGAGAACGTCACACAAGGCCTCGTTGAACGGCAGGAGGGGCTCCGTGGAGCCGGACTGCTGTTTGAGGACCTCAGTGAGGAGATTAGTCCTCACGGCCGCGACGGGGAGCTGAAGGTTTAAGGCCTTAGCTGCCTTCGTCAACACTACACTGTAAGCAGAACCCGCCTCCGAAGCCACAGTCGGGGGCGACGTAAATCCAGTGTCTGGCGAGGTGTCAATACCACTGGCCTCCCCAAGCTCATATGTCCAGTCCTGATGTGACTGGCAATCTCTTGCCAGAGGGTCCTCGGACCCCTCCCATTGCTCCTCGTCACCCGGCTCCTGGAGACCAGGATGAACAGCCAGGGCCTCCTCGTGGAGATAGAACTCTCCGAAGGCCGACGGAATCGGCGCCCAGAGGCGCCCCTCCGACTCCTGAGGAGGACCGTAGGAAACATCGGGGGCGGCAACCACCTCGGCTGCCGGGGACGACACCTGAAGGGACGGCGCCGGCGAGGTCGTAGGGTCGACCGGCGGGGTCCCGGATCCGGAGCCGGATCCAGCGAGGTCGTGCGGCGCCGGGACCGAAGTCGTCAGCGGCGTCGGGCCCGAAGTACCCGACGTCGTCGGGGCCGAAGCACCCGACCCGGAAGGACCTCCAGACGGAGCCGATCGACCCGAAGGCGCCACGGGAACCGACTGAGGAGGGAGGGCCCTCATGCCATGAGGTACCTCTCGACCTCCTCCTGCGACGCGCCGTGCCCAGGGACCCGAAGGTGTGGGGCAGGCGGCGACGCTTGCGACTCCCGCGGAGCCGCGTGGGCGGTGTCGCCCGAGTCCCCGGTCGCATCGAGCGAGCGACGGGGCGGGTCGGAGGATCGATGGTGTTGCTCCGACCTCTCATGCCTCTTACCTGAGGACTTGGAACCAGACGATCGGTGTCCGCTCCCGGAACGTCGATGACTCCGACCTCGCGACCTGTCCCTCGACCTCCCGTGGGACCGGGACCGGGACCTGGAGCGGCGCGGGGCCGACTGCCTCAGCTCGAGACGCTTGCGGGACCGCTCCCGCCTAGCCTTCGACGTCAGGGCCCGGCAGTCGGAGCAGGTTCGATCGTCGTGGTCGAGGCCTAAGCACTTCAGGCACCGGCGATGGGGGTCCGTGACCGACATGAGTCGGCCGCACTTCGAGCAAGGCTTGAACCCGGGCATCCCTGGCACCGATAGTCGTGAATCGACTAAATAGAGGATCAAAAAGATCAAAAAAGTTTTCAGTCAAAAAGTGACTGGGGGTAGAGCTTCTTCCGGATCTGCGCTAGCTGGCGCGGAAAAAAGAAGAACTGACGTCAGCGCGCATGGGCGCCGTCTATATACTCCGACGACGTCATCCCGGCGCTCACGACGCCGACGACGGACGCGGAGCCGCAGACGACGCCTACCAGCGCGCAGGGGTATTGCTACGCAAAAATTTCCGGATCCAGTCTGACGCCTGGGGATATTCTAAGGTAAGGAATCTATCACTAACGTGTCTCTTTCAGATACCTGGGTTTTATTGTTGATGATCAGCTGTCAATGAGACAGCAAGCTGTAAAAGTGGCAGCCACCTGCTTCACTATATTAAAGTGGTAAAAAAAAGTGGTTTGGATGCTTCCTTGTTCCACCCAGAAAACGGTGGTCCAAGCACTTGTGACCTCAAGAATGGACTATGGCAAATAAAGACTAGTGCGGAAGCTACAAGTAGTGCAAAACGCACCAAGACTATTATGACGGATTCTCAAATTCACTTCCATCACTTGCCACTTACATGACCTCCACTGGCTGAGGGTGGAAAGTCGTATTAAGTTTAAAAACACTGAGTTTTTTATTCAAGATCAAGTCTGGCAATGCTCCCCAGTATCTGCAGTCCTTGGCCCAACCCTACTATCCTTCACGACAAACGCGGTCCACTACTCAAGGAAAAATTGTGGTGCCAGGATTAGACTCACGGATGGGAGGTCGTTCTTTTTCTTTTCTCAGTCCTACTATGTGGAACGCTTTGCCTGCATCTCTTCGGCTTGAAGGAAAATGCTACTTACCAGTATGCATCTGTTCTTGGCATGCAGAGCTGCAGAGTTACACACTATGCATAGATGGCCACCTAGTGGTTGGGCCCAGATGTTTGCAGTTTGTTTTGTTGTAGAAAAGTCTTTCGGAGTCACGGGATAGGTGACTCCTCCTTAGGACGATATGGGCATGGGCACAAGCTCCATCCCCAGATTGTTTTTCGTCATTAGGGAAGTGATGGAGCTGTACAAGAAGTAGTGATGTCCATGTGGTTTGTATCTAAGATAATACTGGAATTGATGAAGGTAGTCGGGGAGGCGGGTGGGCGTGTGTAACTCTGCAGCTCTACATGCAAAGAACAAATGCATACTGGCAAGTAGCATTTTCCGTTCGAGGCATATGAGCTGCAGATTACACACTATGCATAGATTGTGTAGCAGTACCCACATCCAGCTGCGACCACCCGTATCTGTTGCAGTTGTTTGAAACAGTGTTTTTAATACAGCCTGGCCCACAGTGGCTTGTTGTTTAGTTTGCACATCTACAAAATAATGCTTTGTGAATGTGCGGTGTAAGCCATGTAGCTGCTCTGCATATGTCATCTAAGTGGATGTTCCCTAAGAATGCCATTGAAGCCCATATCTTTGTTGAGTGGGCTTTTGGAGGAATTGTTAAAATGCGTTTTGCTTTTTTGGTAATAAATTTGTATGCATTTAACTATCCATCTGGCGAACCCCGATTTTGATATAGGGTTGCCTTTATGTGGCGGCGAAACAGACACAAAAAGTTGCTTGTATTGCGAAACGATTGTGTTCTTTCGATATAGTACAGCAGAGCTCTTTTAACGTCTAAGGTGTGTAGAGCCCTTTCTGCGAATGTATGAGGCAGCTCACCGGATTGATTTAGATGAAATGACTTTAGGCAGGAATTTTGGATTAGTACGAAGAACCACTTTGTTATGATGCATTTGTAAAAAGGGTTCTTGAATGGTAAATACTTGTAGTTCACTAACCCTTCTAAGAGAAAAAATTGCTACCAGGAAAGCTACTTTCCAAGTTAGGAATTGCAATTCAAAGTTCAAAGTTCAAAAAGTACTTTATTCGGTTAAAAAACAATAACCATAAAAGCATGAACATGAAATTTACAATTTACACAGGTCAATTTAAAAATAACAAGTTCATTATATTACATTAGGACCAATAGATTTCCGTAATTTAAATACATTTTTAAAAAAGCTTAAAAGTACAGCAACGGTTAAAACTGTGTCCATTCTCTGACATTCTAAAAAAGCTGGGCGACATCTGTTTAAATTCATTTCTTTAAGAAATGGGATTATAAATTTCCTGCGAGGCATGGTATAAAATTTACAAAAAACATAAAATATGGATATCAGATTGGGGTGAGGAATCATCACACGGGCAAGTAGGTAAATTACGCGACCATAAATTCATTTCTGGGAAGGACAAGAGTCTAAAAACAATATTTAATCTAAAACGGGTCAAGAGGAATCAATCATAATTAGACAACAGCAGGGTTAAGTAAGGCTGTACTTTAACACCAGTTAATATTAAGTTGTGCGAGGTAACAGACTTTTTGCTCATTTCCACTCGCTTTCTCTTGTCTTCAAGGTATTCCAAACTCAGTTTTTTCAACAGTTTTCTGGGTATGTTTCCCATTGAAGGTGGGTCCTCGTAGTATTGTCGGCATCCAATTTCGATCAAGAAACGTTTGACATAATTAGGGCTCCCGGTTTTCCGTTTTTACAGATATTTACATATAAATACAGACGGAAATCTATATTTCCTTTGTCTGTATTTATATTTAGAAACCGCAAAACACTGGCAAATGTTGCCGCGCTGCCGCTGCATGAATTCATTAATCCCTTCCAAGCACAGTCTTTTGGCGCCCTCGTGTGGACAAATATATCTATAATGTAATGTAATGATGATACTTGTAAAGCGCACTGTTACCCCATCTCGGGGTATCCTGGCGCTGAAGACCGCTGGGTAACCCGTCCTGGCTTTCCCTGTGAGATGGTCACTTCTGGGTATCTCCAAGGTGAAACCAGACATCCCTGGCGTCTGTGTTGGCCTTTGTAGAGATAAGGCAAGATTAATGCCCAGAGTTGCCGAGTGTGATCCCTGGTTAGAGTAGGCACCGAGGCGAGAATTATTGAGTCCGTTGACCCTGGTCCATGACCCTGCCGCGTTGGGAATTGAACCCTGGTCCCGGGCCGTTCTCTGCTTCCGGGTCTGCCGCCTCTAACCACTGAGCCACACCACTCCACAATAGGCACAGGGTCTTTCACAAATAGGCACAGGGTCTTTCAAGGACGGCCGCTCACCTGAACCAATCCGCGTCGGAATCAAGCCTATGTGTGTGGGCATGCCAACACCTACGGCCTCGCCCTCATAACTTTTTCTCTTTATTTGGGGGCTCATCTAACTCTATTTCTTCTTTCCCTGCCCGGTATGAAGACGCCTTCCTGCCACCATCAGGTTTTGTACCTGCACCGGCCCGTCTCGGCGTTCGGCATCTCCAGGGCTCCCCCACTCAAGCTCTGCATCAGCCCGCCGCTGTTTCTACAGGCAAAGGTAAGAGGATTTTCCCTGCCCCCCCATGCCCCAGCAGCAGGAGAGGATCGATTTCTCTGTCATCATGTGGGTGAGGGAGAAGTGGGGGCCGTTGTAGTTTATTTTCTGAATTACTGTGTGTGCTTAGCATGAGGTTAACAGACTCGGGGGGGGGATAGAGGTCAGACCCACAGCTGTTCGCCCTTGAAAATCGAGTGAATTACTACTTCTGAAAACATTGCGCAGCCTGTATTCTAAGCTGCCCCAGAATTAAATATTTTCCAGGCTTCCCCGTGACATGCCTTTGCAGCATGCTGCCAAAGGCACATTTTTAGGGCTCGGCCTACGTCACTGCGGAGCTCCGAGCCGTATTGCTAAGGGGCTCAGAATCGTGAAGTAAAAATTCTTCAGTGCTCGAGATTTTTCGTGGTGTTGTGTGCCATCTGCATGGGAATTGGTCCTCTCACAGCTGTGTTTTTGTAAGGCTTCACGCAATAGGCCCTAGGAATGTTGCTCTCTCTAGTTCCTGCATATTCGGTGCCAGAAAGCGCGTGAGATGCCATAAAGGACCAATTACCCGATGTCAGGGTCCGTTCGCGCATTCACAACTCTGTAGTTTTCTTGAGCTGTGTGTGCGCGCATGCTGTCTCCCCTTCCAGGAGAATCCCATAAATTCTCAATTAGCAGCTGTCAGAGGTGCCAGTAATTGAAGGCAGATGCTTGTTTTTCAATGGTGCTTTATTGCCGTCGCACGTATTTATATATTTATTAACATGCTGGTTCTTAGTAAAGTACATGTCCAAGGCTAAGAAAAGTTGGTTATTGCAGTGAACCATTTCAATAATGGCAAACCCTTGTTTTTCAATGATGCTTTAGTCGCACGTATTTATATATTTATCAACATGCCGGTTCTTAGTAAAGAACATGTCCAAGGCTAAGAAAAGTAGGTTATTGCAGTGAACTATTTCAATAATGGCAAACCCTTGTTTTTTAATGCTGCTTTAGTCGCACGTATTTATATATTTATTAACACATGCCGGTTCTTAGTAAAGAACATGTCCAAGGCTAAGAAAAGTAGGTTATTGCAGTGAACTATTTCAATAATGGCAAATCCTTGGTTACAGGACATAAGGATTATTATAGTGTGAGTGGTAAGTGCAGAGTGGTGAGTCAGAGTGGTGCGTGCAGAGTAGTGAGTTCAGAGTGCAGAGTAGTGAGTGCAGAGTGGTGAGTGCAGAGTGGTGAGTGCAGAGTGGTGAGTGCAGAGTAGTGAGTGCAGAGTAGTGAGCAGTGAGTGCAGAGTAGTGAGTGCAGAGTAGTGAGTGCAGAGTAGTGAGTGCAGAGTAGTGAGTAGTGAGTGCGCAGAGTAGTGAGTGCGCAGAGTAGTGAGTGCGCAGAGTAGTGAGTGCAGAGTAGTGAGCATGCAGGGTGAACAATTCCAATCCAACCCACATAATTCTATTACACACCACATGCATACACTCCATAACACATGGCTAAAAGACATTGCCATTTACAATGCCATTAGCTCTAACTCAAATAAATCCGAGACCTGTTGCATTTCCAGTGCTTGTTTTAGAGTTCTCATTAACTTCCAGCTGCACTTTTAGCCCGAATTATCTGCCAAAAGCCGCGCACTTCACAGCCTCACCAGCATCTTGCCGAGAAAGTCTTGGCCTGCAGATTTGTTGCAGGAGCTGTTTAAATGGGTTAACTACACACAAGCAGTTTTGTCACTGGTTGCTGCATGCATGATGAGAAATGACTAAAGGGAAATTCAGCTCAGTAGCGGCCAGTATGTAGACATCACTGGTCTTCCAAGGTCGAGATGCAGTTTCATGCTCTCACCACACCAGTGGTCCCATATTTAGCATTTGTTTCCCATTTTACTAAACGGTTACAGCTTATTACGTTATTTAATGTAACCTATAGATACACATGTTTATGTACGTTTTAATATGAGTTATTGAAATTAAAATACATTCACGAAGTGGGATGCATTTCTAATCATAGAATGTCCTAAATATCCTTAAAAGTGGAATTGCAAACCATTTGTCTTCCAGCCATGGAGTTTCTGTCATCAGCAATTCTCCTCCCTTTTTTCACAAGAGTAGTTCAAACATGAAATGCAAAATATCCTAGTTTGCAACAAAGGATTACAAGGTGTAGGAGTCACATGACAACCGTACTAGTAGGCAGCATAGTTTAATAGTGATTGGTCTGGAGAAACAAACTCAGGATTTAAAACTTAATACCACTTTTGGGGAGTCTCTTTAATAATCAGAATTGATTTCTACCCAAATGAACCCTTTTTTGCCACATTAGGATAATCAAAGACTGGAAGAAAAACCATAATGATCTAACTTATACCTTGCAATTTACAACCAGCTCTTATGTGACAGTTAATAGCTCACTGTTCTATGTTAATATTTTTACTTATTAACTGCAAGTAACAATAGGGTCTCTCTGACAAAAGATTTGAATCTGGTGGGTCCACCTGGCCTTTCATCCTTATCGGGTCGATAAAACGCCTAGTTTTAAGTCAGTATGGTGTACACCTACGGTGAGGGTAACTCTTCACAGCAAAAGCACATCATAAAACAAGCAGAGGATACTTCGCCTCCTACCTCACAGCGAAGACGTGGAACAACCTCCCACTTCAGCTCCAGACCGCCCCATCTATTCTGGAATTTCAAAATGATCTTAAGACCTGGCTATTTAAATGAGTCTCTCAGACCATCCAAGTGCCTAGACACTCTCTTGGGTGATTAGCTGAGCTTTATAAATCAACTGAGTGAGTGTGTGAATATATCAATGAAGAAACAATTGCTATATGTGAACATATTTTGATAAAGAATAAACTATTTGCAACTAAAAATGTACAAGCTAAGATCAACGGGAAACATTGATGGATTTGAATTCCTGCTAACCAATTCTGCTGTGCAGATAATGGCTTAGTGTTTTGTCATGGTCACATACAGTATTTTAAACATCAAACGAATGGCTGCTTAATTGTTGAATCCTTACATTTATAGAGATGGGCCGCAAACGCAAGGACATTGACGATTACGTACAGGAGTATGCAGAATTTGAATCCGTATCCCTTAAAGGGATGAAAATGTTCCCCTGCAAGTCATGTCGAACAACTGTTGACATTGAAAACAGGGCAGCGGATAATATCAAAGCCCACCTGAGCAGCAAAACCCACGAGAGACTTTCTGCTCCAGTTGTAAAGAAGGCCCGCATGGAGCAATGCACAACTTGTGCACGCCAAAATATTGAAGATGCTGCGGATATCCCACACAGGTTTGTGAAAGCTCTGTGTGAAGGTGGGGTTCCACTTCACCAGACTGATGGTCCCATTGGAGACCTGATTAGGCAGCTGTGCCCTGCAGCAAGGACAATGTGCAAATCCAGCCAAATGTATGAGAAATATCTCCCCGAAATGTTAGAAGCACAGCTCGGAAACATACGTCAAGCTGTAGCAAATGTCCCTATCTCTTTAACAATTGACGAAACCACAGAGGTGCATGGTGACCCAGCCATTGGAACATTGGTCACATATTACTGTGATGATGAAGAAAAGGGTCGCCGCTCAGCCTTAGTCGACATCACTGTATTTGATGAGTGTAATTCTGCTAAAATTGCCTTAATTGTATACAGTGTGCTTCAAAAGTTGGGTAAATTGAGGAAATATGAATTTTTATGATCAATTGTGTCCCCTATCTTAAACCCCAACGACTCTGTGTACGCGCTACAAGTACATGTATGTTCCCTCCACTTCCAGCTATGAAGACGCAAATACATTTGCGTCCAACGTTAACATGTCCTCTTTCAGATCCACCATGAATGGGTCGAATATTCAGTTCCTAAGTATGCCTTGCCAACGTCTTTATGTGGTGTACTTTACAAGTTTTTCAGCTCTGGCGAGTTAGGCCCTGAATTCTGCCATCGAGCCTTTTCCTGCCTTCTGTCTCTGAATGCTTCAGCCTGGGCCTGCATCTGTATCCGTGACCTTTGTCTTACTCCCTGCGCGGCTAACGGTGCTTGGCTCAGCCTGTTGCCTGCCAAGACTGTATTCAGCCTTCAAGTTATCTGCTCCGCTCCTCGAAAAATACATTCCTGTCTAGTAGTTTAAGTAAACATCCTTCCAGCTGCAGAGCAAAGGGCCCGGCCTCACTGTCTCCGTGCAAATAATTCATAGCTCCTGTTACCATGGTAGGCCCATGCCCCCTCGCATCTCATGCAGACACGTAGACGCTTATACACGCACTAACAGTCAGTATAGAATAGCCTCTGCCCGAGAGACCTTTCCTTCCAGATAATACAGTTCCTTAAACACCAGATATTAGATACGATTTGGGATTAGGTTGATCTGACATCCCAGACTTCTGTCTCCTCATGTAGGGCTAAATGTCAAGTCCCCTTCACCCTCCAGTTACACGTCAATCACACGTCATGCTGCCTGCGCGCGCATCTCTGCCATGTATTTCTGCTGACACTGCAGGATTCTCTTATGGATCCACCCACTTGTGACATCTTCTTAATGACGTTTCTAGTACACGCCTTCATGCACGCCTATTGTAACGCCTTTTCATTACGTATGTGTACTCTTATCTCTCCTCTCAGCTGTTACGCCTTCTGCATCTGCCTGTACTGTAATGCATTGACTATATATATGATTAACTGTCAATAAAGTATTGTCTGTCCCTACCCGAACCTTCGCGGTGAGGGAAGTGTGATTAACCTGGTTCGAACCAATTCCTTTTTAAGGAATAAAACCCCTTTTAAAACCTCAAATATCACGGATTCTGCCTCTTAATTTTTGACTGAGTTATTCTTATTGAACTTTACCGCATAAATTAAGTATAGGTAATTTAAATTTACCACATAATTGGCGCCCGAATAGGGACCCCTCCCCCACCCCACGCGCCGGAGGTGCGTTGCAGGCCTAGCCCCCTGCCACAGCCGGACGGACAACTACGCGTACCCGCAGGATTTCCTGTACCTCCCTCAGGCCAACGGAGGTGACTGAGGCTGCGATCAACACCCAGACGAGGCGGTGAGAAGTGCGGAGGATCCCGACCAGAGCCTAGCTGAGAGAGCAAGATCCGAGGTATACAGAGGCCCACCAGGTTCCGAAGTTCCGAAGTATCTACGTCACGAGTCCAGTCCAGTCCAGTCCAGTCCAGAGTTTCCGAGGCCTTCCGTTCCGTGCTTCCCGGTGAGTACCATTGCTGGGGACGCATCTAGACGTGCGCATTGATTTGCGCCGGTCAAGACGGGTTTGGGTAC
Organism: Lissotriton vulgaris; assembly: GCF_964263255.1. Taxonomy (NCBI): domain Eukaryota; kingdom Metazoa; phylum Chordata; class Amphibia; order Caudata; family Salamandridae; genus Lissotriton; species Lissotriton vulgaris. The sequence continues at coordinate 1,024,821,630 of NC_141695.1, read as the reverse complement.
ACAGACCTGGTCTGCACTGTTTAGCAGTGTATCTGTACTGTTTAGCAGTATATCCTGTCTGCACTGTTTTAGCGGTGTATCCGTACTGTTTAGCAGTACATCCAGTATCATGCAGTTAGCTAGTTTTATTCTAATCATTGTTGTTCGTTTTAAAATGTTTTAATGTGTTTTCAAAATGTCGTGGTATGAGTGATTGTTCGATTTTCATTATTGTGATTATTGCATTAATTGTGTTCAAGTCCAAGTAAGAATCAAGTAGCCTGATTTTTAAGATGCCGTTATTCTCCAAATTAAGACAGATAAAAACTAGAAAAGGGATACTCGAGGAAGCCGTTCCCATTCCACCTAGGGACACTCCAGGGTACTTTATGTACCACAAACATGGCCTAGATGCCGTTTTATATCTTGATTTATGGGTGGACTACACCAAGGATCTAGCAGAGAATCAGAGATGGCCCGCTGCTGGGACATGGGATGCAGATTGCATCGTGAGAGTAGAAGAAGCATTATGGAAAAAGAAAGCCAGACAGTCACAGAAAGATGCCATTGAATTATGGCGTAAAGAATCGCATAGACGTACAGAAAAAGCACTCAGAAAAGAAGAGAAAAGTAGAGAGGATTCAGACAAGGCCCGAGAAAACGTATTAGTTGAGGAAGGTATCCGAGTAAAAACAGAACAAGTAGATAGACAACGAAACACCCTTATGAATGGTATGTATCCTCTTCTGGCCGAGGGTTTACCTAAGGCCACCTCGGAAGTACCAAAAGATCTGCCACCTCCATTGCTCCCGACTAAAATGCATCACAAAACCGCAAAGGACATTTTCCTTTCTTCCTATCTAGACGATGCAGCCCCCGAATATGTTAATGTCGCACCGCCACGCACACCCCCTACTGGCGGCGTTCGACCCCGAGATAATCAACCCCCACCTCCGCGGCAAGCTACTCCTCCTCCCGTTCCAACCCTTCCGCCCGTTCTTCCACCTCTTCCTGCACCTATTCTCCCTACTTTACACCCAACGAATCCTTTTGGATCAGGCACCTCAGGAGGTGCGTCAGGAGGGGCGACAGGTTTCCAAACACCACCACAAGCACACCGATGGACTTATAGGGATTTAGCGCAGCAACGTACACCTCAATCAGCCGATTTTGACATATATAAAGAACGTCTCGCAGACTGTAGATATGATCCAGTACCTGGTAAAAAGAATGACGACAGAATGATGCTCGCATCAATACGATTACGACGAGTTACAAACTTTCTATTGTTACTACCCGGAATGGTTGATCATCTAGATAGAATATATCATTTTGTTCAAACAGGGGAAGGCCCTGAAAGTATTGGTGAGGCCATGGCTTACCAAAAAGTTGACACTCAAGGCAAGATATTACGTTTTTTTATAAACTGCCTAATAAGAGAACAGGATAGGCCGGGTGCAGACCCGGAAGAAATGAAAGCACTTAACAGATGGGGTCAGAATATAGCAGACGGGAACCATGATAAACAGAGTTGTATAGAAAACATGTACCGAAGGATCAGAAATGCAGTAATAAAGATACATGAAAGAAGACAGCCAGAACCAGAAATAGATTCAGACAAAGTTGAATCCTCAGGGGAGGAGGAAGCACCAGAAGCGGTAGCAGGACAAGTACAACTACCAGCTAGAGAAATGATAGCTTATGTAGGTAAAGGAAGATCCTTTAATAATTAAATGCGTCCAGTATGTCCAGAAAGTAAAAGAATTTTTCAGGCAGCCATGTCTAATCCAAGAACTCCTGAACACTTATTCCAGGCCACTGACAATAGACTTCGAGAACGAATGGGGTACCATGTACTCGATTCTATGGACGAACAAGAATTAGCTAGGTCAGCAGTACAATGGGCTGACAGTCCTGAGAAATATAGTGATGATGCGTTAGCACACACATTTTTGAATATGTCACCAAGCGAACAGCGTTTAGCTGGTATGTACATGATACAACACCTACTCATATTGTATAGAAGCAAACACTCCGATCCAGGTCCCCTGCCTGATATATTAGTAGAACTACTCATGAATAAATGGAGAGGTCTAGGTACCGATCTAATTAAAGTAATTCTAGAACATCAGCACAGATATAGTGCCTTCCTGTGTCCACAGCCTGATTCAGCACATTCCATGGAAAGAAAAATGTATTACATAGACAGACAGAATCCCTTACGAGAAGTGCACCCAGTTAAGAATGATGATAATACGTTTAGACGCGTGTTTGTGTACACGCCCATAACTAAAATAGAATTATTGGAAATGAAAAAATTAGTACCCAGCCATGACAAAGATCCCGCAGGTTTTCACCGTGAAATAAAAGACATGTTACTCATGGGTGATTACACCTATCCTGACATTATGAAAATATTGAAAGTACTACTGCCTGCCGGTATTTACGAGAAACTCAAAGAAAAAGAATGGGAGGTGGGAAACGCAAAGATTGATTGGGCTGCATTAGAAAACAAAGAAAATACCCGAGTTCCAGGCCTAGGGCTTGGGGACAAAGTTAAAGCGTTACCAGGATTGTTAGTACAAGTATTGCCACGTTTATTAACTACGAAAAAGGAAGACTGGGGTGCAATCTCAGGCTGCAAACAGAAACCCGATGAAGACACTAGTGATTTTTATTCCCGATTTGAAAAATGTTTTGGTATTAACAGCGGTCTGAAAGCAAGTAGCGAATCATATCCACATCTTTTTGTAACAAAATTAGTCGAGAATTCCCTGCCCCAGGTTAAGAACAGAGTACTGAAAGTCGAAAGTACTTGGCAAGCTAATACCCCTTCACAAATGTTACAAATGTTACAGTACCACCAGAATAGAATTAGAGAAGAACAAGAACACGAACAAAGACGTATGAAAGACACGAAAATGAAAATGTTAGTTGCTCAGTCAGTTCCAGCTGACGGTCATAAAAAGGGTGCAACACAGCCCAGTAATTCGACGGCTCCTGCTAAAGGGATATGTAACTATTGTAAACAGCCAGGTCATTATATAAACGATTGTGCAGTTCTGAAACACAATATCTCCACGGGTAAAACTAAGGAGAGACCGCGTCCACCTAGACAAGATCAGGCCCAACAACAAGTACCCCAGAATATACAGAATATACCGCCTATGCCAGCTTCACAACAGACCGTAGCAGTACCACAGCCACAGCCTATTGCCGCAACACAAAACACGACACAACAGATGTACCAGTATGCACAAAACGATTACCCCGATTATCAGCGATACACATGAAACAGCCTAGAGAGGGAGGTTGGCTTGCCTCTTATTGAGGTTCCTGTAGATCAAGAGGGTCCTTATGTACACAGTCAAGTATTAGGGAAAGACAGAAAGTTTCTAATTGATACAGGGGCAAGCAGAACAACGATTAGTCACGATGAGGTTCCAGGGGCACCCCTCTCAGGCTCACAGAATGTTTCCCTTGGATTTTCAGGAAAGCCTATTATTAACGAAGTATCGCAACCTCTTCCTCTTGCAGTTGGTCCTTTGACACGGACTACAGATTTACTGCTTACAAAATCATGCCCAGAAAACTTGTTAGGTATAAAGACACTGAAAGCTCTAGGAGCTATAATATGCTGTTCTCCGGAAGGAGTACGATTATTCTTGCGAGATTTTAAAGGTCACTATGTATTGAGAGACATGGATCACCGGTTACAGAATGTCCCTGCACATTTGTGGGCACAAGGCCCCACTGATGTAGGTTGTATGCACATTACACCATATCGAGTCACACTCAAGGCAGGAGTGGTATTACCACGAATTAGACAATACAAGTTACCTCCAGATGCTGTAGTGGCTTTACTGCAAATCATTGACGAGCTCATTGCACAAGGAGTGGTCGTGGAAACCGACTCCAATGTATGTAATTCTCCTATCATTCCAATTCTTAAACGTACTGATCCAAATGCACCACCAGTTTATCGATTAGTTATTGATCTGCGCGAATTGAATAAATGCTTTGTACCACAGTATCCCGTGGTTCCAGATATCTCATCATTACTGACAGCTATTGATTCAGAAGCAACGTTCTTTACTGTAATTGATCTCAAGAACGCCTTCTTTAGCTTCCAAATCGATCCGGAAAGCCAATACTTGTTCGGATTCTGTTTAAATGGACAAAGTTTCAAATTTGCACGCGCACCTCAAGGATTCACAGAAAGCCCCAGCATCTATAGCCAAGCACTAAAAAGACAACTCGACAGTATCCACATGCCTGTTAACACCGCCCTACTTCAGTATGTCGATGATCTGCTGATCACCGCCCGAAGCGAACCCGGATGTGAAAAAGCATCACTGACGGTTTTAAATTTTCTGGCTGACAAGGGGCATAAGGTATCCCCTTCGAAGCTGCAATTCTGTGTTCAGCAAGTTGTGTACCTTGGTCACTTGCTGTCCAAAGGGGGGAGACAGCTCACACCTGATCGCATCCAGTTAATTGTAAACATGTCACCACCCAAGACACAAAAGGAGGTGCGGGCCTTTATAGGCCTCACTTCGTACTGCAGACAATGGATTCCCCAATATGCATTTCTAGCAAAGCCACTCATTCAGTTGACAACTCAGGAGGCAGCGACATTGACTGTCCTCCCTTGGACTCAAGAACATACACAAGCTTTTGAAGACTTAAAGAAAGCCCTATGTCAAGCACCTGTTTTAGCAACACCATGTTACAGTAAGCCTTTTACACTTTTTGTCACAGAACGTGAAGGTACTGCCTTGTCAGTACTCACTCAGGAACAAGCAGGTTCACACAAACCGTGTGCTTACTTTTCTAGCACATTAGATCCAGTAGCCCAGGCTCTGCCTGCGTGCTTGAAATCAGTTGCAGCAACAGCTTTAGCAATCAGACAAAGCGATTCCATAGTATTAGGACATCAATTGACAGTGCAAGTTCCACATTCCGTGGAAGTTCTTTTAAACCGTACACAGACCCAACACTTGACTATAGCAAGACTGACAGGTTATGAATTGACATTGTTTCAGCCACACATAGAAATCAGACGCTGTAGTACATTAAATCCTGCAACACTTTTGCCATTAAGTGGAACAGACCCATTGGCACATGATTGTATTGAGGTCATTACTATTACGACGAAACCCAGACAAGACTTGACAGACATTCCATTACCAGATCCAGACCTGACACTTTATGTGGATGGTTCATGTATGAGAACAAGTACAGGTGAATTAGTGGCTGCCTACGCAGTCACGACAGACACCGAAGTTATTGAAACCAATTGTATCGACACCCTGTCAGCTCAAGCAGCAGAGCTCATCGCTCTGACACAAGCCTGTATTCAAGCCAAAAATAAGAAAGTTAACATATACACTGATTCACGGTATGCTTTCGGAGTTGTTCACGACTTCGGAGTCCTCTGGCGAGAGAGAGGTTACTTAACTTCTCACGGTGCCAACATCCAACACGGTCCCCTCATTCAAGCTCTGTTAGATGCAATACATCTGCCTACTGCAATATCTATCATGAAGTGTAAGGCACATACAAAAGTCACCGATACCATCTCCCAGGGTAACGACCTGGCAGACCGAACAGCTAAGCAAACTGCCCAGAATCAAACTCATGTAACTGACGTGACAAAGATAATAGTTCCGACATCGACACATTGCATGACAGTTAGGGATCCCGCCCATGATGTAATTGACATACAGACACATGCTACACCAGATGAAATCAAGAAATGGACTGAACTAGGAGGGATCCAAACAGATCAGGGATGGATGACGAAGGGAAAATCTACATGGTTTCTCCCCGACTCTATGGTTCAAGTCATTATTAACACGATACATAGTCCAGCACACCTAGGAGAAAAAGCCATGCTAGACAGTATTCAAAACATATGGTTCAATAAAAACTTACGAGCAGCAGCCAAACAGAAAGTGCGTACTTGCATGGTTTGTTGTCAGTTCAATCCAGGTAAAAGCATTCCTGTAGAGCAAGGTGGATTTCAGCCTCCCGATCACCCTTTTGAAGTCCTCCAGATGGATTATATCCAGATGGAACGTTGTCGAGGATTCAAATATGTCCTCGTAGTCGTATGTGCACTTTCCCGATGGACAGAGGCATATCCAGTCCCAGACTACACTGCTCCGACCACTGCCAAGCAGCTGGTTCGCGAATTCTTCCCACGGTATGGTTTGCCCCGTATCGTGTACTCAGATAACGGTCAGCCATTCTCATCCGAGCTTGTAAAACACATTACACTCCTGTTAGGCTATCAGTGGAAATTCCACTGTGTCCGGCATCCCGAGGCAGCAGGTCTCGTGGAGCGCCATAATCAGACTCTGAAAATCCGACTTTCAAAAATCTGTAGAGAGAAAGGCGTTGACTGGATAGTAGCTTTGCCAGTTGCGCTCTTCTACATGAGAATGATAGCGCATTCTCGAACAGGGCTATCCCCGTATGAGGTGGTCTTCGGTAGGCCACCAAATATGTGGGGGATGCCTATACCTCGTAAAATAACGGATGTTGACTGTATTATGCTGACAGATTACCTTGCTTCCTTGATGTCTGCACTACAATCTTGTCGTTCACAGGTAGCTGCAGCCTTTCCCGACAACACCGAGGTGAAGCCCCATGAAGTGGTCCCTGGGGATTTTGTTTTTGTGCGGAATTTTGACCGGAGAAGTCCGCTGGAGCCCCGCTGGCAAACCCCGAAATTGGTTCTTCTGACGACGAGGACCGCAGTGAAAGTTGAGGGCAGGAAAGGATGGCTGCACTCGAGCCACATTAAAAAGTTTCATGGACTTCCTTCTGATCTGAACTCTCAGCCCTGCCCTCCTCCACAGACTGACTCAAAACTCCCCCTGGTTGAGAAAACCGCTTCCCAAGAATATAAATTGAAACTACGGTCTAGCAAGTCAGACAGTTTAATTGTTTAAGTCCTCCCCTAGGTGAATCGGTTAAATTAGTTTCTGACATGTATCCCCTAGACCGAGATAGAGAGAGAGATAGACAGAGACAGCTCAAGAAACGTGCATATTGTAAATCACTTTGTAGTCACTGTATAGTGACATTATTGATTCTGTTTTTTCTAAGCCTTCTGATTATTGCTGCAAGTATATTATTGCATATCTATTACCCTATTTTCAAGCGTGCACATTCTGCTTTCAACGTCACTGCCGAACATTCTTTTAGTGAATTACCTCCACATGAATTGTCTTACAGACTTGCGCTGCGCAACAACACATTCATTAGTATGTTACATCACTCCCATCAGACCAACAACGCTACAAATTGTTGGATATGTGGCCGACTCCCTCCCTACCAGAAATACAAGGGAGTTCTGCCCCTCTTTCCGTACCCGTTCACACACAATGGTTCATGTGGTGCATGGTTTAGTTTGATTAATTCTTTGGATTCAGATACTGTTGTTTACGAAGAAAATTGGGTTTGGGGAAACCTGAACTTAGTTTTGCTTAGAGCCTGCTACCCTAACAAGGAGGGACTTCCCACAAGGACAGGAACTGATCTAGAAAATGAAGTATATGGATTAGGTAACTTTACACTGAACCTCATGATTCTGAATGTTGAATCCGAAGCTGCACCAGTCTTGCCTGCTATGTCAGTATTACCAGTCACAGGTGAATTATGTGTTAGGAAAAATGGTTCAGTACACTTAGGTCATAGTAAATGTACTACTGTGGTCGAATTCAGTGATCAAGGCAAGTCTACATTTAGAGCTACCCGTCATTCCTACTTCATTTGTGGTCATACCGCATATATACGCTTACCTCTAGATTGGGATGGTACCTGTTACATTGCATTCCTTCTGCCACCTGTTTTCCTAGCCCCTCCTGATTATCATAGAAATACCCATCTAGTAAACAATAGACTCCGGAGGGATCTCCCGATTGTCGATTACACTGAAACGGCATGGGAGCAATACACAGACTTCAATAAAGGTTTCTTTCCCTACTTAGGTGCTGTCTTTAATAGTAAACTGATACGCAAATTAACTAGAACCCTCGAAGCAGTAGTGAATGAAACTACTTCCGCCCTAGGCAACTTAACAGAGGAGCAGTCTGCTATGCGGATTGTTGTTCTTCAAAATCGTCTTGTTCTTGACGTCATCCTAGCCGATAGGGGCGGAGCCTGTAGAGTCATCGGATCGAGCTGCTGTGTTTTCATTCCAGAAAACGCGCCATCAGTATATAAAGCCATAACCCGTCTTCATAAGATTGCAAGTTTGATACACCAGAATCCAGGTACCTGGACTTGGTCCGGTTGGTTCTGGACCACGTTGACGGCCTGGGGATGGAAGGTCCTATCCTTCCTAGGCATTGCCCTTCTCATAGTATTCAGTTGTTGCCTATGTCTACAATGTGGGCCAGCGATTTGCGGCCTGTGTGCCACATCATGTATTCCTCATTCGAGTTCCCATTCAAAACGCCATAAGAAGAAAGAAGAGCAAATGATGTTACGTGAACAGATTGATCGATTCATGAGGATCGATATATCATGAAGGGTCCGTAGGGGACAAGGAGGGAATGAGGAAATATGAATTTTTATGATCAATTGTGTCCCCTATCTTAGACCCCAACAACTCCGTGTACGCGCTACAAGTACATGTATGTTCCCTCCACTTCCAGCTATGAAGACGCAAATACATTTGCGTCCAACGTTAACATGTCCTCTTTCAGATCCACCATGAATGGGTCGAATATTCCGTTCCTAAGTATGCCTTGCCAACGTCTTTATGTGGTGTACTTTACACGTTTTTCAGCTCTGGCGAGTTAGGCCCTGAATTCTGCCATCGAGCCTTTTCCTGCCTTCTGCCTCTGAATGCTTCAGCCTGGGCCTGCATCTGTATCCGTGACCTTTGTCTTACTCCCTGCGCGGCTAACGGTGCTTGGCTCAGCCTGTTGCCTGCCAAGACTGTATTCAGCCTTCAAGTTATCTGCTCCGCTCCTCGAAAAATACATTCCTGTCTAGTAGTTTAAGTAAACATCCTTCCAGCTGCAGAGCAAAGGGCCCGGCCTCACTGTCTCCGTGCAAATAATTCATAGCTCCTGTTACCATGGTAGGCCCATGCCCCCTCGCATCTCATGCAGACACGTAGACGCTTATACACGCACTAACAGTCAGTATAGAATAGCCTCTGCCCGAGAGACCTTTCCTTCCAGATAATACAGTTCCTTAAACACCAGATATTAGATACGATTTGGGATTAGGTTGATCTGACATCCCAGACTTCTGTCTCCTCATGTAGGGCTAAATGTCAAGTCCCCTTCACCCTCCAGTTACACGTCAATCACACGTCATGCTGCCTGCGCGCGCATCTCTGCCATGTATTTCTGCTGACACTGCAGGATTCTCTTATGGATCCACCCACTTGTGACATCTTCTTAATGACGTTTCTAGTACACGCCTTCATGCACGCCTATTGTAACGCCTTTTCATTACGTATGTGTACTCTTATCTCTCCTCTCAGCTGTTACGCCTTCTGCATCTGCCTGTACTGTAATGCATTGACTATATATATGATTAACTGTCAATAAAGTATTGTCTGTCCCTTCCCGAACCTTCGCGGTGAGGGAAGTGTGATTAACCTGGTTCGAACCAATTCCTTTTTAAGGAATAAAACCCCTTTTAAAACCTCAAATATCACGGATTCTGCCTCTTAATTTTTGACTGAGTTATTCTTATTGAACTTTACCGCATAAATTAAGTATAGGTAATTTAAATTTACCACATAATTGGCGCCCGAATAGGGACCCCTCCCCCACCCCACGCGCCGGAGGTGCGTTGCAGGCCTAGCCCCCTGCCACAGCCGGACGGACAACTACGCGTACCCGCAGGATTTCCTGTACCTCCCTCAGGCCAACGGAGGTGACTGAGGCTGCGATCAACACCCAGACGAGGCGGTGAGGAGTGCGGAGGATCCCGACCAGAGCCTAGCTGAGAGAGCAAGATCCGAGGTATACAGAGGCCCACCAGGTTCCGAAGTTCCGAAGTATCTACGTCACGAGTCCAGTCCAGTCCAGTCCAGTCCAGAGTTTCCGAGGCCTTCCGTTCCGTGCTTCCCGGTGAGTACCATTGCTGGGGACGCATCTAGACGTGCGCATTGATTTGCGCCGGTCAAGACGGGTTTGGGTACACAGACCTGGTCTGCACTGTTTAGCAGTGTATCTGTACTGTTTAGCAGTATATCCTGTCTGCACTGTTTTAGCGGTGTATCCGTACTGTTTAGCAGTACATCCAGTATCATGCAGTTAGCTAGTTTTATTCTAATCATTGTTGTTCGTTTTAAAATGTTTTAATGTGTTTTCAAAATGTCGTGGTATGAGTGATTGTTCGATTTTCATTATTGTGATTATTGCATTAATTGTGTTCAAGTCCAAGTAAGAATCAAGTAGCCTGATTTTTAAGATGCCGTTATTCTCCAAATTAAGACAGATAAAAACTAGAAAAGGGATACTCGAGGAAGCCGTTCCCATTCCACCTAGGGACACTCCAGGGTACTTTATGTACCACAAACATGGCCTAGATGCCGTTTTATATCTTGATTTATGGGTGGACTACACCAAGGATCTAGCAGAGAATCAGAGATGGCCCGCTGCTGGGACATGGGATGCAGATTGCATCGTGAGAGTAGAAGAAGCATTATGGAAAAAGAAAGCCAGACAGTCACAGAAAGATGCCATTGAATTATGGCGTAAAGAATCGCATAGACGTACAGAAAAAGCACTCAGAAAAGAAGAGAAAAGTAGAGAGGATTCAGACAAGGCCCGAGAAAACGTATTAGTTGAGGAAGGTATCCGAGTAAAAACAGAACAAGTAGATAGACAACGAAACACCCTTATGAATGGTATGTATCCTCTTCTGGCCGAGGGTTTACCTAAGGCCACCTCGGAAGTACCAAAAGATCTGCCACCTCCATTGCTCCCGACTAAAATGCATCACAAAACCGCAAAGGACATTTTCCTTTCTTCCTATCTAGACGATGCAGCCCCCGAATATGTTAATGTCGCACCGCCACGCACACCCCCTACTGGCGGCGTTCGACCCCGAGATAATCAACCCCCACCTCCGCGGCAAGCTACTCCTCCTCCCGTTCCAACCCTTCCGCCCGTTCTTCCACCTCTTCCTGCACCTATTCTCCCTACTTTACACCCAACGAATCCTTTTGGATCAGGCACCTCAGGAGGTGCGTCAGGAGGGGCGACAGGTTTCCAAACACCACCACAAGCACACCGATGGACTTATAGGGATTTAGCGCAGCAACGTACACCTCAATCAGCCGATTTTGACATATATAAAGAACGTCTCGCAGACTGTAGATATGATCCAGTACCTGGTAAAAAAGAATGACGACAGAATGATGCTCGCATCAATACGATTACGACGAGTTACAAACTTTCTATTGTTACTACCCGGAATGGTTGATCATCTAGATAGAATATATCATTTTGTTCAAACAGGGGAAGGCCCTGAAAGTATTGGTGAGGCCATGGCTTACCAAAAAGTTGACACTCAAGGCAAGATATTACGTTTTTTTATAAACTGCCTAATAAGAGAACAGGATAGGCCGGGTGCAGACCCGGAAGAAATGAAAGCACTTAACAGATGGGGTCAGAATATAGCAGACGGGAACCATGATAAACAGAGTTGTATAGAAAACATGTACCGAAGGATCAGAAATGCAGTAATAAAGATACATGAAAGAAGACAGCCAGAACCAGAAATAGATTCAGACAAAGTTGAATCCTCAGGGGAGGAGGAAGCACCAGAAGCGGTAGCAGGACAAGTACAACTACCAGCTAGAGAAATGATAGCTTATGTAGGTAAAGGAAGATCCTTTAATAATTAAATGCGTCCAGTATGTCCAGAAAGTAAAAGAATTTTTCAGGCAGCCATGTCTAATCCAAGAACTCCTGAACACTTATTCCAGGCCACTGACAATAGACTTCGAGAACGAATGGGGTACCATGTACTCGATTCTATGGACGAACAAGAATTAGCTAGGTCAGCAGTACAATGGGCTGACAGTCCTGAGAAATATAGTGATGATGCGTTAGCACACACATTTTTGAATATGTCACCAAGCGAACAGCGTTTAGCTGGTATGTACATGATACAACACCTACTCATATTGTATAGAAGCAAACACTCCGATCCAGGTCCCCTGCCTGATATATTAGTAGAACTACTCATGAATAAATGGAGAGGTCTAGGTACCGATCTAATTAAAGTAATTCTAGAACATCAGCACAGATATAGTGCCTTCCTGTGTCCACAGCCTGATTCAGCACATTCCATGGAAAGAAAAATGTATTACATAGACAGACAGAATCCCTTACGAGAAGTGCACCCAGTTAAGAATGATGATAATACGTTTAGACGCGTGTTTGTGTACACGCCCATAACTAAAATAGAATTATTGGAAATGAAAAAATTAGTACCCAGCCATGACAAAGATCCCGCAGGTTTTCACCGTGAAATAAAAGACATGTTACTCATGGGTGATTACACCTATCCTGACATTATGAAAATATTGAAAGTACTACTGCCTGCCGGTATTTACGAGAAACTCAAAGAAAAAGAATGGGAGGTGGGAAACGCAAAGATTGATTGGGCTGCATTAGAAAACAAAGAAAATACCCGAGTTCCAGGCCTAGGGCTTGGGGACAAAGTTAAAGCGTTACCAGGATTGTTAGTACAAGTATTGCCACGTTTATTAACTACGAAAAAGGAAGACTGGGGTGCAATCTCAGGCTGCAAACAGAAACCCGATGAAGACACTAGTGATTTTTATTCCCGATTTGAAAAATGTTTTGGTATTAACAGCGGTCTGAAAGCAAGTAGCGAATCATATCCACATCTTTTTGTAACAAAATTAGTCGAGAATTCCCTGCCCCAGGTTAAGAACAGAGTACTGAAAGTCGAAAGTACTTGGCAAGCTAATACCCCTTCACAAATGTTACAAATGTTACAGTACCACCAGAATAGAATTAGAGAAGAACAAGAACACGAACAAAGACGTATGAAAGACACGAAAATGAAAATGTTAGTTGCTCAGTCAGTTCCAGCTGACGGTCATAAAAAGGGTGCAACACAGCCCAGTAATTCGACGGCTCCTGCTAAAGGGATATGTAACTATTGTAAACAGCCAGGTCATTATATAAACGATTGTGCAGTTCTGAAACACAATATCTCCACGGGTAAAACTAAGGAGAGACCGCGTCCACCTAGACAAGATCAGGCCCAACAACAAGTACCCCAGAATATACAGAATATACCGCCTATGCCAGCTTCACAACAGACCGTAGCAGTACCACAGCCACAGCCTATTGCCGCAACACAAAACACGACACAACAGATCCAGTATGCACAAAACGATTACCCCGATTATCAGCGATACACATGAAACAGCCTAGAGAGGGAGGTTGGCTTGCCTCTTATTGAGGTTCCTGTAGATCAAGAGGGTCCTTATGTACACAGTCAAGTATTAGGGAAAGACAGAAAGTTTCTAATTGATACAGGGGCAAGCAGAACAACGATTAGTCACGATGAGGTTCCAGGGGCACCCCTCTCAGGCTCACAGAATGTTTCCCTTGGATTTTCAGGAAAGCCTATTATTAACGAAGTATCGCAACCTCTTCCTCTTGCAGTTGGTCCTTTGACACGGACTACAGATTTACTGCTTACAAAATCATGCCCAGAAAACTTGTTAGGTATAAAGACACTGAAAGCTCTAGGAGCTATAATATGCTGTTCTCCGGAAGGAGTACGATTATTCTTGCGAGATTTTAAAGGTCACTATGTATTGAGAGACATGGATCACCGGTTACAGAATGTCCCTGCACATTTGTGGGCACAAGGCCCCACTGATGTAGGTTGTATGCACATTACACCATATCGAGTCACACTCAAGGCAGGAGTGGTATTACCACGAATTAGACAATACAAGTTACCTCCAGATGCTGTAGTGGCTTTACTGCAAATCATTGACGAGCTCATTGCACAAGGAGTGGTCGTGGAAACCGACTCCAATGTATGTAATTCTCCTATCATTCCAATTCTTAAACGTACTGATCCAAATGCACCACCAGTTTATCGATTAGTTATTGATCTGCGCGAATTGAATAAATGCTTTGTACCACAGTATCCCGTGGTTCCAGATATCTCATCATTACTGACAGCTATTGATTCAGAAGCAACGTTCTTTACTGTAATTGATCTCAAGAACGCCTTCTTTAGCTTCCAAATCGATCCGGAAAGCCAATACTTGTTCGGATTCTGTTTAAATGGACAAAGTTTCAAATTTGCACGCGCACCTCAAGGATTCACAGAAAGCCCCAGCATCTATAGCCAAGCACTAAAAAGACAACTCGACAGTATCCACATGCCTGTTAACACCGCCCTACTTCAGTATGTCGATGATCTGCTGATCACCGCCCGAAGCGAACCCGGATGTGAAAAAGCATCACTGACGGTTTTAAATTTTCTGGCTGACAAGGGGCATAAGGTATCCCCTTCGAAGCTGCAATTCTGTGTTCAGCAAGTTGTGTACCTTGGTCACTTGCTGTCCAAAGGGGGGAGACAGCTCACACCTGATCGCATCCAGTTAATTGTAAACATGTCACCACCCAAGACACAAAAGGAGGTGCGGGCCTTTATAGGCCTCACTTCGTACTGCAGACAATGGATTCCCCAATATGCATTTCTAGCAAAGCCACTCATTCAGTTGACAACTCAGGAGGCAGCGACATTGACTGTCCTCCCTTGGACTCAAGAACATACACAAGCTTTTGAAGACTTAAAGAAAGCCCTATGTCAAGCACCTGTTTTAGCAACACCATGTTACAGTAAGCCTTTTACACTTTTTGTCACAGAACGTGAAGGTACTGCCTTGTCAGTACTCACTCAGGAACAAGCAGGTTCACACAAACCGTGTGCTTACTTTTCTAGCACATTAGATCCAGTAGCCCAGGCTCTGCCTGCGTGCTTGAAATCAGTTGCAGCAACAGCTTTAGCAATCAGACAAAGCGATTCCATAGTATTAGGACATCAATTGACAGTGCAAGTTCCACATTCCGTGGAAGTTCTTTTAAACCGTACACAGACCCAACACTTGACTATAGCAAGACTGACAGGTTATGAATTGACATTGTTTCAGCCACACATAGAAATCAGACGCTGTAGTACATTAAATCCTGCAACACTTTTGCCATTAAGTGGAACAGACCCATTGGCACATGATTGTATTGAGGTCATTACTATTACGACGAAACCCAGACAAGACTTGACAGACATTCCATTACCAGATCCAGACCTGACACTTTATGTGGATGGTTCATGTATGAGAACAAGTACAGGTGAATTAGTGGCTGCCTACGCAGTCACGACAGACACCGAAGTTATTGAAACCAATTGTATCGACACCCTGTCAGCTCAAGCAGCAGAGCTCATCGCTCTGACACAAGCCTGTATTCAAGCCAAAAATAAGAAAGTTAACATATACACTGATTCACGGTATGCTTTCGGAGTTGTTCACGACTTCGGAGTCCTCTGGCGAGAGAGAGGTTACTTAACTTCTCACGGTGCCAACATCCAACACGGTCCCCTCATTCAAGCTCTGTTAGATGCAATACATCTGCCTACTGCAATATCTATCATGAAGTGTAAGGCACATACAAAAGTCACCGATACCATCTCCCAGGGTAACGACCTGGCAGACCGAACAGCTAAGCAAACTGCCCAGAATCAAACTCATGTAACTGACGTGACAAAGATAATAGTTCCGACATCGACACATTGCATGACAGTTAGGGATCCCGCCCATGATGTAATTGACATACAGACACATGCTACACCAGATGAAATCAAGAAATGGACTGAACTAGGAGGGATCCAAACAGATCAGGGATGGATGACGAAGGGAAAATCTACATGGTTTCTCCCCGACTCTATGGTTCAAGTCATTATTAACACGATACATAGTCCAGCACACCTAGGAGAAAAAGCCATGCTAGACAGTATTCAAAACATATGGTTCAATAAAAACTTACGAGCAGCAGCCAAACAGAAAGTGCGTACTTGCATGGTTTGTTGTCAGTTCAATCCAGGTAAAAGCATTCCTGTAGAGCAAGGTGGATTTCAGCCTCCCGATCACCCTTTTGAAGTCCTCCAGATGGATTATATCCAGATGGAACGTTGTCGAGGATTCAAATATGTCCTCGTAGTCGTATGTGCACTTTCCCGATGGACAGAGGCATATCCAGTCCCAGACTACACTGCTCCGACCACTGCCAAGCAGCTGGTTCGCGAATTCTTCCCACGGTATGGTTTGCCCCGTATCGTGTACTCAGATAACGGTCAGCCATTCTCATCCGAGCTTGTAAAACACATTACACTCCTGTTAGGCTATCAGTGGAAATTCCACTGTGTCCGGCATCCCGAGGCAGCAGGTCTCGTGGAGCGCCATAATCAGACTCTGAAAATCCGACTTTCAAAAATCTGTAGAGAGAAAGGCGTTGACTGGATAGTAGCTTTGCCAGTTGCGCTCTTCTACATGAGAATGATAGCGCATTCTCGAACAGGGCTATCCCCGTATGAGGTGGTCTTCGGTAGGCCACCAAATATGTGGGGGATGCCTATACCTCGTAAAATAACGGATGTTGACTGTATTATGCTGACAGATTACCTTGCTTCCTTGATGTCTGCACTACAATCTTGTCGTTCACAGGTAGCTGCAGCCTTTCCCGACAACACCGAGGTGAAGCCCCATGAAGTGGTCCCTGGGGATTTTGTTTTTGTGCGGAATTTTGACCGGAGAAGTCCGCTGGAGCCCCGCTGGCAAACCCCGAAATTGGTTCTTCTGACGACGAGGACCGCAGTGAAAGTTGAGGGCAGGAAAGGATGGCTGCACTCGAGCCACATTAAAAAGTTTCATGGACTTCCTTCTGATCTGAACTCTCAGCCCTGCCCTCCTCCACAGACTGACTCAAAACTCCCCCTGGTTGAGAAAACCGCTTCCCAAGAATATAAATTGAAACTACGGTCTAGCAAGTCAGACAGTTTAATTGTTTAAGTCCTCCCCTAGGTGAATCGGTTAAATTAGTTTCTGACATGTATCCCCTAGACCGAGATAGAGAGAGAGATAGACAGAGACAGCTCAAGAAACGTGCATATTGTAAATCACTTTGTAGTCACTGTATAGTGACATTATTGATTCTGTTTTTTCTAAGCCTTCTGATTATTGCTGCAAGTATATTATTGCATATCTATTACCCTATTTTCAAGCGTGCACATTCTGCTTTCAACGTCACTGCCGAACATTCTTTTAGTGAATTACCTCCACATGAATTGTCTTACAGACTTGCGCTGCGCAACAACACATTCATTAGTATGTTACATCACTCCCATCAGACCAACAACGCTACAAATTGTTGGATATGTGGCCGACTCCCTCCCTACCAGAAATACAAGGGAGTTCTGCCCCTCTTTCCGTACCCGTTCACACACAATGGTTCATGTGGTGCATGGTTTAGTTTGATTAATTCTTTGGATTCAGATACTGTTGTTTACGAAGAAAATTGGGTTTGGGGAAACCTGAACTTAGTTTTGCTTAGAGCCTGCTACCCTAACAAGGAGGGACTTCCCACAAGGACAGGAACTGATCTAGAAAATGAAGTATATGGATTAGGTAACTTTACACTGAACCTCATGATTCTGAATGTTGAATCCGAAGCTGCACCAGTCTTGCCTGCTATGTCAGTATTACCAGTCACAGGTGAATTATGTGTTAGGAAAAATGGTTCAGTACACTTAGGTCATAGTAAATGTACTACTGTGGTCGAATTCAGTGATCAAGGCAAGTCTACATTTAGAGCTACCCGTCATTCCTACTTCATTTGTGGTCATACCGCATATATACGCTTACCTCTAGATTGGGATGGTACCTGTTACATTGCATTCCTTCTGCCACCTGTTTTCCTAGCCCCTCCTGATTATCATAGAAATACCCATCTAGTAAACAATAGACTCCGGAGGGATCTCCCGATTGTCGATTACACTGAAACGGCATGGGAGCAATACACAGACTTCAATAAAGGTTTCTTTCCCTACTTAGGTGCTGTCTTTAATAGTAAACTGATACGCAAATTAACTAGAACCCTCGAAGCAGTAGTGAATGAAACTACTTCCGCCCTAGGCAACTTAACAGAGGAGCAGTCTGCTATGCGGATTGTTGTTCTTCAAAATCGTCTTGTTCTTGACGTCATCCTAGCCGATAGGGGCGGAGCCTGTAGAGTCATCGGATCGAGCTGCTGTGTTTTCATTCCAGAAAACGCGCCATCAGTATATAAAGCCATAACCCGTCTTCATAAGATTGCAAGTTTGATACACCAGAATCCAGGTACCTGGACTTGGTCCGGTTGGTTCTGGACCACGTTGACGGCCTGGGGATGGAAGGTCCTATCCTTCCTAGGCATTGCCCTTCTCATAGTATTCAGTTGTTGCCTATGTCTACAATGTGGGCCAGCGATTTGCGGCCTGTGTGCCACATCATGTATTCCTCATTCGAGTTCCCATTCAAAACGCCATAAGAAGAAAGAAGAGCAAATGATGTTACGTGAACAGATTGATCGATTCATGAGGATCGATATATCATGAAGGGTCCGTAGGGGACAAGGAGGGAATGAGGAAATATGAATTTTTATGATCAATTGTGTCCCCTATCTTAGACCCCAACAACTCCGTGTACGCGCTACAAGTACATGTATGTTCCCTCCACTTCCAGCTATGAAGACGCAAATACATTTGCGTCCAACGTTAACATGTCCTCTTTCAGATCCACCATGAATGGGTCGAATATTCCGTTCCTAAGTATGCCTTGCCAACGTCTTTATGTGGTGTACTTTACACGTTTTTCAGCTCTGGCGAGTTAGGCCCTGAATTCTGCCATCGAGCCTTTTCCTGCCTTCTGCCTCTGAATGCTTCAGCCTGGGCCTGCATCTGTATCCGTGACCTTTGTCTTACTCCCTGCGCGGCTAACGGTGCTTGGCTCAGCCTGTTGCCTGCCAAGACTGTATTCAGCCTTCAAGTTATCTGCTCCGCTCCTCGAAAAATACATTCCTGTCTAGTAGTTTAAGTAAACATCCTTCCAGCTGCAGAGCAAAGGGCCCGGCCTCACTGTCTCCGTGCAAATAATTCATAGCTCCTGTTACCATGGTAGGCCCATGCCCCCTCGAATCTCATGCAGACACGTAGACGCTTATACACGCACTAACAGTCAGTATAGAATAGCCTCTGCCCGAGAGACCTTTCCTTCCAGATAATACAGTTCCTTAAACACCAGATATTAGATACGATTTGGGATTAGGTTGATCTGACATCCCAGACTTCTGTCTCCTCATGTAGGGCTAAATGTCAAGTCCCCTTCACCCTCCAGTTACACGTCAATCACACGTCATGCTGCCTGCGCGCGCATCTCTGCCATGTATTTCTGCTGACACTGCAGGATTCTCTTATGGATCCACCCACTTGTGACATCTTCTTAATGACGTTTCTAGTACACGCCTTCATGCACGCCTATTGTAACGCCTTTTCATTACGTATGTGTACTCTTATCTCTCCTCTCAGCTGTTACGCCTTTAGCATCTGCCTGTACTGTAATGCATTGACTATATATATGATTAACTGTCAATAAAGTATTGTCTGTCCCTTCCCGAACCTTCGCGGTCACGGAAGTGTGATTAACCTGGTTCGAACCAATTCCTTTTTAAGGAATAAAACCCCTTTTAAAACCTCAAATATCACGGATTCTGCCTCTTAATTTTTGACTGAGTTATTCTTATTGAACTTTACCGCATAAATTAAGTATAGGTAATTTAAATTTACCACAAAATCATGGCATGATCTTGTTGCAATATGTTCTGATTCTGCATCCTATATGACAAAGGCAGTAACTGATTTGCACGCTGCTCAGAGGATTAATTCTATCCATGTAAAAGATCCATGCCATTTTATACATGCTGCTGTTTCCTATGCTCTGACTCAGACTGAGAACCGGGACATGTATGATTTTGTTATAAAGGCTGGAGCAGTATTTAAGTATGCGCAAAACTTTATACACATTTATTCGCAAGGAAATGTAGACGGAAGAATGAGATATCCAAGGGCAGTTGTTGTGATCCGATGGTTCAGCTGGTATGAGGGAGCAGTAAGACTTTTGGAAATATGGCACTGAACAATGAATAAGCCACTGGATCCAAAATTGATAACCTACGTAAACTCCTCGGCCCCAACAGTGCAAACCATCAATCTTTCTATTTCAAGTTGCATTTCATTCTTAAAACCCTCACTGGTTTCATCAACATTCAGAAAAAGCTCGAGTCAGAAGATACACATGCCCACCAAATATATTCAGCCATAGATGTTGACATGACTTTGGCTTTGGAGCAAGACTATACGCAAGACTCAGTGATCGCCAGTCTATTGCAAATGTTGCCACAAAAAAAGCAAATGCCCTAATAAAAGAGATGATTGTGAGAAGTTGGCCCGATATGCAGCGTTCGCTATTCTAGCGACCACTATGCATCGGTCCAAACGACCCTTATGGTGATTGGTTGTAAGTCAACCTTAGACCAGCTATCCTAGTAGCGTGGATACGAGCAGTCTTCGGGCTAAACTCTAGAGGGCGTGTTAAGCCAGCTGTAATACCATCACATACCCCTTGAACACCAAGTGAAAGGACACCACACAAGTGTTATGAAAATAAACAGTATATTTATTAGAATCACAACAGCCCTGTACTCTTTATGAGGACAGGGTACTAAGCACAGAACAAAACTCTTAGGAAAATACTTCAAGTGCACAATTAAAACAAATGCCCGAGGGCACGGAAAGTTCTAGTGGTCTCGGGCGGACCCGATAAGGCAAGTAGGAAGCGAGGGACTCAGGACCCTTAAGTAAGGAGGCTATGCAGGCACCGAAATGCCGAAGTTACCTAGCCACGAGGGCTGCGGCTGCACAAGTCTTACAGGTGTCGGGGGTCTTCGCTGACGAGCCAGGAGCCGGAAGAAAGGAGTTGCTGGCCGGCGACCAGTGATGGATAGTTCGTAATGATCCAAGCCTGGATCAGTGATCGATGATACCTGAAAGCAGAGGGGACCAAGTTCGTACTACTAGCCAGTAGTCAGAGGGTACCAGGAGGGCACCGGATGGCCGTCACCTCGACTAGGTGAGTGGGCGACGCTAGGCTCTGCAGTCTCACGGACCAGGAGGCGTTGTCGGCGACCAGGATGGAGGTGCGAGCTGTCCCACGAAGGTTGATGCTGTCGGCGTCGCTGGGCCCAGGATTGGGGCAACAAGCCTTGGCAGATTTCAGGGCCACGTGGTGGGCCTAAAATGGCGTCTTGAGTGGACCAGGAGGGTCCGGGGTGCTCCTCTTGCAGAAGGGAGCAAAGGCCAGTCTGGAGCAACCAGACCAGCAGCGTTGGTTGTCGGATGTCGTCAAAGAAGGGCACAAGCCAGCGGCTAGTGACCAGACAACGTGCTGAACAGCGAGCAGAAGGGCCCCACGCAGATCGTGGAGATGCTGGGAGACCGCACTTCGATGCTGGAGCTGCTCAGGGTCGGGGCTTCTCGGACCCCAGAGCACTCACCAGAGGATTCCTTCGGTGATCGTGCTGGTTTAAGAAAGCGTGCAGGTTTTGATGATGGCCGGTCCCTCGAGGTCTCGTCGCACCCACAGATCTCAGCTGAGCTGACGACGTGGGTAGAGGTCAGAGGTGCCAGGGAAGCCGGTTCTCGTCGAGCTGGGTCGTCGGATTCCTGAGGAAGGACTTGCAGCAAACCGCAGAGTTCTTAGATGGTGCCTGCGGCTGCAGGGTGACTACTCCTTAGCCACAAGGGAGAAATCTTGAGAAGAGTCTCGAATGTCCTTTCGTAGAAAGTAGTTCTTGATTCAAAGATGATCTAATTTGGAAGGGTCCCCGCTCCGGCCTTTATCCTAAAGAAAGGGGTGGGTACATGACTAGGTCCTGCCCTAGGGGTGGGACCAGGCAGGGGGGTAGTTACACCCCTCTCCCCTGCCGGACTTTCCCCAGGTCAGGGGCAGCGCGCCCCTGGAACTGGTTCTAACCGGCAGATGCGTAGTGAGCACCGGGGTGCCACTCCGCAGTCAACTTCTCGCAAAGCCCTACCTACCCAGAATACACAAACCCTGTCTGGGACGGTGCGAACACCGCCCTGGACAGGAAACCCTTTGTCCAAGCTCTCCTCGCTGGAAGGACTCCCAGCAGCAGGAGGTCAGACTCGTGTCTGTGGTGGCAGCATCCATTTTGTGGAGCTGAGGCTTTAGTTAACTTTAACCGGGGTTCACAGTTACGTACATGTCGTGTCCCTCTAGAAGGGCCGAATGCTAACCTCGTCGCCAGAATTGGTGAGGGGGCAGCATCCCGATTCGTATGACACCTTACTCGACATGTCTTGATAACGCTATACCGAAGTTACCGATATGATACGCGTTATCATGGAACAGCCATTGGGTCTTGGTTCCGCAAACTGCAACCGGGCTCGGCTCGTGCCAGAGCCCAATTCACACGGTTCCATGCACTCTGCCTACAGGATTGTCAAGGCCTGCCATAGGAGTGACTGATAGGAACCCGGGTGTCCATTGTGAGGTTAGATATAGGGATACTATACCTAAAGCAACGGGCGAGTACGCCACGTTGCCCCAGCTGTCGTGCAGCCAGTTGTGTCAGATTTAGATGGCCATCCAGGGGTGGCATAATACATGCTTCAGCCCCTGGTAGGCCCTGGGTACACCGATGCCCTGAGTTACAGGGTCTGACAAGGTGGCCCAGTACCAATTGGAAATGTACCTAGGGTACATGGAATCCATTTTAGAGAGAGCAGTAGGCCTGGGGTCCTGATTGGCAGGGTCCCAGGTCAACTAAGTCGGAAAACCAGCAAAAAACCCAGGCAAAAAGTCGGGGGTAACCATAGTCAGGTATCTACCTTCCTACACAACCCCCCCCCCAAACGAAAGGAGATAAGGCTATTCTTGACCAGGTAAGCCTATATTGCCTGAGTGGCCATATGAGGTGGCACATGCACTGGCATGGTTACCCCCTGTATCATGGTCCACTAAGAAACCCCTCACCCTAAGGGTATCTGAGGGTCTCCACCATCTGGAATCACTACCTGTGGCGTGCTTTGGCAAAGTAAAAGGCTGGTGTGGGAATGGAGTACTGAAGTGAGACTCCACTACTGTTGGGCTCAACATCCTCCAATCACTATCCACCATATGTGCCTTTCTTTCCAGTACTGAGTTGCTATGAGCTCTCAGGGTCAACCTCTGGCTACCTAAAGCTGGAGGCTGAGTCCCTCTGTTTGGCTTACTGGAGGGGCAGGTCAGGTTTGGGGTTTTTAGGCCCCAGGTTTGGCGGTGCCCAGCAGTGTCCAGCTGTGGGAGTTCCCTAACTAAGTTTAAGGGGGATCCCTCAGGAGTGTGTTTTATTTTCACTTGGCTAGGACTACTAGCTTCAGTGATCCTAATCTGCTGATTGGGAAATTCTAGTGGACAGGGGGCCCTTTGGGGTCCACCACTGGCCTCCCTGACCTCTACAGCCCTGGGCTGACTGAGGCAGGGTAGAGAGGGGCAGGTTACCTGCTCCAGACTGGGTCCCACCTGGGAAGGGTCCACTGTCATCAGGGGCTCTGCCAGGCTAGGCCTGACTACCTCTGGGGCAGTTCCTTCACCAGGGGTAGAGTCAGTTCCCTGCGGAGGCTGGCTCTCACCTAGTGTCTGGGAGGGGGAAGACTTTTCTTCCTCCTCAATGCTCTCTGTCTGAGTGGAGTGATCCATTGTTTCAGGCTTCACAACACTATTATCGGTCTGAGTTTGAGCTGTGGCCATCACAGCTCCACCAACCTTTTCAGGAAGGGACTCAGTTTGGGTTTGGGCTGTGACCATCACAGCCTTGCCAACCTGTTCAGGAAAGGCATCTTTCTGGGATAGGGCTGTGACTGGCACAGCCCTCCTGACCTGTTCGGGGAGGACTTCTGGGACTGGGGCTGTGGCTATCACTGCCCCACTAACCTTACCATGGAGGTTTACCATTTTCAAATGGGTTTCTTGCTCTACCTCAGCCCAGGCCGAGGTCTCTAAATCATTCCCCAGTAGGCAATCTACAGGCAAGTTTGGTGACACTGCCACTCTCTTGTGACCAGTGACACCTCCCCAGCTGAGATTTACCACTGCTATGGGATGATCTCTCTGTACTCCATCAATGTTCACAACCTGGTATGTGGCACCAGGCATAAGTTGCCTCGAGGGGACTAGGCTCTCAGCCACCATGGTGATGCTAGCCCCTGTGTCTCTGTAGGCGTCAACTTTTGAACCATTGATGAGGGGCTCCTGTCTGTACCTGCCCAAAGTGTTGGGACAGGCTGTGAAGTTGGCAAACCCCATGCCAGTCTCACAGACAAGAGTATCTAAGTCAGGGGACCTGGTTAGGCCAGAGTCCCCAGGTACTCCCAAAGAAAATGCACCCAGATTCTTGGGGGCACTCCCACCACCTGGGGGATTACTACTAGTAGTAACAGGAGGCTGGGAAGCTTTATTTGGGGGTATGTTCTCCTTATTGTTGTTGGCCTTGGGACAACTGCTGTCAGTTTTGTAATGGCCCACCTGTTTGCAGGTGTGACAATAAGGTTTCTTTTGGGATTTGGGAGAAGTTGGGGACCCACCCTTTTCAGAGGAATTTTGGGGCCCTGTGGTTTGATCAGAAGATTTATTCCCACCCTTCTCTTGAGGCTTGGTCGATTCCTTCTTTTGGTCACCACCCTGGTTCTTAGGCCTGACCCTGGTTCTGACCCATTTGTCCGCCCTCTTACCCAATTCTTGTGGAGAGGTCAGATCAGAGTCTACCAGGTGCTGGTGTAATAACTGGTTCTGACAATTACTTAAGATTTGCTCTCTCATAATTAGATTATACAATCCTTTAAAATCAGTAACCTTACTTCCCAGTAGCCAGCCTTTCCTAAGCCTTAGTGGCACAATCGACAAAGTCAGACCAGTCCTGAGACTGAGTTTTCTGGGCATCCCTGAACAGCAACCTGTACTGCTCAGTGGTTAGGCCGAACCCATCAATCAGTGTGTTCTTCAGGACCTGGTAATTGTTAGCATCCTCGACTCTAGTAGTGAGGAGCTTATCTCTAACTTTACCTTCAAAGGAGAGCCACAAGATAGCTGCCCACTGACTCTGGGGGACGCACTGTACAGTGCAGGCCCGCTCCAAAGCAGTAATCCATTTGTGGATGTCGTCCCCTTGCTTAAAGGGGGGCACTATCTTATTCAGGTGCCTAGTGTCTAAACTCCTGGGTTCCCGTGGGGAATGCTGCCACCAGTGGGAATGGTCCCACTCAATTCTTGCTCTCTAGCAAAGGCGAGTCTCTCTTTGGCTAGGGCAAGTTCTTCTCTTTCGATCCGCAGATTGACTTCCCGCTCCTTAGCTTCGTACACTCTCCTCTGAGGGGATGTCATCCTTCTTCGAGAAGAGCCTCGAGAGCCATTGGTTCGAACGGATCTGTTAGAGCCTCTCGACAGAGACCTAACTCGTCCGTTCCCAATGTTAAGCTGGCCTGAGAGAGGCCCCAAGGGTCTCCTAGTACCAATCTCGTGCCGGCCTAAGTTGACCTGAGTTAGCTGACTAACTATGACTGGACCTTTGTCTGCCTCGTCCCCAGATGTCTCTGGTTCCTCGTCCTCCTCTTCGCCCTCTGCGGAGAGATGGATAAGGTCAGGGTCACCTCGGGTTCCCTCGAGGGGGGGCATTTCCACTTCTGGATGAGAAGGGTCGGTGTTACCCGCCCTCCTGGCATCATAAGTCTCCAAGAGACCGATCAGAAACGGAATGGTAGGGTTTGCACCCTGTTTTAGCTTTCGAGAGGTACAGATCTGTCGCATCTCGTGGAAGCTAAGTGCAGCATATCTGGAGGTGACCTGTGGAAGGTCGACTGACACAAGGGGAGACTCAGAGTTTCCTCCTTTGTCTGACATGCTGCTTCTAGTGTGGTGTAAGTGATGCACCTACCTACACTATGGGTTTACCTACTGATCCCTTGCTAAGAGTTGTAGCCAAGGTGTGCTAAGCCTTGAGGAGCTACAACAGCTGGTTCAGTAGAACTCAGAGTATTCTAAGCTAAGTTATATGTACCTGGAGTACTTATGCGATCTTTCACAAGATATTCTTAGGATACGCGTGGTAAAACAACAGCAAGCTCAAATCCCAACCGCTGCTCACCAATGTGAGAAGTTGGCCCGATATGCAGCGTTCGCTATTCTAGCGACCACTATGCATCGGTCCAAACGACCCTTATGGTGATTGGTTGTAAGTCAACCTTAGACCAGCTATCCTAGTAGCGTGGATACGAGCAGTCTTCGGGCTAAACTCTAGAGGGCGTGTTAAGCCAGCTGTAATACCATCACATACCCCTTGAACACCAAGTGAAAGGACACCACACAAGTGTTATGAAAATAAACAGTATATTTATTAGAATCACAACAGCCCTGTACTCTTTATGAGGACAGGGTACTAAGCACAGAACAAAACTCTTAGGAAAATACTTCAAGTGCACAATTAAAACAAATGCCCGAGGGCACGGAAAGTTCTAGTGGTCTCGGGCGGACCCGATAAGGCAAGTAGGAAGCGAGGGACTCAGGACCCTTAAGTAAGGAGGCTATGCAGGCACCGAAATGCCGAAGTTACCTAGCCACGAGGGCTGCGGCTGCACAAGTCTTACAGGCGTCGGAGGTCTTCCCTGACGAGCCAGGAGCCGAAAGAAAGGAGTTGCAGGCCGGCGACCAGTGATGGATAGTTCGTAATGATCCAAGCCTGGATCAGTGATCAATGATACCTGAAAGCAGAGGGGACCAAGTTCGTACTACTAGCCAGTAGTCAGAGGGTACCAGGAGGGCACCGGATGGCCGTCACCTCGACTAGGTGAGTGGGCGACGCTAGGCTCTGCAGTCTCACGGACCAGGAGGCGTTGTCGGCGACCAGGATGGAGGTGCGAGCTGTCCCACGAAGGTTGATGCTGTCGGCGTCGCTGGGCCCAGGATTGGGGCAACAAGCCTTGGCAGATTTCAGGGCCACGTGGTGGGCCTAAAATGGCGTCTTGAGTGGACCAGGAGGGTCCGGGGTGCTCCTCTTGCAGAAGGGAGCAAAGGCCAGTCTGGAGCAACCAGACCAGCAGCGTTGGTTGTCGGATGTCGTCAAAGAAGGGCACAAGCCAGCGGCTAGTGACCAGACAACGTGCTGAACAGCGAGCAGAAGGGCCCCACGCAGATCGTGGAGATGCTGGGAGACCACACTTCGATGCTGGAGCTGCTCAGGGTCGGAGCTTCTCGGACCCCAGAGCACTCACCAGAGGATTCCTTCGGTGATCGTGCTGGTTTAAGAAAGCGTGCAGGTTTTGATGATGGCCGGTCCCTCGAGGTCTCATCGCACCCACAGATCTCAGCTGAGCTGACGACGTGGGTAGAGGTCAGAGGTGCCAGGGAAGCCGGTTCTCGTCGAGCTGGGTCGTCGGATTCCTGAGGAAGGACTTGCAGCAAACCGCAGAGTTCTTAGATGGTGCCTGCGGATGCAGGGTGACTACTCCTTAGCCACAAGGGAGAAATCTTGAGAAGAGTCTCGAATGTCCTTTCGTAGAAAGTAGTTCTTGATTCAAAGATGATCTAATTTGGAAGGGTCCCCGCTCCGGCCTTTATCCTAAAGAAAGGGGTGGGTACAGGACTAGGTCCTGCCCTAGGGGTGGGACCAGGAAGGGGGGTAGTTACACCCCTCTCCCCTGCCGGACTTTCCCCAGGTCAGGGGCTGCGCGCCCCTGGAACTGGTTCTAACCGGCAGATGCGTAGTGAGCACCGGGGTGCCACTCCGCAGTCACCTTCTCGCAAAGCCCTACCTACCCAGAATACACAAACCCTGTCTGGGACGGTGCGAACACCGCCCTGGACAGGAAACCCTTTGTCCAAGCTCTCCTCGCTGGAAGGACTCCCAGCAGCAGGAGGTCAGACTCGTGTCTGTGGTGGCAGCATCCATTTTGTGGAGCTGAGGCTTTAGTTAACTTTAACCGGGGTTCACAGTTACGTACATGTCATGTCCCTCTAGAAGGGCGGAATGCTAACCTCGTCGCCAGAATCGGTGAGGGGGCAGCATCCCGATTCGTATGACACCTTACTCGACATGTCTTGATAACGCTATACCGAAGTTACCGATATGATACGCGTTATCATGGAACAGCCATTGGGTCTTGGTTCCGCAAGCTGCAACCGGGCTCGGCTCGTGCCAGAGCCCAATTCACACGGTTCCATGCACTCTGCCTACAGGATTGTCAAGGCCTGCCATAGGAGTGACTGATAGGAACCCGGGTGTCCATTGTGAGGTTAGATATAGGGATACTATACCTAAAGCAACGGGCGAGTACGCCACGTTGCCCCAGCTGTCGTGCAGCCAGTTGAGTCAGATTTAGATGGCCATCCAGGGGTGGCATAATACATGCTTCAGCCCCTGGTAGGCCCTGGGTACACCGATGCCCTGAGTTACAGGGTCTGACAAGGTGGCCCAGTACCAATTGGAAATGTACCTAGGTACCCTAGAATCCATTTTAGAGAGAGAGCAGTAGGCCTGGGGTCCTGATTGGCAGGGTCCCAGGTCAACTAAGTCGGAAAACCGGCCAAACACCAGGCAAAAAGTCGGGGGTAACCATAGTCAGGTATCTATCTTCCTACAATGATTACTTAAAAACAAGTGGGATGCTGTCCTAGCTCGTAACATAACTGTGCAAATGATTTACAGTTCTTTTTGGAAACGGGTTACAATCCTGGACCCATTCAAGAAAGTTCAGTTTAGTCAGGATTTCAATGATTACAAAGATTTATTTATGTTGGTCGGAGCTTCTGATGGTGTAATGAATGTTGCAGAAGAAGAATTCAAGAAATATGTAATGCACCCTATCCCACAAAAAGACATCAGTGCAATGACATACTGGCGTTCTCAGAAGCAAGAATGGCCAACACTGTGTAATCTTTCTTTGAATCTCTTGGCCGTTCCAGTATCATCAGCAAATATTGAATGGATTTTCAGTGGTCTTCATTTCATTAACAAACCAGAAAGAGCCTCAATGTCCGCAAAGTCTCTTGAAATACACATGTGCTTGTACTACAATGGCAAAGTTTTCAAATGAATGTATTGTGTTGAACAATAACAACCGGGTTCAGGTGTGCATTGTCAATTTAAATAAATGTGGAAAAATACTAGCTGTAGCTTCGTCTTTTGCTTGTGGCAAAAATAAATTTGGATAAATACAGAAAAAATGCCCAAAAAATAAATATGGATAAATACAGACGGAAATGGCAAAAAAAAGATACCATAAAACCGGGAGCTCTAGACATAATCTAGCGAATCAAAACTACCCACATTTTCCGTTTTTAGTACATCCTGTAACATAGCCAGATTCACTACACAATCATTAGTTGTCCATACCCTGTGCCACAAAAGGATGGGTTGTATTCTAATTAGATCTGAAATATGGGGTTGACCCAATTCAGTGTGACAAATGTAAGTCGAAACACTCTGTGGTACTGCTAGGACATCCCTCAAGAATTTATTTTCGACTATTTGTAGTGGTTCTATATTAGAATACCCCCAAAGTCCCGCACCGTACAAGGCTACCGATGTGCATGTGGCGTTGTATATAGTCAAGATTTCTCTTATTGGTTTGTTACCCAACTTTTTTTTTATAAAAGTCTTTACGGCCATTATTGTTTTTTGGAACAGAAGAGTTCTGGCCTTTACAGCACTTGTCCATCCCCCAGAATCATTGAACAAAATACCAAGGTAAGGGAAAGTGGTGGTGTTTTCCAAAGGAACGTTGTTTATGAACATTCTTTTCATCTGTTTCCCAGATCTTGTGCCACAGTTCATGGAGTAGGTTTTGCTACAATTGATTTTCAGATCTAAGCTCAACATGAACTTCTCAAAAGATATTAACAATTTTTGTAGGGCCAAGGGGGTACGAGCCATTAAGACTGCATCGTCCGCATACAGGAGTGCAGGGATCGGCCTCCTACCTACCCTAGGCATATCCCTGCACTCCTGCAGGAGACGATGCTCAAGTCCATTTATGTACAGCAGAAACAGGAAGGGGGCCAGAACACACCCCTGGCGTACTCCGCGTCCCACTCCGAATTTCCTGGTACATTATCCCCCTCTGCCATATCAGACTGAAGCTGTGGCTCCTGAGTATAATTTACGCAGAAAGCGGATGATGGAATCTTCCACGCCCAGCCCTTTCAAAATTTCCCACAATTTAGTATGTGACACACAATCAAATGCCGACAACAGGTCGACTAACGTAAGATATAACCGTTCCCCTTTTACCCTAGTATACTTTTGCTGAACAATCATCAACAGTTCCCATACCCTTCTGGAATCCATACTGTAGGTCGCTCATTATTTCATTTTCCTCCGCCCAATTCTGGAGTCTAGCCAGGATGATTCTTCCAAGGATTTTTACGGATGAATCAAGGAGGGAGATTGGCCTATAACAAGAACAGTTTTGTCTGTCTCCCTTCTTGTATATCGGTACGATAACCGAGGTAAACCAGGATGGATTTAAACCCTTAGCAAGTGCGGCATTCAAAAGCTGTACCAACATAGGGCCCCAGATCTCATTGTTTGCTTTATATAGATCTGCTGGGATCCCATCGCGGGCCAGCGGCCTTGCCTCTCTTCGTAGCTTTCAGACCCATCATGACTTCCTCCAGATAAACCATGAACAAACATGCATTATAAAGATGAGACAACAGGTTTGTTTTAGAACTGTTTTAACCGCATGCGCGCTAGCGGTTTTCCCGCTGAGCGCTGCGATTGTGAAAATCCCAGGTTACGTGACAAGGTCAACTCGTCACACGCACAGCATAGGTAACGCCCATGACGAGCTGACCTTGTCACACGCATCGAAGGGGTTAATGCTCAGAAAGCAGTGGAAATTCTCATGAAACACTGAAAGCATAGGAAGCTCCCAGGCTGCATTGCAAAACTAGTCTAAAAAGACTGAAAAGCTAACCTGCATCAACATGCAGTAAACTGACACTGTACCTTTAAGGCACACATGACCCCCAGCTTCCCATCATGCCTCAGGGGTGACAGTTAGGTCAGTTGTTCTTTGCGCAGACTGAAAAAACCATGAAACATTTAGGTTAACCATATCTCCAACTTAAAATAATCCTTTGCCGGGGGAGGCGGGAGGGTTGCTTATGACTTTGATGAGGATACCACTGGAAGAGAACTAGGATTACAGGTAAGTAACTAATCCTTCTCTTCCAGGTCTTCAATAGTCATAAGCATTAGAATAGAATAGCAAGCCTCACCTCATCTCCCTGCGGGCAAAGGAGTAATGATAAACAGTAATATTAATACTAAGCCTAGAAAAAACTAAGCTTGTACAGGCCGCAGGCTACCCAAATAGATTCCTCAAAGAGGCTTGTCCTACTTGAGTATCAGCCCTGGAATCAGATTCAAGACAGTAATGCCTTGTAAAGTTATGAACTGATCTCCAGGTTGCAGCCTTGCAAATCTCAGACATAGGGACATCGTGTAAGAAAGCTACTGTGGCCGCTTTCCCCCTAGTAGAGTGTGCTTTAGGTGATAACAGTAATGGCTTGCCCGCCAGCTGATAAGCCAACTTAATACAGGAAACAATCCATCTGGAGATTGATCTCTTGGCAGCTGGAAAGCCTGTTCTCATTGAACCATAGTTGACAAAGAGCTGATCCGTCTTCCTAATACTTTTGGTATTTTCCAAATAAAACTTAAGCACTCTCTTAAGATCTAAAGAGTGCAGAGATCGCTCAGCCGGGGTCGTAGGGTTTGGGAAAAAAGATGGAAGAGAAATGGACTGATTAATATGAAAATCAGAGACCACTTTAGGTAAAAAGGATGGATGTGCTCTTAAGACTACTCTATTGTGGTGGAAAACAGTGTAGGGTTCTTTTGTACACAGTGCTTGTATCTCACTTACTCTTCGCGCTGATGTTATTGTCACCAAGAACGCAACCTTCCAAGAGAGGTGTTATAACAAGGACTTGTGGATGGGCGCAAAAGGAGGCCCCATCAACTTGGATAGAACCAGGTTCAACTCCCAAGGAGGAGAAGGATGCCGCACAGGGGGATAGACTTTCTTCAACCCCTGAAGGAAATCCTTGACCACTGGAACTTGAAAGAAAGAAGTTTGGCTTGGTGATTTCCTATACGCTACAATGGCTGACAGATGTACTCTAATGGAAGCATACTTCAACCCAGAAGTTGCTAAGAAAAGGAGGTATGGTAGAACAACCTCCTCCTGCCCCGTAGTAGGGTCAAGATGACGCTCCCTGCACCACATATAAAACCTCTTCCACTTTAACGCATAAGACGCTCTTGTGGAAGGCCTTCTTAGCTTCTTTTAAAATGTGCATACATTCAGGAGACCGGTTCAGATGTCCGTACTGCAGGATTTCAGGAGCCATGCTGTCAGGTTCAGTGACGGAAGGTTGGGATGCAGAATCCTCCCGTTCATCTTGCTCAACAAGTCTGGTCTGCAAGGTAGCCGTTTGTGTGGACACGCAGACAGATGAAGAAGCTCCGGGTACCACCACTGTCGTGGCCAGTCCAGAGCTATTATAATCATCTCCATGTTCGACTTGAGTAGCTTGGAAACCACCTTTGTGATCAGCGATAGGGGAGGAAATGCGTAAGCAAATGTCTGACCAATCCATCAAGAGAGCAATCCCCTGCGTCCCTGGCCAGTGGAATCTGGACACGAAGGCATGGCATTTTTTGTTTTAGTCTGCAAACAAGTCTATAGTCGGACGACCCCAACAACGAAAAAGCTCGTCTACCACCTCGTCGTTTAGCACCCAGTCTGGCTGATCTTCGAAGTGCTTGCTGAGTGCGTCTGCCTTGACGTTTAACTCGCCTGGAAGGTGCACTGCTACCACTGAGATTGAGCGAGAAGCCAGTGCAAGGACGCCTGTGATTCCAGGGAGAGAGGGCGTGACCTTGTGCCTCCTTGATTGTTCAGATAGAACATGGTGGTTGTATTGTCAGTCTGAACCATGACTGAGTTGGGCTTGATCACTAGAAGAAAAGCTTTGAGCGCAAGATGCACCGCTCGGAGCTCCAGCATGTTGATATGGTAGGTCTGCTCCTGCGCCGACCACCGACCTTGAATCTGAAGGCACCCCATGTGTGCCCCCAGCCTTGTAGAGAAGCGTCTGTCACTATTGACTGTGTTGGGAAAGGTTGGTGAAAAAGCACCCCCACCAGAACATTCTGCGGTCGAGTCCACCATTTGATGGAGGTCTTCGCTGCTTGGGGAAGACTCATCCGGTCCTCCCAACGCCCTGCCGCTTGGTCCCATTGGTCCTCCAGAGCTTGCTGTAAAGGACGCATTCTCAACCTGGCGTTCAGTATGAGAAAGAT
The DNA here is from genome assembly GCF_964263255.1 of Lissotriton vulgaris. Classification (NCBI taxonomy): domain Eukaryota; kingdom Metazoa; phylum Chordata; class Amphibia; order Caudata; family Salamandridae; genus Lissotriton; species Lissotriton vulgaris. Next base: position 1,024,788,091 of record NC_141695.1, on the reverse strand, counting down.
GTAGGACGCCATGGAACCTAGCAGGGAGGCAACCTGTCAGACTGTTGGGTTTTGAGACTCGAGCAGAACTCTCCAGGTACGGATAGATGAAAAGTCCCTTTTTGTGAAGGAAAGCCGCCACCACTGCCATGCATTTGGTGAAGACTCGTGGTGCGGACTTGAGCCCGAAGGGCAGCACTTGTACTGGTAATGTTTGTTTCCGTTCACAAACCTCAAGTACTTTGGGTGACGCAGTGCAATCAGGATGTGAAAGTATGAATCTTGCAGATCCACCGAACACATCCAATCCCCGACTTGCAGATGTGGACATATTTGGTGAAGAGCTAGCATGCGGAACTTTTCTTTGACTAGGACCTTGTTTAGAAGACGAAGGTCTAGGATGGGCCTGAACTTGTCCTCCTGATTGATCTCTTTTGGGAACAAGAAAATATCTGGAGTAGACTCCTTTTCCCCTTTGAGAGGTAGGTACTTCCTCTATGGCTCTTTTTGGCAGAATTCTCACCTCTCTCCGGAGCAGTTACAACTGGTGGGGAAGAGACTTCTTCGGAGGAATGTTCTTTGGGAGCGCACGGAAACGTAGCGTGTATACATTGCGCAGTATATTCAGCACCCAACGATCTTTCATGATGCTGACCCACTCTGCCAGATGTTGCGAAGCACTTACTCCCACTGGAGTGGGCAACGGCGCCAGAGGAAGCCACTGCTCAAGCTTTTCCTCCCCTCGAAGTGTTAGAGGACTGCTGGTGACCTACTTCTGCCCGATTTGCCTCCTCGAAATTGGGACTTGCCTTGACTCTTGTTTTGGGACCACTGAGGGGTTTGAACCCTCTGTTGAGCCCCTTTGCCCTTGTTGGTCTTAAAGCGGCACTTTGACTCCTTTTTCTTCTCTAGACCGACCGCTTTCACATTGTCCAGCTCGGTCTTCATTCAACTCATATCCTCGTCAGCGTGTTCGCCAAAGAGAGAAGAACCAGAAAAAAGAAGGTTTAAGATGCGTTGTTGTGCATTGGGCTTAAGGCCTGTGAGGCACAGCCAAGAAGACCTCCTGGCACAAACTCCATGAGAATAAGAATGAGCCGCTAGCACTGCGCCGTCCGCCGCTGTGCTAATTATTTGATTAGACACTAGGCAGCCTTCTGTCAGCGTTTCCTTAAAGTCCTTCTGGTCCTCTTTTGGCAGTTTGGACTTGAAACCATTCATGGAATCCCATAGGGCTCTATCATATCTACTTAATAGAGCGGCCGCACTGGAGATCTTTAGAGAAGAAGAGGCAGAATTGCATACTTTTCAACCCCACGAGTTCTGTGATTTGCTGTCTTTGTCTGGTGGCACTGAGGAGGAGGCAGACACTGCATGTGTCTTCCGAGCCGCTGCTACAATCACAGAGTCTGCCGGAGGGTCAGCCTTCACAAAGACTGGGTCGGAGTCAGCTGGCTTGTATTTTTCTTGTATGCGAGCCGGCACCGCCTTAATAGTCGCTGGAGTTAGAAAAATGCCTTTAACAGGATCCATAATACCCGGAACCAAGGGTAGTAATGGACGTGAAACAGATTTTTGATGCAACGTTTCAAAAATCACTGTCGTAGCCACTTGGGGGGACAGACATTTCAATGTTCAGTTTCTTAGCCCCTCTCTGCAAGACATCTAGATACATGTTGATGTCATCCACTGGAGAAACTCTGGAGATAGGACTATCTAAGTGTGGGAGAATAATTTCTCCTGGAAGATCGGGTTGAGGAAAGAAGAAGACGATGGAGTTCTTCGACTCCTGTGATGAGAACCATGCCTCCTTTCACGCGATCTTCTTGGATGCTCCTCTCTTCTTGGAGAGCGAGATCTGGCTGGATCTTCCCTTCTGTGAGAACAAGATCTGTTTTGCTCTTCCCTTCTGGGAGAACGAGACCTGGATGGCCTCCTCACAGGCGATCTTTCAGCTTGGCGCCTGGGAGGGCTGCGTCTGTCCACCACCAATCTTTGAAGTGGAGACCTGTGCTCGGGGCTGGCGTACTCTTGCATGCGCTTGGCAGCCCCCGACTCTCGCCAACGATCTAACTGTTGGTATCATCTTGGGGACAACCTCACTCCCTCCGAAGAAGAATCTGTCTGTCGTAAAGGTGTTTTATTGACCGGACTTCTGGACCTCTAGGGTGATTTTGAGGAGCCAGAAGATGAAGAGGAGTGGCGCGAAGCCGATTCAGCTACCATAATCACAGAGTCCCTTGCCGTCGAATCAGCCCTTTCATGAGACCTCAACGTCTGGTGTTCTGACGTTGAATGCCTCGACGTTGACGAACGTTGGTCTCTCAGCGTCGAACAGCGTTGCACTGCAGACGATGGAACCTTTTCTCTCGATGTCGGAAACCTCTGGGGCGTTGACGGAGCAAGTAATCTCGGAGTCAAAGAACAAGTTACTTACCTTCGGTAACGATATATCTGTAAGAAACAGCCATTATTAGATTCCTTGTAGTCAAAGAGAAATCCCTGGGTGTACACTAAAGTAAGTGCGTGTTATGTTACTGTATGGGTACTAACCAATCATACAGGCATTCCATATAGGGACGTTAAGGGGAAATCATGTAAAAATAAAACATTAGATAAGGAGTTCCACACTAAAAGTGTACGTTCACAATCTCTTTAATATTTTGTAAAAATAAAACCTCTTGTCACAGAGAATCAAATTAAAAATCCAACGAACACCTCTTCGAATAAGTACAATAAAATTTCAATAGACAATTAATAACAGTTCATTACATAAAAAAACATAATATCACAATCATCAGAATTATATAGCAAAGGAGAAAAAATTAATCAATACAGTACACAAGAAACAATTGGATCCTTTTCGCAAACCCCCTATCACTGTGGCCTTGATATTTTCCGCCACTACTAATATAGATCCACTGGTCTTTTCTTTAATGCTGGTGGTACAGTAGACAGTATGGATTAGTTACTTACCTGTAATCCTAGTTCTCATCCAGGGGTATACTCATCAAAGTCATAATCTATGAATAATCCCCGCCCATGTGCGGGATCCCGGAGCATATAGAAAAATACATATAAATATATATGTATAAATATGTGAAACATATAATAGCAGCCTAAAAAACATTTTCTAACTGGCAAAAGTGCCGCAAAATTACATAAATTAGTATACATACAGTAGTACCCTTCCAAACCCTAAGGAAGAAAGAGCAGAAAACATTTGTATACAACAATGCTTTATTGCCATAGGAAAACCTGTAATTGCAGGCATTTGCCAGTAGGCTGCAGTAGAGTATAAAGCAAACAGAGAAAACTGACACCTTGCCTTTAACCCCTTCGATGCTGATGACGAGCTCAGCTCGTCATCACCCACGAGTGTCGTGTGCTGATGACGAGCTGAGCTCGACATGATGCCACTAAAATGGCATTTTCCAGCACAGGGGGGGGGGAAACGCCTAGCAGCCAAGTGGTTAAGGCATTAGAGTAGGGGTACCGTGCCTTTAAGACCTGAAGGCAACCCCCTGCTCCCATGGTGCACCACAGGTGACAGTTGGGTCAGTTCTTTTTGGAGGTGAATAACACCTGAGGAGATCAATAATAAAACATCTCATAACTTAGTAACTTTGCTCGTCCGGGGAGGTGGGCGGGAGCTTATGACTTTGATGAGTATACCCCTGGATGAGAACTAGGATTACAGGTAAGTAACTAATCCTTCTCATCCAGGGGATACTCATCAATAGTCATAATCTATGAATAGATTAGCAAGCTCATACCCAAAGTCTCGCGGACGAGCAAGAAGTGTAAAAACTTCACAGAAAAGCTAAGACATATATTGACAATACATCTTAAGCAAACAAGTTCCTTAAAGAGGCCTGCCCTACTCAGGCATCGGCCTGAGTATCTGAGTCCAGGCAATAATGGCGGGTAAAGGTATGGACAGACCGCCAAGTTGCCGCTTTACAAATTTCAGAGATAGGAACATTACGAAGGAGAGCTGTAGTGGAAGCTTTCCCTCTGGTAGAATGTGCATGTGGTCTACCCTGCAAGGTTTTGTTAGCTAGTTGGTAAGCAAAAGCTATACAGGAGACAATCCAGCGAGAAATTGACCGTTTGGAAGCTGACAGACCAGTATTAGTACTGCCATAGTTAACAAAAAGCCGGTCAGACTTTCTCAGAGGCAGGGTTTTTGACAAGTAAAACTTCAGGACCCTCCGGAGATCAAGGGAGTGTAATGACCTCTCCGGGGGAGTGGAAGGATTAGGAAAAAAGGTAGGTAAGGTGATAGACTGGTTGATATGAAAGTCTGAAACCACCCTAGGCAGGAAACTTGGGTGTGTTCTTAAAACCACCCTATTGGCATGAAAAACCGTGTAAGGTTCCTTGCAACACAAGGCCTGGATTTCGCTGACCCTACGGGCAGAGGTAATCGCCACTAAAAAAGCAGCTTTCCAGGTCAAGTGCTGCAAAGAGGCCTTATGGATAAGCTCGAAAGGAGCACTCATCAGCTTAGTCAGTACAATATTCAGCTCCCAGGGAGGAGAGGGAGACCTCACCGGTGGGAAGACTTTTTTCAGGCCTTCTAGGAAATCCTTAACTACAGGCATAAGGAAGAAAGATGTCTGATTGGGAGACTTCCTATATGCTGTGATGGCAGCTAAATGAACCCTGATGGAGGGATATTTCAAGCCTGATCTTGCTAAATGCAAAAGGTATGGAAGAATCACCTGCTCTTGGCCATGTACCGGGTCAAGAGAATGTTCACGACACCATATGAAAAACCTCTTCCACTTAAAAGCGTAAGACTTCCTAGTGGAGGGTCGCTTAGATTCTTTAAGAATAGTCATGCAGTCTGCTGGAAGGTCTAGATGTCCATACTGGATGACCTCAGGAGCCATGCCGTCAAGCGAAGGGAAGGAAGGTTGGGGTGCAACACCCTCCCCTGGTCTTTGGTCAGCAAGTCTGGACGGCATGGTAGGCGCCGGTGAGGAACCTCCGACATCTGAAGGAGATCGGGGTACCACCACTGGCGTGGCCACTCTGGTGCTATCAGGATCATTCTGGTGTTGGTCCTGTAGAACTTCTGGATCACTGCCGGGATCAGAGGCAGGGGGGGAAGGCGTAGAGAACATTTGAGACCAGCTGATCAAAAGGCCATTCCCCAGTGATCCCTGTTGGGGGAACCTGGACGCAAAGACGGGGCATTTTGCGTTGTCCGCGTCTGCGAACAGGTCTACGTCTGGTACGCCCCAACACCGAAAAAGTTCTTGAGCCACTTCCTCGTTGAGCACCCAATCGTGCGCTTCGACGAAGATTCTGCTGAGGCAGTCTGCTTGGACGTTTTGAATTCCTGGTAGATGAACTGCCACGACGGACAGGCCTCTTGCTAGGAGCCAGTGCCAGATGGCTTGTGCTTCCAGAGAGAAGACTCTTGACCTTGTGCCTCCCTGCTTGTTCAGATAGAACATCGTTGTTGTGTTGTCCGTCTGAATCTGGAGGTGTTTGGTGCGCAGGGCCGGATAAAGAGACTTGAGAGCAAGATGGACTGCTCGCAGCTCCAGGAAGTTTATATGATAGCCTTGCTCTATCTCGGACCAAAGGCCTTGAACTTGGAGTTGGTCCATGTGAGCACCCCAGCCTTGGAGGGAGGCATCCGTGACAACTGACTGAGATGGAGGAGGACGATGAAACGGAACTCCTCGTAGAAGATTGGATCGTTTCAACCACCATCTGATCGAGACCCGGGCTCCTTGAGGAAGCATGACTCGGTCTTCCCACTGATCCGATCTTTGAGACCACTGATCCTCGAGGGCTTGTTGCAGAGGTCTCATGTGAAGGCGAGCATTGGGCACAATGTAAATGCATGATGCCATCGATCCCAGCAGAGAGGACACTTGTCTGGCTGTTGGGGCCTGATTGTCCAGAAGAAGGCGAGCCTTCAGAAGCATAGATGACAACCTCTCTTCCGAAGGACACACGCTTGCCTGAAGTGAGTCCAGAGAAGCACCCAGGTAGTGGAACCGCTGGGAGGGGTTGAGAACTGATTTCTTCAGATTGACGTGAAGACCCAACTACTTCATCAGTTTGAGGCAGAACGAGAGATGGTTCTGAAGCAGAGACGGAGTGGAGCTCTTCAACAACCAATCGTCTAGATATGGATAGACGAAGATCTTTCTTTTTCGGAGAAAAGCAGCCACCACCGCCATGCATTTTGAGAATGTCCGAGGTGCAGATTTCAGGCCAAACGGTAGTACTCGATATTGGTAGTGACGCCGTCCGATCTGAAATCTTAGAAACTTCCGATGTTTGATGGACACTGGTATGTGGAAGTAGGCGTCCTGCAAGTCGATGGCACACATCCAGTCCCCCTGGTGTAGGTGTGGGAAGATCTGGTGCAGGGCAAGCATACGGAACTTTTCTTTTCGTATGAACTTGTTTAACCTTCGAAGGTCTAGGATGGGTCTGTATTCTTTGACAGATCCTCGTTTTTGAACCAGGAAATATTGTGAGTACACTCCTTGATTTCTGTGAATCAAGGAACCTCTTCTATGGCCATTTTCTCTAGAAGGACGGAGACTTCGTCTTGTAGCAATTGAGTCTTGTAACGTGGAAGATGTTGCAACTGGGGAAACAGCTGAGTAGGAGGGGATTTGAACCTCAGCAAGTAACCATGCTGCACAATACTCAGCACCCATCTGTCTTTTGTAATGGATTGCCACTCTGTCAGATGATGAGAAACACTCCCTCCCACCGGAGTAGTGAACAGACTTGGAAGAAGCAATGGCTCAGGGCTTAGGAGGTTGTTTTGAGTTGAACTGCTGTCTGGTATTGCCACCTCTTCCTCTGCCAGGACGACGCTGCTGGAACTGCGTCTTATGTTGCGACTGGGTCTGCCACTGAGGGGTTTGAACCCTCTGTTGGAAGGTGTGAGAAGGTGGCCTGATATGCAGTGCTCACTATTCTAGTGAACACTATGTGTCAGTCCAACAACCCTTATTGATGATTGGTTGTAAGTCAACCTTATAGACCAGCTATCCTAGTAGCGTGGATACGAGCAGTCTAAGGCTAAAGACTCGAGAGGGCGTGTTAAGCCAGCTGTTATACCACACATATACCCCTTGAACACCAAGTGAAAGGACACCACACAAGTGTTATGAAAATAAACAGTGTATTTATTAGAATCACAACAGCCCTGTACTCTTTATGAGGACAGGGTACTAAGCACAAAACAAAACTCTTACGAAAATACTTAAGTTAGCACAGTATATACAAATGCCCGAGGGGCACGGAAAACCATATACTCTGAAAGTGGAATGCGAAATTACTAGCAGGTAAGTACAGTACTAATAGGCTTTGGAATCGCTAGGACTACGTTACTGAACCTTCAGATTACTAGTAGGAGGCCTAGGGGACTCTCACGCGTGATGCGGGACAAAGTCTATGGTAGCTAGATTTCACAGAGTTAGTGTTCTCGGGCGAACCCGACCTGGTAGGAGGAAAACGAAAGTGGATTCTGACCCTTGGATAGTGAGGCTATGCTGGGGCACCGAAATGCCGAAGTTACCTAGCCCAGGGGCTGCAGCTGCATAGGTCTCAAAAGACGTCGGGAATCCTCGTAGACGGACCAGGAGCCTGGAAGAAAGATGCTGGCAGGCGACCAGTGAAGAGAGTTCGAAGTGATCCAAGCCTGGATCTTGAAGATGGACGATACCTGAAAGCAGAGGGGACCAAGTTCGTGACTACTAGCCAGTAGTCAGGGGGCACCAGGAGGGCACCGGATGGTAGTCACCTCGACTAGGTGAGTGGGCGACGCTGGGCTCTGCAGATCTCACGGACCAGGAGGCGTTGTCGGCGACCAGGATGGAGGAGCAAGCTGTCCCACGATGGATGAAGCTGTCGGCGTCGCTGGACCCAGGATTGGGCAACAAAGCCTTGGCAAATTCAAGCCCACGCGGTGGACCTAAAATGGCGTCTGGAGTGGACCAGGAGGGTCCGGGGTGCTCCTCTTTTGGAAGGGAGCAAGGGCCAGTCTGGAGCAACCAGACCAGCAGCAGTGATGTCGTCGGGCGTCATGAAGAAGGCCACAAGCCAGCGGGCTAGTAGCCAAATAACGCGGTGAGCAGCAAAAAGCAGAAGGGCCCCAAGCAGATCGTGGAGATGCTGGAGGGCTGATCTTCGGTGCTGGAGCTGCTCAGGGTCGGGGCTTCTCGGACCCCAAAGCACTCACCAGTGGATTACTTGGCGGGCTTGCTGTAAAGAAGTCGTGCAGTCTTGAAGATGGCCGGTCCCTCGAGGTCTCATCGCACTCACGGTTCTCAGCTAGGCTGTAGAGGTGAGTAGAGGTCAGAGGTGCCAGGGAAGCCGGGTCTCGTCGAGCTGTGTCGTCGGATTCCTGAGGAAGGACTTGCAGCAGACCGCAGTGTTCTTTAGATGGTGCCTGCGGATGCAGGGTGACTACTCCTTAGTCACAAGGGAGAATCTTGAAGAAGAAATCTTGAAGTCCTTTTGTAGAAAGTCGTGTCTTGATTCCAAAGATGATCTAATTTGAACAGGGGGCCCGCTCCTATCTTTATACTAAGAAAAGGGGCTGACCCGGTGACTAGGTCCTGCCTATGGGTGGGACTAGGAAGGGGGGTGGTTACACCCCTCTCCCATGCTGGACTTTCCCCAGGCCAGGGGCTGGCGTGCCCCTGGAACTGGTTCTGACCGGCCTATGCGTAGTGAGCACCGGGGTGCCACTCAGCAGTCACCTTCCTGTAAAGCCTTGCCTACCCAGGATACACAAAACCCTGTCTGGGATGGTGCTAGCACCGCCCCGGACAGGAAACCCTTTGTCCAAGCCCTCCTCGCTGGAAGGACTCCCAGCAGCAGGAGGTCAGACTCGTGTCTGTGGTGGCAGCATCCATTTTGTGGAGCTGAGGCTTCGTTTAACTTTAACCGGGGTTCACAGTTACATACATGTCGTGTCCCTCTAGAAGGGTGGAATGCTAACCCCGTCGCCAGAACTGGCGAGGGGTTAGTATTCCAATTCGTATGACACCTTACTCGACATGTTTTGATAAAGCAATACCAAAGATAGCATTTAACCGCGAGGATTATAATGCACTTAAGAGTATATGGTATGCGATATCATGGAACAGCTATTAGGACTTGGTTCTGCAAGCTGCAAACGGGCTCAGCTCATGCCAGAGCACCATTTCACACGATTCCAAGCACTCTGCCTTCAGGATTGTCAAGGCCTGCCATAGGAGTGACTAATAGGAATCTGTGTGTCCATTTTTAGGGTTAGATATAGGTATACTATATCTATAGCAAAGGGTGATTACACGACTTTGCCCCAGCTGTCATGCAGCCAGTTGTGTCAGATTTAGGAGGCCAGCCAGGGGTGGCATAATACATGCTTCAGCCCCTGGTAGGCCCTGGGTACACCTATGCCCTGAGTTACAGGGTCTGATAAGGTGGCCCAGTTCCAATTGGTAAATGCACCTAGGGTACATGTCGTAATTTAAAGAGAGAACAGCCAGGCTGTGGGTCTGATTGGCAGGCCCACAGCCAGAGAAAGTCGTAAACCATTGAAACAAAAGCAAAAAATCTGGGTGATCATAGGATTGCAGACCCTACTCTCCTACATGACCCCCCCCCCCAAACTTTGGGACAATAAGCTAACCTTGACCAGGTGAGTCTTCTTGTTCTAAGTGGAAATATCTGGAGAGCCCATCGGCATTGCCATGATCAGTACCAGGTCTATGTTCCACTGTAAAGTCCATCCCCTGTAGGGAAATGGACCACCTAAGCAGTTTGGGGTTTTCACCCTTCATCTGATTTAGCCACAAGAGGGGCTTATGGTCGGTCTGAATCTTGAAGTGAGTGCCAAACAAGTATGGCTTCAGCTTCTTCAGGGCCCAAAACACAGCAAAGGCCTCCCTCTCAATAGCTGACCAATTCTTCTCTCTGGGGGTCAGCCTTCTGCTTATAAAAGCAATGGGCTGGTCTTGACCATCAAAATTCAGTTGAGATAGAACAGCTCCCACACCCAACTCAGAAGCATCTGTTTGGACAATGAATGGTTTGGAGTAGTCTGGACTCTTGAGGATAGGTGCTGTGCACATGGCCTGCTTTAGGTCATCGAATGCTTTTTGACAGCCTGCTGTCCACTGAACCTTTTTTGGCATTTTCTTACTTGTCAGTTCATTTAATGGAGTCACAATTGACCCATAGTTCCTGACAAACTTTCTGTAGTAACCAGTCAGGCCCAAGAAAGCTCGAACCTGAGTCTGGGTGGTTGGAGGAGCCCAGTCCCTGATTGACTGTATTTTGCTCTCCAGTGGCTGAACCTGGCCTCCACCTACAAGGTGGCCCAGGTATACAACCTGTGTCTGCTCTATCTGGCACTTGGTGGCCTTGATAGGGAGGCCTGCTGCTTGCAGAGCCTCTAACACTTTCCTCAGGTGGACCAGGTGATCCTCCCAGGTGGAGCTAAAGACAGCAATATCATCTAGATATGCTGCACAGAAGTCATCCAGCCCAGTGAGAACATGATTCACCAACCTTTGGAAGGTGGCAGGTGCATTTTTCAGACCAAAGGGCATTACCACAAATTGATAATGCCCACCAGGGGTTGAAAATGCTGTCTTGGGTTTGGCATCCTCAGCTAACCTGATTTGCCAATACCCAGCTGTCAGGTCAAATGTACTCAAGTAGTTGGCAGAAGCCAATCTATCTATAAGTTCATCTGCCCTTGGTATTGGGTGGGCATCAGTCTTAGTGACTGCATTGAGACCTCTGTAGTCTACGCAAAACCTCATCTCTTTCTTACCACCCTGGGTGTGAGGCTTTGGCACTAGAACTACTGGACTAGCCCAAGGGCTATCTGAGGGTTCAATGACTCCCAACTCCAACATTTTCTGCACTTCAGTTTTGATGCAGTCTCTAACATGATCAGGCTGCCTGTAGATTTTACTCTTAACTGGCAAGCTGTCACCAGTGTCAACCTCATGGGTACACCAATTGGTCTGACTGGGTGTTAGAGAGAACATCTGTCTGAAAGACTGAAGAACCTGTTTACAGTCTTTCTGTTGATGTTCAGAGAGGCTGCCACAAAAGACAACACCATCCACTGATCCATCATCAGGATTCTGAGTGAGCAGGTCTGGGAGAGGGTCACTCTCTTCCTCCTGTCCCTCATCAATGGCCATGAGCAAGCTCATGTCCTTCCTGTCGACATATGCTTTGAGCCTGTTGACATGGAGTACCCTGTGGGGGCTCCTGGGAGTTCCAAGGTCCACCAGGTAGGTGACCTCTCCCTTTTGCTCAAGAATTGTGTGGGGCCCAGACCATTTGTCTTTGAGTGCTGCTGGGGCCACTGGCTCCAGCACCCACACCTTCTGTCCAGGCTGGTAAACAGTCAGGACAGCCTTTTGGTCATGCCAAGCTTTTTGAAGTTCTTGACTGGCCTTAAGGTTTTCAGATGCCTTCTCCATATACTCAGCCATCCTGGAGCGGAGACCAAGTACATAGTCCACTATGTTGGTTGCAGGCTTTTTGAGAGGTCTCTCCCATCCTTCCTTCACCAAACACAGGGGGCCTCTCACAGGATGCCCATACAAAAGTTCAAAAGGGCTGTAGCCAACCCCCTTTTGTGGGACCTCTCTGTAAGCAAACAGAAGGCAGGGTATCAGGACATCCCATCTACGCAGGACATCCCATCTACGCCTGAGCTTTTCAGGTAGTCCATGAATCATCCCTTTTAGGGTCCTGTTGAACCTTTCAACAAGCCCATTGCATTGTGGATGATAGGGTGTAGTGAACTTGTAGTTGACACCACATTCCTTCCACATAGCAGTTAAGTAGCTTGACATGAAGTTTGCACCTCTGTCAGAGACAACCTCCTTAGGGAAGCCCACTCTGGAGAACACTCCAACTAGGGCTCTTGCCACAACAGGTGCTGTAGTGGTCCTAAGGGGAATAGCTTCAGGATACCTGGTGGCATGATCCACTACCACCAGTATAAACTTGTGCCCTGATGCTGTCTGGGGTTCCATTGGACCAACAATGTCAATCCCCACTCTTTCAAAGGGCACCCCCACCACAGGCATTGGTTTAAGGGGGGCCTTTGTGGTGCCACCTGACTTACCACTGGCTTGGCAAGTGACACAGGAGCGACAAAACTCCTTGGTATCCTCATTCATGTGAGGCCAGTGAAAGTGTGAGACAAGCCTGTCCCAAGTCTTTGTCTGGCCTAAGTGACCTGCTAAGGGAATCTCATGGGCCAAGGTTAGAAGGAAACCTCTCTGAGTCAAGGGTACAACCAGCCTCCTGGTCATGCCAGGCTTGGGGTCTCTTGCCTCAGTGTACAGGAGTCCATCATCCCAGTATACCTTGTGGGTACCTGTGGCGTTCCCAGCAGCCTCAGCAGCAGCCTGCTGTCTGAGGGGTTCAAGGGAAGGGCAGTCTAACTATTCCTTCCCCAGGTCTTCTCTTGAGGGTCCCCCTGAGCCCAGAAATTCAACTTGATCAAGTTCAAATTCTTTAGGCTCAGTTTCCCTCAATTCCTGTAGGTCAGCCTCCTCTGAGACTTGATCCTCAACCTGGGGCAAGGGGGAAGGCAATGCCTTAACCCTACTGCTCTTCTTCTTGGAAGGTGTCTGGTCCATTGTTCCAGGATCCAGCACCTGTTCAGTGGGGCATTTTCTGGCCTGTGACCCAGTCACAGCAAGCACATGTGCTGGCAAGCCTAACATCTCCATGTGAGTGCTCTGCTCCACTTCTGACCATTGTGATGACTCCAAATCATTGCCCAACAAACAATCCACTGGGAGGTCTGAACTAACAACAACCTTTTTCTGGCCATTTACCCCTCCCCAGGAGAAAGCAACAATTGCCATACTATGACTGGTAGTGACATTGCTTGCATTGGTCACCAGGAAATCTGTACCTGGCATGATTTGTCCAGGGTCAACAAAGTTAGGTGTCACCATTGTGACACTGGCACAAGTGTCCCTATAGGCCTGAGCCATTCTTCCATTGATTAAAGGTGTCTGTCTGTATTTGCCCAAAGTATTGGGACTGACATCAGGGGACATACCCACATCCCCTGTACAGACAAGGACAGCCTGAGTGAGTGTGCCAACTAAGTTGTCATACCCCTCAGAACCCAAGGTTAACCCAACGAAACCCTTGGGAGGTGCACTACCACTGCTGACTGTACTAGGGGGCACAGGTGCCTTAGGGGCTGCAGTGGCAGGATTCTGCCCTCCTCCTTTCTTGGTGCACTCACTAAACCAGTGAGTTTTACTTTTGCAGTATTGGCACCACCTTTTGGACTGGCCTTCTTGATTCTTCTTTTTCTGGGGAGCCTGACCCCCAACCTCTTTGGGTTGTTGGGGACCTGTCGAAGACTTCTGGTCATTTTGTTCCCCCTTAGAATCTTTACCCTTCTGGTCTGCTTTCTTCTGACCACCTTGATTCTGGCCCTGGTTCTGCTTAACTCTTGTTCTGACCCATCTGTCTGCCTTCTTTCCCAATTCTTGGGGAGAGGTAAGATCTGAGTCCACAAGATGCTGATGCAACAACTGGTTCTGACAATTGTTTAAAATGTGTTCTCTCATGATCAAATTGTACAATCCTGTATAATCAGTAACCTTACTGCCCAGCAACCAGCCCTCCAAAGCCTTAGTGGCACAATCTACAAAATCAGACCAATCCTGAGACTGAGTTTTCTGGGTATCCCTGAACAGCAACCTGTACTGCTCAGTGGTTAGGCCAAACCCATCAGTGTATTCTTCAGGACTTGGTAATTGTTAGCATCCTCAACTCTAGTAGTGAGGAGCTTATCTCTACCTTTTCCTTCAAAGGAGAGCCACAAGATAGCTGCCCACTGACTTTGGGGAATACCCTGCACAATGCAGGCCCTCTCCAAAGCAGTTATCCATTTGTGGATGTCATCCCCTTGTTTAAAGGGGGGCACTATCTTATTCAGGTGTTTTGTATCAAAACTCCTTTCCCTATTGCTAGGTATAATGCTGCCACCAGTGGGGACTACCCCACTTAACTGTTGCTCTCTAGCAAAGGCAAGCCTCTCTTTGGCCAGGGCAAGTTCTTCCCTTTCAATCCTCAGATTGACTGCCCTTTCTTTAGCTTCATACACTCTCCTCTGAGGGGATGTCATCCCTCTGTGAGAAGAGTTGTTAGAGCCATTTGTTTGAAGGGATCTGTTAGAGCCTCTGGATAGAGACCTAACTCGTCCATTCCCAATGTTAAGCTGGCCTGAGAGTGGGCCCAGGGGTCCCCTAAATCCATTCTCATGCCTACTTAAGTTGGACCTGCTTAGTCTGATGACCTCCACCTGTCCCTTATCTGCCTCATCCCCAGATAGATCCTCATCCTCTTCCCCTTCTTCAGTCTCAGCTGAGAGGTGGATTAGGTCAGGGTCTCCTCTGGTTCCCTCTAGGGGAGGCATGTTCCCATCTGGATTAGAAGAGTCTGGGTTACCAGCCCTCCTGGCATCATAAGTCTCTAAGAGACCAATCAGAAAGGGAATTGTAGAGTTAGAACCCTGTTTTAGTTTCCTGGATGTGCAGATTTGCCTCATCTCCTGGAAGCTAAGAGCAGCATATCTGGAAGTGACCTGTGGAAGGTCCACTGACACAAGGGGAGACTCAGAGTTTCCTCCTTTGTCTGACATGCTGTTTCTAGTGTGGTGTAAGTGATGCACCTGCCTACACTATGTGTTTGCCTACTGATCCCTTGCTAAGAGTTGCAGCCAAGGTGTGCTAAGCCTTGAGGAGCTACAACAGCTGGTTCAGTAGAACTCAGAGTATTCTAAGCTAAGTTATATGTACCTGAAGTACTTATGTGATCTTTCAACAAGATATTCTTAGGATACGTGTGGTAAAACAATAGCAAGCTCAAATCCCAACCGCTGCTCACCAATGTGAGAAGGTGGCCTGATATGCAGTGCTCACTATTCTAGTGAACACTATGTGTCAGTCCAACAACCCTTATTGATGATTGGTTGCAAGTCAACCTTATAGACCAACTATCCTAGTAGCGTGGATACGAGCAGTCTAAGGCTAAAGACTCGAGAGGGCGTGTTAAGCCAGCTGGTATACCACACATATACCCCTTGAACACCAAGTGAAAGGACACCACAGAAGTGTTATGAAAATAAACAGTGTATTTATTAGAATCACAACAGCCCTGTACTCTTTATGAGGACAGGGTACTAAGCACAAAACAAAACTCTTACGAAAATACTTAAGTTAGCACAGTATATACAAGTGCCCGAGGGGCACGGAAAACCATATACTCTAAAAGTGGAATGTGAAATTACTAGCAGGTAAGTACAGTACTAATAGGCTTTGGAATCGCTAGGACGACGTTACTGAACCTTCAGGTTACTAGTAGGAGGCCTAGGGGACTCGGGTGCAGAGGGTGCACTCTCACGCGTGATGCGGGACAAAGTCTATGGTAGCTAGATTTCACAGAGTTAGTGTTCTCGGGCGAACCCGACCTGGTAGGAGGAAAACGAAAGTGGATTCTGACCCTTGGATAGTGAGGCTATGCTGGGGCTATGCTGGGGCACCGAAATGCCGAAGTTACCTAGCCCAGGGGCTGCAGCTGCATAGGTCTCAAAAGATGTCGGGAATCCTCGTAGACGGACCAGGAGCCTGGAAGAAAGATGCTGGCAGGCGACCAGTGAAGAGAGTTCGAAGTGATCCAAGCCTGGATCTTGAAGATGGACGATACCTGAAAGCAGAGGGGACCAAGTTCGTGACTACTAGCCAGTAGTCAGGGGGCACCAGGAGGGCACTGGATGGTAGTCACCTCGACTAAGTGAGTGGGCGACGCTGGGCTCTGCAGATCTCACGGACCAGGAGGCGTTGTCGGCGACCAGGATGGAGGAGCGAGCTGTCCCACGATGGATGAAGCTGTCGGCGTCGCTGGACCCAGGATTGGGCAACAAAGCCTTGGCAAATTCAAGCACACGCGGTGGACCTAAAATGGCGTCTGGAGTGGACCAGGAGGGTCCGGGGTGCTCCTCTTTTGGAAGGAAGCAAGGGCCAGTCTGGAGCAACCAGACCAGCAGCAGTGATGTCGTCGGGCATCGTGAAGAAGGCCACAAGCCAGCGGGCTAGTAGCCAAACAACGCGGTGAGCAGCAAAAAGCAGAAGGGCCCCACGCAGATCGTGGAGATGCTGGAGGGCTGATCTTCGGTGCTGGAGCTGCTCAGGGTCGGGGCTTCTCGGACCCCAAAGCACTCACCAGTGGATTACTCGACGGGCTTGCTGTAAAGAAGTCGTGCAGTCTTGAAGATGGCCGGTCCCTCGAGGTCTCGTCGCACTCACGGTTCTCAGCTTGGCTGTAGAGGTGAGTAGAGGTCAGAGGTGCCAGGGAAGCCAGGTCTCGTCGAGCTGTGTCGTCGGATTCCTGAGGAAGGACTTGCAGCAGACCGCAGTGTTCTTTAGATGGTGCCTGCGGATGCAGGGTGACTACTCAGTCACAAGGGAGAATCTTGAAGAAGAAATCTTGAAGTCCTTTTGTAGAAAGTCGTGTCTTGATTCCAAAGACGATCTAATTTGAACAGGGGGCCCGCTCCTATCTTTATACTAAGAAAAGGGGCTGACCCGGTGACTAGGTCCTGCCTATGGGTGGGACTAGGAAGGGGGGTGGTTACACCCCTCTCCCATGCTGGACTTTCCCCAGGCCAGGGGCTGGTGTGCCCCTGGAACTGGTTCTGACCGGCCTATGCGTAGTGAGCACCGGGGTGCCACTCAGCAGTCACCTTCCTGTAAAGCCCTGCCTACCCAGGATACACAAAACCCTGTCTGGGATGGTGCTAGCACCGCCCCGGACAGGAAACCCTTTGTCCAAGCCCTCCTCGCTGGGAAGGACTCCCAGCAGCAGGAGGTCAGACTCGTGTCTGTGGTGGCAGCATCCATTTTGTGGAGCTGAGGCTTCGTTTAACTTTAACTGGGGTTCACAGTTACATACATGTCGTGTCCCTCTAGAAGGGTGGAATGCTAACCCCGTCGCCAGAACTGGCGAGGGGTTAGTATTCCAATTCGTATGACACCTTACTCGACATGTTTTGATAAAGCAATACCAAAGATAGCATTTAACCGCGAGGATTATAATGCACTTAAGAGTATATGGTATGCAATATCATGTAACAGCTATTAGGAATTGGTTCCGCAAGCTGCAAACGGGCTCAGCTCATGCCAGAGCACCATTTCACACGATTCCAAGCACTCTGCCTTCAGGATTGTCAAGGCCTGCCATAGGAGTGACTGATAGGAATCTGTGTGTCCATTTTTAGGGTTCGATATAGGTATACTATATCTATAGCAAAGGGTGATTACACGACTTTGCCCCAGCGGTCATGCAGCCAATTGTGTCAGATTTAGGAGGCCAGCCAGGGGTGGCATAATACATGCTTTAGGCCCTGGGTACACCTATGCCCTGAGTTACAGGGTCTGATAAGGTGGCCCAGTTCCAATTGGTAAATGCACCTAGGGTACATGTCGTAATTTAAAGAGAGAACAGCCAGGCTGTGGGTCTGATTGGCAGGCCCACAGCCAGAGAAAGTCGTAAACCATTGCAACAAAAGCAAAAAATCTGGGTGATCATAGGATTGCAGACCCTACTCTCCTACAGAAGGCCTTCCGGCCACCTTGGCGAAAGCGTTTCTTGAACTCCTTGCGCTTTTCTAATCCCACAGCTTTGACGGTGTCCATTTCAGCTTTCATTTTGGACATTTCGTCGTCCGCGTGTGGACCAAACAGAGATTTCCCATTGAAGGGCAAATTCAAAATCTTCTTCTGGGCATCTGGTTTGAGCCCTGTCAGGCGGAGCCAGGCTGAACGACGGGAACAAATGCCACTTGAGTAGCCATGAGCCGCAAGATCTGTGGCATCAACTGCGGCGCTAATAACTTGATTGGCTACCAGGCCTCCCTCCTGCAAAGTCTCCAGGAAATCTTGGCGATCTTCATTGGGGAGCTTGTCTGTAAAACGAGTCATGGAGTCCCAAAGAGACCTGTCGTACCTTCCAAGTAAGGCAGAGGCACTCGCCACCTTCATAAAGGAAGAAGAGGTGTTGCATACCTTCCTTCCAAAAGAGTCCATAAGCTTGCTATCTTTTTCAGGTGGTACTGAGGAAGACGTAGAGCCTGCATGGGACTTCAAGGCAGCAGCCACAATGATAGAATCCGCAGGAGGATCCGATCTGAGGAATAAGGGATCCTCTGCAGGGGCCTTATACTTTTTGGCTATTCGAGATGGAACAGATCCCACCACTGCTGGTGTGAGGAATGTAGCCATAGCTGGTTCTAGGAGGCCAGGGACCAGGGGAAGTAGAGGTCTGGGCGCTGTACGATGACGGAGGGTATCAAAGATTACGGAAGTGGGAACTGTAGGAGAGTAGGGTCTGCAATCCTATGATCACCCGGACTTTTTGCTTTTGTTTCACTGGTTTACGACTTTCTCGGGCTGTGGGCCTGCCAATCAGACCCACAGCCCAGCTGTTCTCTCACTAAATTGACGTGTGTACCTTAGGTGCATTACCCAATTGGAACTGGGCCACCCTGTCAGACCCTGTAACTCAGGGCGTCGGTGTACCCAGGGCCTACCAGGGGCCGAAGCATGTATTATGCCACCCCTGGATGGCTATCTAAAACTGACACAACTGGCTGCACGACAGCTGGGGCAACGTAGCGTACTCGTTCGTTGCTTTAGGTATAGTATCCCTATATCTAACCTCACAATGGACACCCGGGCTCCTATCAGTCACTCCTATGGCAGGCCTTGACAATCCTGAAGGCAGAGTGCATGGACCCGTGTGAGTTGGGCTCTGGCACGAGCCGAGCCCGGTTGCAGCTTGCGGAACCAAGACCCAATGGCTGTTCCATGATAACGCGTATCATATCGGTAACTTCGGTATTGCGTTATCAAGACATGTCGAGTAAGGTGTCATACGAATCGGGATGCTGCCCCCTCTCCAACTCTGGCGACAAGGTTGGCATTCCGCCCTCCTAGAGGGACACGACATGTACGTAACTGTGAACCCCGGTTAAAGTTAACTGAAGCCTCAGTTCCACAAAATGGACGCTGCCACCACAGACACAAGTCTGACCTCCTGCTGCTGGGAGTCCTTCCAGCGAGGAGAGCTCGGACAAAGGGTTTCCTGTCAAGGGCGGTGTTCGCACCGTCCCAGACAGGGTTTGTGTATTCTGGGTAGGTAGGGCTTTGCGAGAAGGTGACTGCGGAGTGGCACCCCGGTGCTCACTACGCATCTGCCGGCTAGAACCAGTTCCAGGGGCGCGCAGCCCCTGACCTAGGGAAAGTCCAGCAGGGGGAGAGGGGTGTAACTACCCCCCTTCCTGGTCCCACCCTTAGGGCAGGACCTAGTCATGTACCCACCCCTTTCTTTAGGATAAAGGCCGGAGCGGGGACCCTTCCAAATTAGATCATCTTTGAATCAAGAACTACTTTCTACGAAAGGACATTCAAGACTCTTCTCAAGATTTCTCCCTTGTGGCTAAGGAGTAGTCACCCTGCATTCGCAGGCACCATCTAAGAACTCTGCGGTTTGCTGCAAGTCCTTCCTCAGGAATCCGACGACCCAGCTCGACGAGAACCGGCTTCCCTGGCACCTCTGACCTCTACCCACGTCGTCAGCTCAGATCTGTGGGTGCGACGAGACCTCGAGGGACCGGCCATCATCAAAACCTACACGCTTTCTTAAACCAGCACGATCACCGAAGGAATCCCCTGGTGAGTGCTCTGGGGTCCGAGAAGCCCCGACCCTGAGCCGCTCCAGCACCGAAGTGCAGCCCCCCAGCATCTCCACGATCTGCGTGGGGCCCTTTTGCTCGCCGCTCAGCACGTTGTCTGGTCACTAGCCGCTGGCTTGTGCCCTTCTTTGACGACACCCGACAACCAACGCTGCTGGTCTGGTTGCTCCAGACTGGCCCTTGCTTCCTTCTTTGAGAAGCACCCCGGACCCTCCTGGTCCACTCAAGACGCCATTTTAGGCCCACCTCGTGGCCTTGAAATCTGCGAAGGCTTGTTGCCCCAATCCTGGGCCCAGCGACGCCGACAGCATCAATCTTCGTGGGACAGCTCGCACCTCCATCCTGGTCGCCGACAACGCCTCCGGGTCCGTGAGACTGCAGAGCCTAGCGTCGCCCACTCACCTTGTCGAGGTGACGGCCAACCGGTGCCTTCCTGGTACCCTCTGACTACTGGCTAGTAGTACGAACTTGGTCCCCTCTGCTTTCAGGTATCAACGATCTCTGATCCAGGCTTGGATCTCTACGAACTATTCAGCACTGGTCGCCGGCCAGCAACTCCTTTTCTTCCGGCTCCTGGCTCGTCAGCGAAGACCCCGACGCCTGTAAGACTTATGCAGCCGCAGCCCTCGTGGCTAGGTAACTTCGGCACTCCGGTGTCCGCATAGCCTCCTTACTCTAGGGTCCCGAGTCCCTCGCTTCCGACTTGCCTTATCGGGTCCGCCCGAGACCATTAGAACTTTCCATGCCCTCAGGCATTTGTTTTAATTGTGCACTTGAAGTATTTTCTAAGAGCTTTGGTTCTGTGCTTAGTACCCTGTCCTCATAAAGAGTACAGGGCTGTTGTGATTCTTAATAAATATACTGTTTATTTTCATAACACTTGTGTGGTGTCCTTTCACTTGGTGTTCGAGGGGTATGTGATGGTATAACAGCTGGCTTAACACGCCCTCTAGAGTTTAGCCCGAAGACTGCTCGTATCCACGCTACTAGGATAGCTGGTCTAAGGTTGACTTACAACCAATCACCATAAGGGTCGTTTGGAACGATACATAGTGATCGTTAGAATAGCGAACGCTGCATATCGGGCCAACTTCTCACAGGAACCACTGGAGTGGTCAGCGTGATATTAAGCTTTGTTGCTCCTCTGACTAATACATCTGAGAAAGTCGCGAGGTCATCAATCGTAGAGACTCGGGAAGGTGGCGTATAGGAATAGGTCGGAGAATAATCTCGGTAAGAAGACCTAGTCGATGACGACCTTGTGGAAGACCTTGTACGTCGCCTCCTATGGGACCTGTCACGATCCCTGTTGTGACTGTCCCTAGATCTAGACCGATGTCTTGGAGACCTTGGTCTTGGCCTGACTGGAGATTTGGATCTTGGTCTTGGCCTGACTGGAGATTTGGATCTTGGTCTTGGCCTGACTGGAGATTTGGATCTTGGTCTTGGCCTGACTGGAGATTTGGATCTGGCAGGTGTCTTGGACCGCACTGGAGAACGTGATCTGACTCGCGATCTCGGTCTGGGTGACCTCCTGGGGCTCCGAGGAGATCTAGCTGGTCTAGCTGGAGTCTTCGCCTTAGAAGGTGAATATGTACGGGAGTAGTCCGAGCCCGGACTACTCTGTCCAGATACAGCCCCTTGAGGATGAGAAATCAAGCTGCCCCCTGATTTGGGCATAGATTCTGGAGAAACCTGCACAATGTTCAAGCCAGGAGATGACGATTTTCCTCCTGAAGACTTTGAACCCGGGGACTCCACCTCTGCAGTCACTTTATCCCTCGACGGCGAAATCCTCGACGTCGAAGAAGTCTGGGTGACTAACGGCGTTGAGCGGTGTCTTGAATCACGCCGTGAAGAGGCCGACTGAGAGCCTCGACGTCGATCTTCCTCGACGTCGATCAGGAGACCTCGACGTCGATCTTCCTCGACCAGGTTGAGGTACTTCATGACGTCGAGTCGACGACGTTGCTCGACGTCGACCTTCCTCGACGTCGCGTCGACGGCATCCTTTCCTGACGCCGCCTCGGCGTCGACCTCCTTGACGTCGAAGGATGGGATCTGACAGTCCCTCTCGACGGCGGCCCGCTTGCCAGCGGCAACCTAGATGCCGTCCTAACTCTCGACGCCGATCTCTCCCGGGGTGGCGGAGAGTGTCTCGACGTCGATGGAAGCCTCGACGTCGACGGAGACTTAGAAGTAGCAGCAGCCATGGACTTCGAGCCCGAAGCATGGTGCCTCGACAGCGACTTACTTGACTGCGGCGGAGATCTTCGACGTCGTGAAGATGATCTGGGCCTTTTCGACAGCGTCCTCGACGGAGATCTTCGACCTTCATTCCTCTTTCTGGAGACAGGAGAGGTGGAATGACGCCGTTTCTGGGCATGCTTGCTTGTAGGAGACGATCTAGGTGCTGAGGAAGCACCCACCTGGTGACTCTTGTCCATCTCCTGCATGGCATGAAGTCGAATCCTCTCCCTGTCGCGAAGAGTCCGACTTTTACATTTTCTACAATGATGGCACTGATCAGGAATGTGTGAAGATGGAAGACACACAATACACACAGAGTGTGGATCATTCTGAGCCATCTTTTTGTCACAAGAAGGACATTTCCTAAAAAGAGCAGGCATTCTGACAGGAAATTCCTATGGGTTACCACAGAAAAATAAATCAGAAGCCTTATTTATTCAAAAAATGTCGAATAATTTGAGAAAACCCTCTCAAAAAACCAATTTCAGTTGAAAACTGAAGAGCTCAAGCTCCAGGATCCTCACAGAAGGAGCCGGAAAAAAGAACTGACCCAACTGTCACCTGTGGTGCACCATGGGAGCAGGGGGTTGCCTTCAGGTCTTAAAGGCATGGTACCCCTACTCTAATGCCTTAAAGGCAAGGTGTCAGTTTTCTCTGTTTGCTTTATACTCTACTGCAGCCTACTGGCAAATGCCTGCAATTACAGGTTTCCCTATGGCAATAAAGCATTGTTGTATACAAATGTTTTCTGCTCTTTCTTCCTTAGGGTTTGGAAGGGTACTACTGTATGTATACTAATTTATGTAATTTTGAGGCACTTTTGCCAGTTAGAAAATATTTTTTAGGCCGCTATTATATGTTTCACATATTTATACATATATATTTATATGTATTTTTCTATATGCTCCGGGATCCCGCACATGGGCGGGGATTATTCATAGATTATGACTATTGATGAGTATCCCCTGGATGAGAACTATAACGTATGAGTATCTGCTACCTCCTTGACCTGTTGGGATTCTAGCAATCAAAGTACTTGATGTTTTTACACCTTCATCAGAACATGCCGATTTTCCAATTATGATTTATTATGTTCTTGACCTGGTTTGCCACTGCTGAGTACTGGCTTACCATGACAATCTTTTCGTTAGTTTGCTTCTTCTCTTTTTTGGTTAAGAGACAGTCCCTGTCGTAGAATCATGCCCTCTTCAGGGAGTGATCTATACGTTTTTTTGGATAGCCCCTATCCTTAAATTTTGACTTCATCTCTCCTGCATGACGATAGAAGTCCTCAATGTTGGTACAGTTTCTCCTTAGCCGGAGAAACTCCCCAAAGGGTATTGAATCTTTCCGACTCTTTTTCTCTATGTATCCACACAGAAATTCTTTAATATAAGTTTAGAAGCCGGTGACCCCAAAGAGACGGCATGTTCTGATGAAGGTGTTACAACATCAAGTACTATAACACCGAAACGCGTTGACGCATTTGTTGCTGGAATCCCAACAGGTCAAGGAGGTAGCAGATACTCATACATTATAGATACTGTCTACTGTACCACCAGCATTAAAGAAAAGACCAGTGGATCTATATTAGTAGTGGCGGAAAATATCAAGGACACAGTGATAGGGGGGTTTGCGAAAAGGATCCAATTGTTTCTTGTGTACTGTATTGATTAACTTTTTATCCTTTGCTATATAATTCTGATGATTGTGATATTATGTAATGAACTGTTATTAATTGTCTATTGAAATTTTATTGTACTTATTCAAAGAGGTGTTCTTTGGATTTTTTATTTATTTCTCTGTGACAAGAGGTTTTATTTTGACAAAATATTAAAGAGATTGTGAACGTTCACTTTTAGTGTGGAACTCCTTATCTAATGTTTTATTTTTACATGATTTCCCCTTAATGTCCCTATAAGGAATGCCTGTATGATTGGTTAGTACCCATACAGTAACATAACACGCACTTACTTTAGTGTACACCCAGGGATTTCTCTTTGACTACATTGTCACTGTACCCTGTTCCCTGTGGATAGTGGGGTACTCTCTTGTGTTTACCAATTATTAGATTCCTTACCTTAGAATATCCCCATGCGTCAGACTGGATCTGGAAATTTTTTGCATAGCAATACCCATGCGCGTCGTCTGGCTCCGCGTCGGCGTCATCTGGCTCCGCGTCGGCTGCGCCGGAATGACGTCGGAGTACTTAGACGTCGCCCATGCGCGCGGACGTCAGTTCTTAGACACAGCTTTTCCGCGCCAGATACGCAGAGCCATGCTAGAACCAACACTGGTGCCAAGAAACTAGGGCCCTGAAAGTGGATGACCGTAACCCTAGGTATCAGTTCGCAGAACGGGGAGGATGGGTGGGGCGGTAAGGAATCTAATACTAACTACTGTTTCTTACAGATATATCGTGACCGAAGGTAAGTAACTTGTTCATCTGAAAGAAACAGGTTAGTATTAGTTTCCTTACCTTAGAATAGATACCCCAGCAATACCAACTCCGGTGGTGGGTCTGCGAACCAATACTTACACCAGAAAGTCCTGGAGGACGGAACGGCCAAAGAAGCCATCCCTCCGGACTTGACTGTCCAGGCAGTAGTGCCTCGCAAAGGTGTGCAGCGAGGCCCACGTAGCCACCTGGCAAATGTCCTGCAGGGGGGCTCCCCAACCCAGGGCACTAGTAGCCGCCGTGGCACGAGTGGAATGGGCTCTCAGCCCAACTGGAGGCTCCTTTCTAGCCAAGGAGTAGCACGCCTTGATGCATAAGACGACCCACCGAGAGATGGTCCGCTTATGCACCGCCCGTCCCTTCTTCGCACCCACGTAACCAACAAAGAGTTGGTCATCCACCCGGAACTGGCGTGTGCGAGCCACAGAATGAAAGTGCACATTTTGGGTCCAGACGATGGAGCCGCTCTTCTTCCTTTGAAGGGTGCGGAGGCGGAAAGAAGGAGGGCAAGGTGATGGACTGCCCGATGTGGAAAGCAGAGACTACCTTGGGCAGGAAAGATGGTTTTGTACGCAACACCACTTTGTCCGGATGCACAGACAGGAAAGGGGGTTTGCAAGATAGAGCCTGGAGCTCACTCACTCTCCTGGCAGAGGTGATGGCAACCAGGAAAGCGGTCTTCAAGGTGAGAAGACGGAGAGGACAAGAATGAAGCGGCTCAAAGGGAGAGCACATCAGTAAAGTAAGAACCAGGTTAAAGTCCCACTGAGGCATCACAAAGGGAACAGGTGGATACATGTGTGTGATGCCCTTCAGAAAACGAGTTACTATAGGGGACTTGAACAAAGAAGGTTGATCAGGCAGCCTTAGGAAGGCCGAAAGAGCAGAAAGGTAGCCCTTGATAGTGCCCAGAGCAGAGCCCTGCTGGGCAAGAGAAAGAAGGAAGAGAAGAACTTCAGAAAGAGGGGCAGAAAGGAGATCCACAGCCTTTGCTGTGCACCATGCCACAAATTTGTTCCACCGGCAGGCGTATACCAACTTTGTGGAGGGACGCCTGGCTGCGAGAATAACATTACAGACTTCTGGAGGCAAGTCAAATGGCCTCAACTGCCGCCGCTCAATCTCCAAGCATGGAGGTGGAGACTGGACAGGTTCGGGTGGAGGACCGTCCCCTGCTGCTGCGACAGAAGGCCCTCCTGAAGAGGCAGACAGATAGGGGGACCGACTGACATATTGAGTAGCTCGGGATACCAGAACTTTCGAGCCCAGTCCGGAGCCACAAGGATGACTTGGGCCTGGTTGCGCCTGATCTTCAGCACTCTGGGCAGAAGTGGTATAGGGGGAAAGGCGTATAACAGACCGCAAATCCACTTGCGACAAAATGCGTCGCTGAGCGAGTGCCGCCTTGGTAATTCCAACGCGCAGAACTGATTACATTGCGCGTTCTCTTCGGTGGCGAATAGATATAACCAAGGCTCTCCCCACTGCAGAAAGATGCCTTGCGCCACGTCCGAGTTCAGACGCCATTCGTGATAAATCGAGCACCGTCGGCTGAGTTCGTCCGCCCTGCCGTTCTGAGAACCTGCCAGGTGGTGAACCACCAGGGTCACGCCCTGATGTTCCAGCCACTGCCAGAGCCGCAGAGCCTCTTGACAGAGGGTCCAGGACCCCACACCGCCCTGTTTGTTGCAGTACCACATGGCGGTGGTGTTGTCCGTTAACAACTGCACTGCACTCCCTCGGACAGAGGGGAGGAATGCCTTCAGTGCCAGACGAATCGCCCGCAGCTCCAGAAGGTTGATATGGAGCTGGGACTCCGTCAGAGACCAGAGGCCTCTGATCTCCGGATCTCCCATGTGGCCTCCCCAGCCCTGGAGAGACGCGTCCGTCACAACCACGTGCTCCGGTTGAGGAAGGGAGAGGGCTCTGCCGTTGACCCAATCGCAGTCCGTGAGCCACCACTGCAGCTGTCTTGCAGTACCCTCCTAGATCAGGACATGGTCTGACAGGTTGCCCTGATGCTGGGCCCACTGAAACTTCAGGTCCCACTGCAGAGCCCGCATCCGCCACCGGGCGTAATGCACCAGAAGGATGCAGGAAGCCATCAGCCACAGGAGCCGCATTGTCTACCTGACCGAAACCCGGGATAAAGGCTGAAGAACAAGTTACTTACCTTCGAAAACGATATATCTGTAAGAAACAGAAGTTAGTATTAGATTCCTTACCTTAGAATATCCCCAGGCGTCAGTCTGGATCCGGAAACTTTTGCGTAGTAGTACCCCTGTGCGTCGGTAGGCGTCGTCTGCAGGCGTCCCCTGCGGCTCTGCGTCAGTCGTCGGCGCCGTGATGACGTAGTTGGAGTATATAGACGCCGCCTCCGCGCGCTGACGTCAGTTCTTTGTACACAGCTTTTCCGCGCCAGAACACGCAGACCCACGTGAGAACCAACACTGGTGCCATTTGAAACTAGGGCCCTGAAAGGGATGTCCTTAACCCTAGGTATCAGTTCGCAGAACGGGGAGGATGGGTGGGGCGGTAAGGAATCTAATACTAACTACTGTTTCTTACAGATATATCGTTACCGAAGGTAAGTAACTTGTTCATCTGAAAGAAACAGGTTAGTATTAGATTCCTTACCTTAGAATAGATACCCCAGCAATACCAACCCCGGTGGTGGGTCTGCGAACCAATACAATCCTAGACCAGAAAGTCCTGGAGGACCGAACGGCCAAAGAAGCCATCCCTCCGGACTTGACTGTCCAGGCAGTAGTGCCTCACAAAAGTGTGCAGCGAGGCCCACGTAGCCGCCTGGCAAATGTCCTGCAAAGGGACTCCACGGCCCAGGGCAGTAGTAGCCGCCGTGGCCCGAGTGGAATGGGCCCTCAGCCCAACAGGAGGCACCTTCCGAGCCAAAGAGTAGCACGCTTTGATGCACAGAACGACCCACCGAGAGATGGTCCGTTTATGTACCCGCCCGTCACTTCTTCGCACCCACGTAGCCAACAAACAGTTGGTCATCCACCCGGAACTGGCGTGTGCGATCCATATAAAATGAAAGCGCACGT
The DNA here is from genome assembly GCF_964263255.1 of Lissotriton vulgaris. Taxonomy (NCBI): domain Eukaryota; kingdom Metazoa; phylum Chordata; class Amphibia; order Caudata; family Salamandridae; genus Lissotriton; species Lissotriton vulgaris. The sequence goes on along the minus strand of NC_141695.1, from coordinate 1,024,760,547 downwards.
TTTGGGTCCAGACGATGGAGCCGCTCTTCATCCTTTGAAGGATGCGGAGGCGGGAAGAAGGAAGGGAGGGTGATGGACTGCCCGATGTGAAAAGCAGAGACAACTTTGGGCAGGAAAGAAGGTCTAGTCCTCAGAACCACCTTGTCTGGATGAATGGACAAGAAAGGAGGTTTGACAGAAAGAGCCTGGAGCTCACTCACTCTCCTGGCAGAGGTGATGGCAACCAGGAAGGCCGTCTAACGTCAGGAGACGTAGAGGGCAGGAATGAAGTGGCTCAAAGGGAGCACACATCAAGAAGGTTAGAACCAGGTTCAAGTCCCACTGAGGCATCACAAACAGAACAGGTGGATACATGTGTGTGATGCCCTTCAAGAATCTTGTGACAATGGGGGACTTGAACAAAGAAGGTTGATCAGGTAGCCTGAGAAAGGCCGAAATGGCAGAAAGGTAGCCCTTGATAGTGCCCAGAGCAGAGCCCTGCTGGGCAAGAGAAAGAAGGAAGAGAAGAACCTCAGAAAGAGGGGCAGAGAGGATCCACAGCCTTTGCTGTGCACCATGCCACAAACTTGTTCCACCGACAGGCGTATACCGATTTCGTGGAGGAACGCCTGGCTGCCAGAATCACATCACAGACTTCAGGAGGCAAGTCAAATGGCCTCAACTGTCGCCGCTCAATCTCCACGCATGGAGGTGGAGGCTGGACAGGTTCGGGTGGAGGACCGTCCCCTGCTGCTGCGACAGAAGGTCCTCCTGAAGGGGCAGGCGGATCAGGGGACCGACTGACATGCTGAGTAGCTCGGATACCAGTACCTTAGAGCCCAGTCCAGAGCCACAAGGATGACTTGGGCCCGTCGCGCCTGATCTTCAGCACTCTGGGCAGAAGTGGTATAGGCGGAAAGGCGTATAACAGACCGCAACTCCACTCGCGCCGAAAGGCGTCGCCGTGCGAGTGCCGTCTTGGAAACTCCAACACGCAGAACTGATGACATTGCACGTTCTCTTCTGTGGCGAATAGATCTAACCAAGGCTCTCCCAGTCGCCGAAAGAGGCCTTGCGCCACGTCCGAGTTCAGACGCCATTCGTGATCCATCGAGCACCGATGGCTGAGTTTGTCCGCCCTGGCGTTCAGAGAACCTGCCAGGTGTTGAACCGTCAGTCACGCCCTGGCGTTCCAGCCATTGCCAGAGGCGCAGAGCCTCCTGGCAAAGGGTCCACGACCCCACCCCGCCCTGCTTGTTGCAGTACCACATGGCGGTGGTGTTGTCCGTGAACACCTGCACTACACTCCCGTTGACAATGTGGAGAAATTCAGTGCCAAACGAATCGCCCGGAGCTCCAACAGGTTGATATGGAGCCGGGACGCCGCCAGAGACCAGATGCCTCTGATGTCTGCCTCTCCCAGGTGGCCTCCCCAGCCCTGGAGGGACGCGTCCGTCACAACAACGTGCTCCGGTTGGGGAAGGGAGAGGGATCTGCCTCTGACCCAATCGCGGTCCGTAAGCCACCACTGCAGCTGTCTTGCAGCGCCCTCTGAGATCAAGACATGGTCGGACAGGTTGCCCTGATGCTGGGCCCACTGAAACTTCAGGTCCCACTGCAGAGCCCGCATCCACCACCGGGCGTGATGCACCAGAAGGATGCAGGAGGCCATCAGCCCCAGCAGCTGCAGCGTCAACCTGACCGAAACCCAGGAAAACGGCTGAAAGATGGGAATCAAAGCCTGTATATCCTGGACCCGCCGTTCCGGAGTATAAACCCGAAACTGCGTCGAGTCGAGAACCGCTCCGATGAAAAGGAGCTTCTGAGAGGGACACAGGTGTGATTTCGGCACATTGATGGAAAACCCCAGCTCGTGCAGGAGGTCTGCCGTCATCTGAAGGTGGTGGACAACTGTCTGGGGGGAGCCCGCCTTCAACAACCAGTCATCTAGGTAGGGGAAGACCGAAACCCCTAACCTGCGCAGATGGGCTGCGACCACCGCCATCACCTTTGTGAACACCCGTGGGGCGCTGGTAAGGCCGAAGGGGAGCACGATAAACTGAAAGTGCTCGTGGCCTACCGTGAACCGCAGGTAACGCCGGTGGGCCGGCAGGACGGGGATGTGAAAGTACGCATCCTGCAAGTCCAACGCTACCATCCAGTCTTGCGGGTCGAGAGCAGCCAAGACCTGAGCCAAAGTCAACATCTTGAACTTCTCCTTCCGGAGGAAGCCGTTGACGCTCCTTAGATCCAAGATAGGAAGTAGGCCCCCTTTGTCCTGAACCTGAAGCGGGCCTGGACCACGTGCCCAAAAGAACGTCCGTTAAGGCCTCGTTGAACAGCAGCAGTGGCTCCTGTGGGCATGACTGCGGTTTGAGGACCTCAGTGAGGATGTTAGTCCTCACGGCCGCGACGGGGAGCTCAAGGTTTAAGGCCATGGCAGCCCTCATCAACACCAGTGAATAAGCAGCCCCCTCCTACGAAGCCACGGTAGGAGGCGAGACAAAGCCAGGGTTAGGGGAGTCGTCTAGACCACTGGCGTCACCCAAGACACCTGTCCAGTCCGCAGTGTACTGACATTCACATGTCAGAGGGTCCTCAGACCCCTCCCACTCCTCTCCGTAACCTACATCTTCACCGTATTCGGAGTCAACAATGTAGACCGGCTCCTTGGGGTTCATAGGCCCCATCGGCGTTGAGCTCGGCGTCGGACGATGCCGGTCCGACTCCGCGTCCGGCGCCGGAGAGGGAATGGGGACGGAGCCGCCCGGGGCGGCACCTGGGGTTGCCCCGATGGAATCGGCGCCGGAGAGGCCGGATGACCAGCCGGCGTCGACCCTGAGGGCCCCTGCGGCTCCGGGATCGGAGCCGTCGACGGAACCGGGGCAGGAGCACCCGACGGCGTCGAGGCAGGATCACCCGACCCGCTAGGACCCCCGGACGGGACCACAGGGCCCGAAGGCGCCGCAGAACCCGCCGGAGGAGACAGAGCTCTCATGGACATGAGGAACGCCTCTATCTCCTCAGGCGACGCGCCTTGCCCAGGGACCGCAGGGTATGGAGCAGGCCACGTCGGCGACTCACGCGGAGCTGCGGGGTGGGGTCACCCGAACCCCCGGCCGCATCGTGCGAGCATGGGGGGGGGGAAGCGGGGGTACGATGACGACGCCCAGACTTCTTCTCCCTCGATCGCTCCCTTGACCTCCGGCCGGACCGCTCTCGACGCTGGGCCGACACCCGGACCGCTCCCGTCTAGCTTTGTTCGTCAAGGCCCGGCAGTCGACGCAGGAGTCCACGTCGTGGTGGTGGTCGGGGCCCAGGCACCGGAGGCAGAGTCGGTGATGGTCTGTGACCGACATCGTACTGTCACATTTGTAGGAAGGTGGATACTTGACTATGGTTGCCCCCAACTTTTTGCCTGGTGTTTTGCTGGTTTTCCGACTTAGTTGACCTGGGACCCTGCTATTCAGGGCCCCAGGCCCACTGCTCTCTCTCTAAAATGGATTCCATGTACCTTAGGTACATATCTAATTGGTACTGGGCCACCTTATCAGACCCTGTAACTCAGGGCATAGGTGTACCCAGGGCCTACCAGGGGCTGCAGCATGTATTATGCCACCCCTGGATGGCCATCTAAATCTGACACAACTGGCTGCACGACAGCTGGGGCAAGGTGGTGTAATCACCCTTTGCTTTAGATATAGTATACCTATATCTAACCCTAAAATGGACACACAGATTCCTATCAGTCACTTCTATGGCAGGCCTTGACAATCCTGAAGGCAGAGTGCTTGGAATTATGTGGGGTGGTGCTCTGGCATGAGCTGAGCCAGTCTGCAGCTTGCGGAACCAAGTCCTAATAGCTGTTCCATGATATCGCATACCATATACTCTTAAGTGCATTATAATCCTCGCAGTTATATGCTATCTTTGGTATCGCTTTATCAAAACATGTCGAGTAAGGTGTCAAACAAATTGGAATACTAACCCCTCGCCACTTCTGGCGACGGGGTTAGCATTCCACCCTTCTAGAGGGACACGACATGTATGTAACTGTGAACCCCGGTTAAAGTTAACTCAAGCCTCAGCATCACAAAATGGATGCTGCCACCACAGACACAAGTCTGACCCCCTGCAGCTGGGAGTCCTTCCAGTGAGGGGAGCTTGGACAAAGGGTTTCCTGTCAGGGGCGGTGCTAGCACCATCCCAGACAGGGTTTTGTGTATCCTGGGTAGGCAGGGCTTTAGAGGAAGGTGACTGCAAGTGGCACCCCGGTGCTCACTATGCATCTGCCGGCTAGAACCAGTTCCAGGGGCACACCAGCCCCTGAGCTGGAGAAAGTCCGGCATGGACGGCACCCCTGGGCAGGACCTAGTCGCGTGCCAGCCCCTTTTCCTAGTATAAAGATAGGAGCGGGCCCCCTTCCAAATTAGATCATCTTTGAATCCTGAATCTACTTTCTACGAAAGGAACTCCCGACTTCTTCTCAAGATTTCTCCCTTGTGGCTAAGGAGTAGTCACCCTGCACCCGCAGGCACCATCCAAGAACACTGCGGTTTGCTGCACGTCCTTCCCCCGGAATCCGACTGACCAGCACGACGAGACCCGGCTTCCCTGGCACCTCTGACCTTCACCTACCTCTACAGCTAAGCTGAGAACCGTATGTGCGACGAGACCTCGAGGGACGGCCATCATCAGAACTGCACGACTTCTATCCAGCACGACCGCCGAGGGATCCTCGAGTGACTGCTTTGGGGTCCGAGAAGCTCCGACCCCAAGCAGCTCCGGCACAGAAGTCCAGCATCCACCAGATCTGCGTGGGGCCCTTCTGCTATTTGCTGCTCACCGCGTTGTCTGGCTACTAGCCCACTGGCTTGTGGCCTTCCCGACGACGACCGACGACAACAACACTGCTGGTCTGGTTGCTCCAGACTGGCCCTCGCTCCCCTCCAAAAGAGGAGCACCCCGGACCCTCCTGGTCCACTCCAGACGCCATTTTAGGTCCACAGCGTGGGCTTGAATTTGCCAAGACTTGTTTCCCTAATCCTGGGTCCAACGACGTCAACAGCAGCAACCATCGTGGGACAGCTCGCACCTCCATCCTGGTCGCCGACAACGCCTCCTGGTCCGTGAGACTGCAGAGCCCAGCGTCGCCCACTCACCTGGTCGAGGTGACTTCATCCGGTGCCATCCTGGTGCCCATCTAATCACTGGCTAGTGATTCAAAACTTGGTCCCCTCTGCTTACAGGTGTCTTCCATCTTCGATCCAGGCTTGGATCCACCGAACAATCTTCCCTGGTCGCCTGCCAGCAGCTTCTTCTTTCAGGCTCCATAGACTGCAAAAAGGATTCCCGACGTCTTTCCAGACCTATGCAGCCGCAGCCCCTGGGCTAGGTAACTTCGGCATTTCGGTGCCCCAGCATAGCCTCACTATCCAAGGGTCCAGATCCTTTTTCGTTTTCAGCCTAACTAGTCGGGTTCGTCCGAGAACACTAACTTTGTAAATTCTAGCCTCCATAGCCTTTGTCCCGTATCCCGCGTGAGAGTGCACACTCTGCACCCGAGTCCCCTAGGCCTCCTACTAGTAATCTGAAGGTTCAGTAACGTAGTCCTAGCGATTCCAAAGCCTATTAGTCCAGTACTTACCTGCTAGTAATTTCGCATTCCACTTCCATAGTATATGGTTTTCCGCGCCCCTCGGGCATGTGTGTAAATTGTGCAACTTAAAGTATTTTCGTAAGAGTTTAGTTGTGTGCTTAGTACCCTGTCCTCATAAAGAGTACAGGGCTGTTGTGATCTAAATAAATACACTGTTTATTTTCATAACACTTGTGTGGTGTCCTTTCACTTGGTGTTCAAGGTGTATATGTGATGGTATAACAGCTGGCTTAACACGCCCTCTAGAGTTTAGCCCGAAGACTGCTCGTATCCATGCTACTAGGATAGCTGGTCTATAAGGTTGACTTACAACCAATCATCAATAATGGTTGTTTGGACTGATACAAAGTGCTCACTAGAATAGTGAACATTATATATCAGGCCAACTTCTCACAATGGTATCCTGCTGTTAAATTAAAGGCAAACTATGTGTAATAAAGGACACAAAACGTGTCATCTATGTTTTTAAAAGCGTGGGTTCCTGCAATGAGGACCTGAAAAATAACACAGGGAAAATAAAGGGGTACATGGGATATTATGTTAAATTGCTTTTGGAAAGCGCGCAGCTACCCAACAAGGGTTTCCCGCCACCAGCCAGGCAGGGAGTAAGCGTTAAAATTAGTGGTTAAATAGCCATGTTTTTAAGTTCTTGCGAAATTTTGTTGTTCGAGGCATATGAGCTGCAGATTACACACTATGCATAGATGGCCACCTAGTCGTTGGGCCTGGATGTTTGCAGTTTGTTTTGTTGTTAAGTCTTTTGGAGTCACGGGATAGGTGACTCCCCCTTAAGATGATACTGCGAATGGGCATTGGCTCCATCCCCAGATAGTTTTTTTTCCGCCACCGGGCTCTGATGTGTTTCCAGCGCTCCGTGTTGGAACCGATTTCCTTCGGCGCGCAATCCTCACCAAACTACAAAACTTAGTTTTGAACACTTTCCAGTCAATGCTCATCTTCAAACAAAGGATCTCGATTCCGGTCGACGGCCTTCAGGCCTACCTAGGCCTCAACTCCAGCTCATGGAAAGGACGCCATTTAAGAAGTGTCCTCAATGTGGGTCGAAGTTTCCCCACACCGACCTGCATGAGGTGTGTAACCTGTCTCTCTCCGGAGCACGAGGTGAAAGACTGTTTAGCTTGTGCCTCTTTCCGCTCCAAAAAGACTATCCGGGACCGAAGAGCGAGGAGAACAATGGCTTAAAGATCTTCAGCTCCGATTCCGGACGACATCTTCAAGGAGGGCGTCAACGTTCCTGAACAGCGCAACGTCGACCGCAGCTCCGAAGCAGACTATTCCGAAGTCAAGGACATCACTCCAGCGGGTCGTAAGGAAGACCATCGACCCCGACCCCTCCTTGACACAGAAGGCCCCGGTCACACCCTCGCCCTCCAGCTCGGGTGCACACCGTCAAACTGCTTCTACAGCCTTACCTTCGGGCCCGGCTAAGAAGCTAACCAAGCCTTCAGGCAACTCAAGCTCTAGTCGACCTTCACACGGTGCCAGCGCACACACGGCACCGAAAAAGACAACAACCCGACATCCAAGCCATCGGCACCGAAGCACACCACTACTCCTTCCGCACCGAAACCCAGGCCGTAACCAAGCAAGCCTGCTTCAGATTCGAAGACACCACCGGAACCGAAAAAATCATCGGATCCGAAAAGGTAATCTGATCCAAAAACCGTACCAGAACCGAAAAAACACTGATCCGAAAAAAGCTTCGGAGTCGAAAGATGGCTGCCTCCCCAGTGAAAGACATAACCAAGAAATCAAACCAGGCCATCTCTGTGCACAAGACTTCCTCCACACGAAAAGATCAATCCCCTGCAGTGGATTTATCTTACCCAGACCCTGCTCAAGACTCTGGCTAAGAACCCAGTCACTGTACATCTAGTTTTGGCTCAAAAAAAGCGACCACTGGACACTCCAGCTCCGCATTCAAAGAAGGACTTGGCTACCTCTCCCTTAAGACTACCTTCCCCTTCTCTCGCCTGTACCATCACCACAGCATTCTACAGAATCCCCTATCACACCACACAGGGATGATAGCTCTGACAATATGCACCTGATCCAACAACCCCCACAGGATCCCCAGACCTCGGGGACAATTATACCACCCCAGATGTCCCTCAGGATGACATATACCCCTCAAGGCCTTCCCCACCAAAAGACACTTTAGAGTTTAACCCCTTTACTGCTAAGGCAATATTATTGCTGCCATTCACTTTCCATTGAAATCAATGGAAAGTCCATGACGAGTTACCCTTGTCATTAGCGGCGAAGAGGTTAATGAATTAATTCACTGGGCTGCACATTATCATGGGGTAGATATTTATACAGACCCTGTCGTGAGGAAGACTTCTTGATGGATACATTCGATAATGCACAACGGTCCTAATCCATCTTGCCCATGCTCAAAGGAGTGGTCAAGCATGCTCCTGAAGTTTTCAAAGACCCAGTCATAACTCGGATCATTAACCCTCGAGTAGAGAAAAAATATAAAGCTGCCCCATCAGACCCAGCATATATTAAAGGCCCAGTACCACTAGACTCACTTGTAGTTTCCAACGCACGCAAGAGAGCAAACTCACAAACATCCGGTGAGGCTGCACCACCAGATAAAGAGTCTAAGCTACTTGACGCATCAGGCAAAAGAACAGTGTCTCAAGCAGCAAACATGTGGCGTATCGCCATACACAGGCACTGCTAGCCAGATATGACAGGGCACATTACGATGAGCTAGAGTCACTAATGAGGCACCTCCCTGACAAGTACAAGGATAGAGCAAACGAGCTCATCCAGGAGGGGAAAAACATTACAAACACCTCTATTAGGTGTGCCCTTGATGTAGCAGACAAGGCCTCTAGGGCAGTTAACACCAGTGTCTTGCTACGCAGACACGCCTGGCTGCGCATATCAGGGTTCAAACCCGAGGTACAAAGCGCCATTCTTAACCAACCCTTTGACGAACACCTATTTGGACCAGAGGTAGATGTATCAGTAGAGAAAATGAAAAAAGATAAGACACCACCAAATCTATGGGTGCCTGCGTTCGCAGGCTCCCAGACATTCATTTTGTTGCTCAAACTATCTGGTGCCACCAGGGGATATACTTCAGACACAGCTTCTACCTCGTACAAAGCCCCTACACAGTCTACCTACAGTAAAAGCTACCAATGGGGTGGGTACAGTGTATTTATTTAGATCACAACAGCCCTGTACTCTTTATGAGGACAGGGTACTAAGCACACAACAAAACTCTTATGAAAATACTTTAAGTTGCACAATTTACACAAATGCCCGAGGGGCACGGAAAACCATATACTATGGAAGCGGAATGCGAAATTACTAGCAGGTAAGTACTGGACTAATAGGCTTTGGAATTGCTAGGACTACGTTACTGAACCTTCAGATTACTAGTAGAAGGCCTAGGGGACTTGGGTGCAGAGTGTGCACTCTCACGCGGGATGCGGGACAAAGTCTATGGGAGCTAGTAAAAGCAAAGTTAGTGTTCTCGGGCGAACCCGATAAGGTAGGTCGAAAACGACAGTGGATCCTGACCCTTGGATAGTGAGGCTATGCTGGGGCACCGAAATGCCGAAGTTACCTAGCCCAGGGGCTGCAGCTGCATAGGTCTGAAAAGACGTCGGGAATCCTCGTTGACGAACCAGGAGCCTGAAGAAAGAGTTGCTGGCAGGCGACCAGTGAAGATTGTTCGAAGTGATCCAAGCCTGGATCGAAGATGGATGACACCTGAAAGCAGAGGGGACCAAGTTCTTGACCACTAGCCAGTGATCAGATGGCACAAGGAGGGCACCGGATGGTAGTCACCTCGGCTAGGTGAGTGGGCGACGCTGGGCTCTGCAGTCTCACGGACCAGGAGGCGTTGTCGGCGACCAGGATGGAGGTGCGAGCTGTCCCACGATGGTTGATGCGGTCGACGTCGCTGGACCCAGGATTGGGGCAACAAGTCTTGGCAAATTCAAGCCCACGCGGTGGACTCAAAATGGCGTCCGGAGTGGACCAGGAGGGTCCTGGGTGCTCCTCTTCTGGAAGGGAGCAAGGGCCAGTCTGGAGCAACTAGACCAGCAGCGGTGATGTTGTCGGGCGTCGTCGGGAAGGCCACAAGCCAGCGGGCTAGTAGCCAGACAACGCGGTGAGCAGCAAAAAGCACAAGGGCCCCACGCAGATCTCGTGGGTGCTGGGAGGCTGGACTTCGGTGCTGGAGCTGCTCAGGGTCGGGGCTTCTCGGACCCCAAAGCACTCACCAAAGGATCCCTCGGCGGTCGTGCTGGATAGAAGTTGTGCAGTTCTGATGATGGCCTGTCCCTCGAGGTCTCGTCGCACCTACGGTTTTCAGCTTAGCTGTAGAGGTCGGTAGAGGTCAGAGGTGCCAGGGAAGCCGGGTCTCGTCGAGCTGGTCAGTCGGATTCCGGAGGAAGGACGTGCAGCAAACCGCAGAGTTCTTAGATGGTGCCTGCGGATGCAGGGTGACTACTCCTTAATCACAAGGGAGAAATCTTGAGAAGAGTCAAGAGTTCCTTTCGTGGAAAGTAGTTTCTTGATTCAAAGATGATCTAATTTGGAAGAGTCCCCGCTCCTGCCTTTATCCTAAAGAAAGGGGTGGGTACGCGACTAGGTCCTGCCCTAGGGGTGGGACCAGGAAGGGGGGTGGTTACACCCCTCTCCCATGCCGGACTTTCCCCAGGCCAGGGGCTGGTGTGCCCCTGGAACTGGTTCTAGCCGGCAGATGCGTAGTGAGCACCGGGGTGCCACTTGCAGTCACCTTCCTGTAAAGCCCTGGATACACAAAACCCTGTCTGGGATGGTGCTAGCACCGCCCCTGACAGGAAACCCTTTGTCCAAGCTCCCCTTGCTGGAAGGACTCCCAGCTGCAGGGGGTCAGACTCGTGTCTGTGGTGGCAGCATCCATTTTGTGATGCTGAGGCTTGAGTTAACTTTAACCGGGGTTCACAGTTACATACATGTCGAGTCCCTCTAGAAGGGTGGAATGCTAACCCCGTCGCCAGAATTGGCGAGGGGTTAGTATTTCAATTCGTATGACACCTTACTCGACATGTTTTGATAAAGCGATACCAAAAATAGCATTTAACCGCGAGGATTATAATGCACTTAAGAGTATATGGTATGCGTTATCATGGAACAGCTATTAGGACTTGGTTCCGCAAGCTGCAAACGGGCTCAGCTCATGCCAGAGCACCATCTCACACGATTCCAAGCACTCTGCCTTCAGGATTGTCAAGGCCTGCCATAGGAGTGACTGATAGGAATCTGTGTGTCCATTTTTTAGGGTTAGATATAGGTATACTATATCTAAAGCAAAGGGTGATTACACCTCCTTGCCCCAGCTGTCGTGCAGCCAGTTGTGTCAGATTTAGATGGCCATCCAGGGGTGGCATAATACATGCTGCAGCCCCTTGTAGGTCCTGGGTACGCCTATGCCCTGAGTTACAGGGTCTGATAAGGTGGCCCAGTACCAATTGGAAATGTACCTAAGGTACACGGAATCCATTTTAGAGAGAGCAGTAGGCCTGGGGTCCCGATTGGCAGGGTCCCAGGCCAACTAAGTCGGAAACCCAGCAAAACCCCAGGAAAAAAAAGTTGGGGCAACCATAGTCAGGTATCCACCTTCCTACAACCATCTAGATGTGAGTAAGGTGGGGATCTGCGCACCCCATCCTGAAGAAGCTTTACGCTTCGAAACATTTAGACGGACATAGGAGATGGTGTACATTGAATGCAGAAGATCTCCACTACACCCCTTTCAGCAATACTAGCACGGAGGTATTTTAAAATGATTTCTAGCCCTCACGTGCCAGGTATTTTTTCATATTCACGTACCAATTCACACCTAACCCTACCACTCACTTTAGTACTTAAACCGTCACGCACCCCACATAGTGATATCAGTGCTCCCGCGTAGCCGTTGGTTAGCAGCACACCGCATTCCGTAGAGGGATGCGAAGACCTCTATGATGAAGCATGACACTAAGGGGCCTTTTGGTGTGTGAGGGGTGTTTAAAGAACACAGAGTGCTCTCCACCATTGTTGGAACATACAAAAACCTCAACCTTGTATCCTGCTCAGGTGGATTCCTTAAGTTTATTCAAGAGTATCCCCTGGAACAGAAATCAACTTTATTTATGTATCACATAAAAAACCTATTTCCTACAGCTACCTAATGGCCAACCTCTCTTCCCTGAATTAAAAACGAATTCCGTTAAAATTGTGATTCCAGGGTCCAGCCTGGTGGCAGAGAATGACTCCAAGGTTATAAATATAGGCAAGATCACTTATTGGTAACGATATTTAAATATTTTGTGGTCATGCTCCCAGGCGCCCACTTTTATAAACCGGTGAAGATCCCATGATCTTGTGCAGCTGAATACAAGCAATTTTTATTTTTCCAGCAAAAAGATCAAGCATACTTTTCCCACTCTACATAATGCAAATCTGGACACCAAGCAAGATAGCAGCGAAAACCTAAAATGCTTTTAACCTCCTGGGTATTAAATCATAATAGATACCTCAAGGTTATGGTTTAAAAAAAAAGGCGAACAAATTACGCTACCACCATAATACTTTCATCACACAGACTGATTTAGTAACCAGCAGGTGAGGGTATGTTTATTTGTCATATTATCAAGTTCAAAAACAAGCACAAAAGTTCAGAAATACCTACAGTTTACAAAAGGGTAGGCATGCGTGTCTAAATTCAAGATAATTACACATGTATGCCATCTAGACATACCAATCTGTGATAACCAAGGATGGTAAAACAGTGCAGAATCATGGGAGGTTCAAGGAAACAGACCAGACATATTAACATATGAAACTGTGCCAACAGCTATGCCAAAGATTAGCCAAAAAGAAGGCAAATGAAATACCAAATATTTTTAAAACTGCTCTCACAACATTTACAAATCTATTTGTACTCCCATCCAAGGAACACAACGAAGGGCTAAAACAAAGGAATTGGGTAGCTAGTAATACAGTAAGGTAAAATTGTGTTTCATTCTGTGTGTAGTTTACATTTACATGGAGCAACACTGGAATTGGTAAATTCCTAGGAAATTTACTTTTAAACAGCTTTTACAGGAACAGAGGCAGAATGTTTACAAAATTCACCCATCATCCCCATGCTCTAAAGGAACAAAAATTACAGACCACTTGAGTTGCAAATGATGGTTACAAAATTGTGACACGTTACAACAGATGAAAGCTATACTAGCATGTTATTAGAAAATAAAGTACAATATCCATTAACTATTAGAATGTTTTTTAAAAAAAATAAACAATTTAAAAACAGGAATAATGTGCACCCAACTAGTGACTAATCTTTTACAGGTTTCTTTTTCTTCTGATTAGCTGCCGCTGGCTTTTCTAGTGATTTCTGTAAGAATAAACAAAACATAGTTCAGATATTTAATAGCCGATACATAGATTGCATGTTAGATACAAGAAAGCTTAATACCCAAAACTAATACGAGCACTTCATTCAAGTTGATCTTTCAACATTTAAGACTGCTCAAGCTGCTTCCACTATTCCAAATCACATCCATCCCTTCTCCACAGACAACAAAACTTAAATTATCCGACTGCATAAGTAAATCACTGTGTTCAGAATATTCCTCAGCATGGCTTTAAAATTCTGGGCCACTTTATCTTCTTTTTCTGGCCAATCCTATTCCTTCACCCCACCTCACAGATTTCTAGGGCAATGAAAAGCACAGCACTAGGGGTCAGTAGCAAATAATATTTTATTAGCAAGAGAGGACTATCATGGGGCAAGAACTCTTTTGTATGGCTGTTTAACACTTGCATTTCAGGGACTCAATTGTACCAAGGGGCTACACCAGTAATTGGGGAAACATCTCAGCCACAGATGGTGCATCTTAATTTTTAAATGCTCCATTTAGCTTATCAGCATGCATGCTTTACTTCTATGGTAATGCAGTGAGTGATCAATGGTGTTATTACATCTAATTTACAGTGGTACAGTGCATCTTGGGATTTCAAAATCTTCACCCTTCTTGAAGTATTAGCTCCTTGACTTTACTACTCCTGGAGGATAAAAAGCTGATGAAGTTATTCTTTTTAGGTGCTGGTATTGTTGGCCCAGAGGCATCCAAGCAGTAGTGCTTCGTGAACGTGTGCCTGTTGGATCACGTGGCTGCTCGGCAGATCTGATGTAGCAGCACACCAGCAAACAGGGATGTAGAGGATGACATCGCCCTGGTGGAATGAGCCCTCACTGAAGATTGTAGAGGCTTGCCTGCCTGCTGATGGCAGAAGACAATGGCTGAAAAATCAAACGTGCAATAGTTGGCTTGGTAACATGGCGCCCTTTACCCATGCTTCCGTAGGCAATGAACAGTTGATCGGACCTGCGAAAAGGGGCTGTCCTGCTGATGTAAAATTTAAGGCATCGCTTGATGTCCAAATATTGCAATCGCTGCTCTGCCGGAGATTGAGGATCGCCAAAGAAAGTCTTTAAGAAAACAGGTTCATTTAGATGGAAATCCGTAGGCACCTTCGGCAGGAAAGTTGGGTCGGAATTGGAGAAAAGGAGGTTTAACAGTTAAAGCATGAAGATCACTCACGTGACGAGATGAAGTCAGAGCAAGGAGAAGGGCTACCTTCCAGGTCAGAAACTTTAAGTCCGCCTAATGGATAGGCTCGAATGGCGCCTTCATTAGTTGGTCTAAGACGACATTGAGATGCCAAGTGGGAGGAGGATGCCGAAGAGGTGGGAACTTCCGGGACAGTCCTTTGAAAAACTGACAAATAACTCTGGAAGAGCAGAGAGAGGAGAAGCCATCCTGCCAGAAACGAGAGATTGCCGCCAAGAAAACTCTCAAAGTAGCATGGGAAAACCCAGATTGAGCCAGGTCCAAAAAGAACGGAAATAGCTGCTCCGGAATGGAATGGATAGGATGGATATTCGTAGCCACACACCAATGGCAGAACCTCTTCCATTTGAGCTTGTAAGTCTTAATGGTAGACAGAGCTCTGGCCTGAGCAAGAATGCCTCTACATTCCGGCGAGATATTTAAATGCGCAAATTCAAGGTGCTCAGGTTCCAGGCCGACAATTGTAGAGAGCAGGGGTTCGGATGGCTAATTTGATCCCTGTCCATCGTGAGGCGGTACGGTCGAGGATGGGCTCGCACTGGGGCAGAATGAGCAACTCCGCGAACCACGCCTGTTGGGGCTATCAGGGGACGATCAGGAAAATGTGGCAGGGCGGTCTCGGCATCTTCCACAGCACACGAGGCACCAACGGGATCGAAGGAAAAGTGTAGGCGAATAGATCGCACCAATTCATCAAAAGTGCATTCCCGCACGACCCGTGGTGGGGATGCCAACTTGCGTAAGATGGGTATTTCCGGTTCTCCAGTGTTGCAAAGAGATCCAGAGACGGACTACCCCATCGTCGAAAAACAAGGTCGAGAGTTGGTTGATGCAACTCCCACTCGTAGGTCGATGACGTGGACCTGCTGCTCTAAAGCATGGCCCTTTGCCATAATGTCCAGAACCCAGCGGTCCGAGGTGATGGAGGACCACTTAGAAAAGAACAGATTCGACCTCCAACATTGGGGGGGATACACAAGTCATTGACGTTTCGGAGTGGATCCTCTATACGAGGATTTTCCCCCGTAGGATTTGGACAACTGCTGTCGGGAGGACTGCATAATTTGGCAACTTAAAAAAAGTTTTGTCATAACTGAGTAAATGACGAACCTCTCAAAGTTAACCACTCCTCTTGGGGTAACAGTTCAACCTCTTGTTTACATTAGAGTGGCTTATTCACTGAAGGACACAGCCCGCCCCCTGGGTCCTACCCCAGCTCCAGTCCCATGGAGCACCCTGACTCATGGCTCCACCTCCTTCTCTTTGTTCAGGCTCACTCCTTGTTCAGCTGGCTTAAATGTCCAGGGAGGCATCAGATCCGTCCTGGCTCTGACACTCCTTACCGCTCATCCAGTTACTGAGGCCTCTTAGGCTAGCTGCCACAGGGCAGCATGGTTCCTACAGACACCAACCTAGAACCTACAGTCTGGTCTGAAAAGGAAGGCACTCGCTGCAGGGTTAGGGCTGCTCCTGGTGTGAAGAGGATGACTGTGGGGATGGTATGGGTGAGCATCAGGAGAGTCAGAAGAAAGGAGGGGACAAGTCCTACCCCTTCTAAATAGAACAAAAAGTGACCATGTTTGAAGCCCGTGCAGCTATTCTTTTACCTGACGCGTCAATTACTTTGGATTCCTCGTCAGGTGGGGTGCTTCGCCAGAGTTTGAGAATTAGCCCTCTTCCTAGCATTGGACACAACTAATGAGTCTAGTGGTAGGTGTCCTTTAATATAGGCTGGATCTGTGGGTGCGGGTCTATATTTTTTCCCAATTCTGGGGTTCAATATTCTGGTGCGTACAGGGTCTTTAAATACCTCTGGAGCATGTTTGATTACCCCCTTAATCATAGGAAGAATTTGAGCAGACCGCGGAGACTGCTCAAAGGTTTCTAATAGAAAATCTTCCTCAAGGTCGCCTGAATGCATAGAGACTGCAGCTCTGTTTAACAGATGACCAAAACCAATGGTATCTTCTGGAGGGGAAGGTTTTGATGGGTATGGCTCAGGAATGTCAGGCACATTTTGGGGGTTTGTAAGGTCCCACATAGACATTAATACACCCTCCTGTACAGGATATGAACCAGGTTCCTCTATATCGTCCCCTCCCCCCCAAATAATATTCCTCATCATTCTGCTGAGGCGAATGTGATTATGGAGAATGGGCAGGAGAGATTTGAGGTGATGTGTGAGGAAGAACAGGAGAAGAGGGAGGTATAGGAAAGGAAGGGTTCATAGAGGTTGCACAGTCCTTTTTCTCAGCAGGAACCACAGGTGTGGGAGGTGCATCTGCTGGTCTCGAGAGGCGTAGCACCTACATGACCTGTGTTTGGGTCTATGTATATCTTCTTTTGTCGAGGATCTGGTCGAAAAAGTTCTTCCTCTTGTATAACCTTCTTGGGCGTTGATTTTTTCGGTGCCGGCAGAGGTGGTTTGCTTTCTTTAGCCTGGGTAGTAGTTATAACGTCCTGTAGTTTTCGGAGCCGAAGGTGCAGTTTTCGGCTTCGTAGACATGTTCGAGGATTTGGGCACCTCAAAATCAGGCTTTGTGGTTTTTGGCACCGAAGGTGTATTAGTGGACGGCTTCGGAGCGAATGCTTCTTTCGGTTTCGATACCGGAACAGTCTTCGGTTTAAGTACTATTTTTGTCTTCGGCACCGAAGGGTGTTTTGGCTTCGGTGCCGAGGCATCTTTATTTTTCCGTGCCGATGGAAGAGGCTTGCTCGGTGTCGAGGCACTGGAAGGCGTAGTTAATTTCGGAGCAGAGCTTGAAGGCGGGGCTTTCGAAGTAGGTGTTCCGTCGTGACTGGGCCCCTTGGGCGGTGTGCTGACCTTTGCCTTCTGTTTGGGCAGTGTATGTGGTGCAGGGACAGTAGTACGCGCTGACCCGATGGAATGGAGTCATCTGAATCGTCTGCCTCCGATACGATCTGGAGATCCGGTGAGTATTCTTCGGGAAAGAGCGGAACGTCGAAGATATCTTCTGGTGCTGGAGCTGATCTCTTCATCTCGTGTCGACTGGCCCTCCGATCCCAGATAGTTTTCTTCGATCGGAATTATGCACAAGCTGTGCAGGTCGTCTCGTCGTGTTCTGGCGATAGACAGAGGTTGCAGACCTCGTGGTGGTCGGAATGTGGAAACTTTGCTGGACATACCGGGTGTAGGAAGGTACCTCCTGACTATGGTTGCCCCCAACTTTTTGCCCTGTGTTTTAGCTGGTTTTTGACATAGTCGACCTGGGGCCCTGCCAATCAGGACCCCAGGCCTACTTCTCTCTCTGAAAATGGATTCCATGTGCCCTAGGTGCATTTCCAATTGGTACTGGGCCACCCTATCAGACCCTGTAACTCAGGGCATGGGTGTACCCAGGGCTGCCAGGGGCTGCAGCATGTATTATGCCACCCCTGGCTGGCCTCCTAAATTTGACACAACTGGCTGCATGACAGCTGGGGCAAAGTCGTGTAATCACCCTTTGCTGTAGGTGTAGTATACCTATACCTAACCCTAAAATGGACACACAGATTCCTATCAGTCACTCCTATGGCAGGCCTTGACAATCCTGAAGGCAGAGTGCTTGGAATCGTGTGAGATGGTTGTAGGAAGGTACCTCCTGACTATGGTTGCCCCCAACTTTTTGCCCTGTGTTTTAGCTGGTTTTTGACATAGTCGACCTGGGATCCTGCCAATCAGGACCCCAGGCCTACTGCTCTCTCTTTAAAATGGATTCCATGTACCCTAGGTACATTTCCAATTGGTACTGGGCCACCCTATCAGACCCTGTAACTCAGGGCATGGGTGTACCCAGGGCTGCCAGGGGCTGCAGCATGTATTATGCCACCCCTGGCTGGCCTCCTAAATTTGACACAACTGGCTGCATGACAGCTGGGGCAAAGTCGTGTAATCACCCTTTGCTGTAGGTGTAGTATACCTATACCTAACCCTAAAATGGACACACAGATTCCTATCAGTCACTCCTATGGCAGGCCTTAACAATCCTGAAGGCAGAGTGCTTGGAATCGTGTGAGATGGTGCTCTGGCATGAGCTGAGCCTGTCTGCAGCTTGCGGAATCAAGTCCTAATAGCTGTTCCATGATATCGCATACCATATACTCTTAAGTGCATTATAATCCTCGCGGTTAAATGCTATCTTTGGTATTGCTTTATCAAAACATGTCGAGTAAGGTGTCATACGAATTGGAATACTAACCCCTCGCCAATTCTGGCGACGGGGTTAGCATTCCACCCTTCTAGAGGGACACGACATGTATGTAACTGTGAACCCCGGTTAAAGTTAACTGAAGCCTCAGCTCCACAAAATGGATGCTGCCACCACAGACACGAGTCTGACCCCCTGCAGCTGGGAGTCCTTCCAGCGAGGGGAGCCTGGACAAAGGGTTTCCTGTCAGGGGCGGTGCTAGCACCGTCCCAGACATGGTTTTGTGTATCCTGGGTAGGCAGGGCTTTACAGGAAGGTGACTGCTGAGTGGCACCCCGGTGCTCACTACGCATAGGCCGGTCTGAACCAGTTCCAGGGGCACACCAGCCCCTGGCCTGGGGAAGTCCGGCATGGCTGAGGGGTGTAACCACCCCCTGTAGGAGAGTAGGGTCTGCAATCCTATGATCACCCAGATTTTTTTGCTTTTGTTTCACTGGTTTACGACTTTTCTCTGGCTGTGGGCCTGCCAATCAGACCCACAGCCTGGCTGTTCTCTTTCTAAATCACCTCATGTACCCTAGGTGCATCTACCAATTGGTACTGGGCCACCTTATCAGACCCTGTAACTCAGGGCATAGGTGTACCCAGGGCTGCCAGGGGCTGCAGCACGTATTGTGCCACCCCTGGCTGGCCTCCTAAATTTGACACAACTGGCTGCATGACAGCTGGGGCAAAGTCGTGTAATCACCCTTTGCTGTAGGTGTAGTATACCTATACCTAACCCTAAAATGGACACACAGATTCCTATCAGTCACTCCTATGGCAGGCCTTGACAATCCTGAAGGCAGAGTGCTTGGAATCGTGTGAGATGGTGCTCTGGCATGAGCTGAGCCTGTCTGCAGCTTGCGGAATCAAGTCCTAATAGCTGTTCCATGATATCGCATACCATATACTCTTAAGTGCATTATAATCCTCGCGGTTAAATGCTATCTTTGGTATTGCTTTATCAAAACATGTCGAGTAAGGTGTCATACGAATTGGAATACTAACCCCTCGCCAATTCTGGCGACGGGGTTAGCATTCCACCCTTCTAGAGGGACACGACATGTATGTAACTGTGAACCCCGGTTAAAGTTAACTGAAGCCTCAGCTCCACAAAATGGATGCTGCCACCACGGACACGAGTCTGACCCCCTGCAGCTGGGAGTCCTTCCAGCGAGGGGAGCCTGGACAAAGGGTTTCCTGTCAGGGGCGGTGCTAGCACCGTCCCAGACATGGTTTTGTGTATCCTGGGTAGGCAGGGCTTTACAGGAAGGTGACTGCTGAGTGGCACCCCGGTGCTCACTACGCATAGGCCGGTCTGAACCAGTTCCAGGGGCACACCAGCCCCTGGCCTGGGGAAGTCCGGCATGGCTGAGGGGTGTAACCACCCCCCACCTAGTCCCACCCATAGGCAGGACCTAGTCACCGGGTCAGCCCCCTTTTTTAGTATAAAGATGGGAGCGGGCCCCCTGTTAAAATTAGATCATCTTTGGAATCAAGATACCACTTTCTTCGAAAGGACTTCACGATTTCTTCTTCAAGATTCTCCCTTGTGGCTAAGGAGTAGTCACCCTGCATCCGCAGGCACCATCCTAAAGAACACTGCGGTCTGCTGCAAGTCCTTCATCACGAATCCGACGACCCAGCTCGACGAGACCCGGCTTCCCTGGCCCCTCTGACCTCTACTCACCTCTACAGCCCAGCTGAGAACCGTGAGTGCGACGAGACCTCAAGGGACCGACGATCGCCAAGACTGCACGACATCTTTACTGCAAGCCCACCGTGTCCTCCACTGGTGAGTGCTTTGGGGTCCGAGAAGCCCCGACCCTGCGCAGCTCCAGCACCCAAGATCAGCCCCCCTGCATCTCCACGATCTGCGTGGGGCCCTTCTGCTGTTTGCTGTGCACCGCGTTGTTTGGCTACTAGCCGGCTGGCTTGTGGCCCTCTGAACGACGCCCAACGACTTCACGACTGCTGGTCTGGTTGCTCCAGGCTGGCCTTTGCTTCCTTCTTCAAGAGAGGCACCCCGGACCCTCCTGGTCCACTCCAGACGCCATTTTAGGTCCACCGCGTGGGCTTGAATTTGCCAAGGCTTTGTTGCCCAATCCTGGGTCCAGCGACGCCGACAGCTTCTATCTTCGTGGGACAGCTCGATCCTCCATCCTGGTCGCCGACAACGCCTCCTGGTCCGTGAGATCTTCGAGTCAAGCGTCACCCACTCACCTAGTCGAGGTGGCTACCATCCGGTGCCCTCCTGGTGCCCACTGACTACTGGCTAGTAGTCTCGAACTTGGTCCCCTCTGCTTTCAGGTGTCATCTATCTTCAAGATCCAGGCTTGGATCCGACTGAACTTTCTTCACTGGTCACCGGCCAGCATCTTTTCTTCCGGCTCCTGGTCCGTCTACGAGGATTCCCGACGTCTTTTCAGACCTATGCAGCTGCAGCCCCTGGGCTAGGTAACTTCGGCATTTCGGTGCCCCAGCATAGCCTCACTATCCAAGGGTCAGAATCTACTTTCGTTTTCTCCCTACCAGGTCGGGTTCGCCCGAGAACACTAACTTTCTAATTCCTAGCTACCATAGACTTTTGTCCCGCATCTCGCGTGAGAGTGCACACACTGCACCCGAGTCCCCTAGGCCTCCTAGACATAATCTAACGATTCCCTAGTCAAGTCCTAGCGATTCCAAAAGCTATTAGTACTGTACTTACCTGCTAGGAATTTCGCATTCCACTTTCAGAGTATATGGTTTTCCGTGCCCCTCGGGCATTTGTATATACTGTGCTAACTTAAGTATTTTTGTAAGAGTTTTGGTTTGTGCTTAGTACCCTGTCCTCATAAAGAGTACAGGGCTGTTGTGATCTTTAAATAAATAACTGTTTATTCTCATAACACTTGTGTGGTGTCCTTTCACTTGGTATTCAAGGGGTATATGTGTGGTAAACAGCTGGCTTAACACGCCCTCTCGAGTCTTTAGCCTTAGACTGCTCGTATCCATGCTACTAGGATAGCTGGTCTATAAGGTTGACTTGCAACCAATCATCAATAAGGGTTGCTGGACTGATACATAGTGTTCACTAGAATAGTGAGCACTGCATATCAGGCCACCTTCTCACATTGGTGAGCAGCGGTTGGGATTTGAGCTTGCTGTTGTTTTACCACACGTATCCTAAGAATATCTTGTTGAAAGATCACATAAGTACTGTTAGGTACACATAACTAAAGCTTAGAATACTCTGAGTTCTACTGAACCAGCTGTTGTAGCTCCTCAAGGCTTAGCACACCTTGGCTGCAACTCTTAGCAAGGGATCAGTAGGTAAACACATAGTGTAGGTAGGTGCATCACTTACACCACACTAGAAACAGTATGTCGGACAAAGGAGGAAACACTGAGGTTCCCCTTGTGTCAGTTGACCCTCCACAGGTCATCCCTTCAAGATATACTGCGCTTAGCTTCCATGAGTTACGACAAGTGTGTACCTCTAGGAAGATTAAGCAGGGGTCTAACCCCACAACTGCCTTTCTGATTGGTCTCTTAGAGACTCATGATGCAAGGAGGGCTGGTAACCCAGACCCTTCTAATTCAGATGGCAACATGCCCTCCTTACAGGGTCCCTTTGATGCCCAGGACCATCCTCTTCAGGAAGCAGATGATGCTGATGATGAGGATGATGATTTGGTATCAGGGGATGAGGCAGAAAAGGAACAGGTAGAAGTCAGCAGACTAACCAGGTCCAACTTAAGCAGACATGAGATGGGCACTAGGGGACCCTTGGGGCCACTCTCAGGTCAGCTTAACATTGGGAATGGACGAGATAGATCTCTATCAAGAGGCTCTATCAGATCCCTTCATACCAATGGCTCTCAACGTTCCTCTCAAAGGGGAATGACATCTCCCCAGAGGAGAATGTATGAAGCTAAGGAAAAGGCAGCCAATCTGAGGATTGAAAGGGAAGAACTTGCCCTGGCCAAAGAGAGGCTTGCCTTTGCTAGAGAGCAACAATTGAGTGGGACAGTCCCCACTGGTGGCAGCATTGTACCTAGCAATAGGGAAAGGAGTTTTGATACAAAACACCTTGGTAAGATAGTGCCCCCCTTTAAACAAGGGGATGACATCCACAAATGGATTACTGCTTTGGAGAGGGCCTGCACTGTGCAAGGTGTTCCCCCAAGTCAGTGGGCAGCTATCTTGTGGCTCTCCTTTGAGGGTAAAGGAAGAGACAAGCTCCTCACCACAAGGGTGGAGGATGCTAATGATTACCAAGTCTTGAAAAATGCACTGGTTGATGGGTTTGGCCTAACCACTGAGCAGTACAGGGTGCTGTTCAGGGATACCCAGAAAACTCAGTCTCAAGATTGGGCTGACTTTGTAGATTGTGCCACTAAGGCTTTTGAGGGCTGGTTGCTGGGCAGTAAGGTTACTGATTATAAAGGATTGTACAATTTGATGATGAGAGAGCAAATTTTAAACAATTGTCAGAACCAGTTGTTGCATCAGCATCTTGTTGACTCAGATCTGACCTCTCCCCAAGAATTGGGAAAGAAGGCAGACAGATGGGTTAGAACAAGAGTTAAACAGAACCAGAATCAAGGTGGTCAGAAGAAAGCAGACCAGAAGGGTAAGGATTCGAAAGGGGAACAAAATGACCAGAAGTCTTCGACAGGTCCCCAACAACCCAAAGAGGGTGGGGGTCAGGCTCCCCAAAAGAAGAAAGAAGGCCAATCTAAAAGGTGGTGCCAATACTGCAAAAGTAAAACTCACTGGTTTAGTGAGTGCACCAAGAAAGGAGGAGGGCAGACTCCTGCCACTGCAGCCCCTAAGGCACCTGTGCCCCCTAGTACAGCCAGCAGTGGTAGTGCACCTCCCAAGGGTTTAGTAGGGTTAACCCTGGGTTCTGAGGGGAGTGACAACTTAGTTGGCACCCTCACTCAGGCTGTCCTTGTCAGTACAGGGGATATGGATATGTCCCCTGACATAAGTCCCAATACTTTGGGCAAATACAGACAGACACCTTTTATTAATGGAAAAATGGCTCAGGCCTATAGGGACACTTGTGCCAGTGTCACAATGGTGACACCTAGCTTTGTGGACCCTGGACAGATCATGCCAGGTACAGAATTCCTGGTGACCAATGCAAGCAATGTCACTACCAATCATAGTATGGCAATTGTAGCTTTCTCCTGGGGAGGGGTAACTGGCCAAAAGAAGGTTGTAGTTAGTTCAGACCTCCCAGTGGATTGTTTGTTGGGCAATGATTTGGAGTCATCACAATGGTCAGAAGTGGAGCAGAGGACTCATCTGGAAATGTTAGGTTTGCCAGCACATGTGTTTGCTGTGACTAGGTCACAGGCCAGAAGATGCCCCACTGAACAGGTGCTGGATCCTGGAACAATGGACCAGACACCTTCCAAGAAAAAGAGCAGTAGGGTTAAGGCTGTGCCTCCCCCCTTGCCCCAGGTTGTGGATCAAGTCTCAGAGGAGGCTGACCTGCAGGAATTGAGGGAAACTGAGCCTAGAGAGTTTGAACTTGATCAAGTTGAATTCTTGGGTTCAGGGGGACCCTCAAGGGAAGACCTGGGGAAGGACCAGTTAGGCTGCCCTTCTCTTGAACCCCTCAGACAGCAGGCTGCTGCTGAGGCTGCTGGGAACGCCACAGGTACCCACAAGGTATACTGGGAAGATGGACTCCTGTACACTGAGTCAAGAGACCCCAAGCCTGGCATGACCAGGAGGCTGGTTGTACCCTTGTCTCAGAGAGGTTTCCTACTTACCTTGGCCCATGAGATTCCCTTAGCAGGACACTTAGGCCAGACAAAGACTTGGGACAGGCTTGTCTCACACTTTCACTGGCCTCACATGAATGAGGATACCAAGGAGTTTTGTCGCTCCTGTGTCACTTGCCAAGCCAGTGGTAAGTCAGGTGGCACAACAAAGGCCCCCCTTATACCAATGCCTGTGGTGGGGGTGCCCTTTGAAAGAGTGGGGATTGACATTGTTGGTCCAATGGAACCCCAGACAGCATCAGGGCACAAGTTTATACTGGTGGTAGTGGATCATGCCACCAGGTATCCTGAAGCTATTCCACTTAGGACCACCACAGCCCCTGTGGTGGCAAGGGCCCTAGTTGGAGTGTTCTCCAGAGTGGGCTTCCCTAAGGAGGTTGTCTCTGACAGAGGTGCAAACTTCATGTCAAGCTATTTAACTGCTATGTGGAAGGAGTGTGGTGTCAATTACAAATTCACTACACCCTATCACCCACAATGCAATGGGCTTGTTGAAAGGTTCAACAGGACCCTAAAAGGGATGATTCATGGACTACCTGAAACACTCAGGCGTAGATGGGATGTCCTGATGCCCTGCCTTCTGTTTGCTTACAGAGAGGTCCCACAAAAGGGGGTTGGCTACAGCCCTTTTGAACTTTTGTATGGGCATCCTGTGAGAGGCCCCTTGTGTCTGGTGAAGGAAGGATGGGAGAGACCTCTCAAAAAGCCTGCAACCAACATAATGGACTATGTACTTGGTCTCCGCTCCAGGATGGCTGAGTATATGGAGAAGGCATCAGAAAACCTTAAGGCCAGTCAAGAACTTCAAAAAGCTTGGCATGACCAAAAGGCTGTCCTGACTGTTTATCAGCCTGGACAGAAGGTGTGGGTGCTGGAGCCAGTGGCCCCAGCAGCACTCAAAGACAAATGGTCTGGGCCCCACACAATCCTTGAGCAAAAGGGAGAGGTCACCTACCTGGTGGACCTTGGAACTCCCAGGAGTCCCCATAGGGTACTCCATGTCAACAGGCTCAAAGCATATGTCGACAGGAAGGACATGAGCTTGCTCATGGCCATAGATGAGGGACAGGAGGAAGAGAGTGACCCTCTCCCAGACCTGCTCACTCAGAATCCTGATGATGGGTCAGTAGATGGTGTTGTCTTTTGTGGCAGCCTCTCTGAACATCAGCAGAAAGACTGTAAACAGGTTCTTCAGTCTTTCAGACGTATGTTCTCTCTGACACCCAGTCAGACCAATTGGTGCACCCATGAGGTTGACACTGGTGACAGCCTGCCAGTCAAGAGTAAAATCTACAGGCAGCCTGATCATGTTAGAGATTGCATAAAAACTGAAGTGCAGAAAATGTTGGAATTGGGAGTCATTGAACCCTCAGATAGCCCTTGGGCTAGTCCAGTAGTTCTAGTGCCAAAGCCTCACACCCAAGATGGTAAGAGAGAGATGAGGTTTTGCGTAGACTACAGGGGTCTCAATGCAGTCACTAAGACTGATGCCCATCCAATACCAAGGGCAGATGAACTTATAGATAGATTGGCTTCTGCCAACTACTTAAGTACATTTGACTTAACAGCTGGGTATTGGCAAATCAGGTTAGCTGAGGATGCCAAGCCCAAAACAGCATTTTCAACCCCTGGTGGGCATTATCAATTTGTGGTAATGCCCTTTGGTCTGAAAAATGCACCTGCCACCTTCCAAAGGTTGGTGAATCAAGTCCTTACTGGGCTGGATGACTTCTGTGCAGCATATCTAGATGATATTGCTGTCTTTAGCTCCACCTGGGAGGATCACCTGGTCCACCTGAGGAAAGTGTTAGAGGCTCTGCAAGCAGCAGGCCTCACTATCAAGGCCACCAAGTGCCAGATAGGGCAGACACAGGTTGTATACCTGGGCCACCTTGTAGGTGGAGGCCAGGTTCAGCCACTGGAGAGCAAAATACAGTCAATCAGGGACTGGGCTCCTCCAACCACCCAGACTCAGGTTCGAGCTTTCTTGGGCCTGACTGGATACTACAGAAAATTTGTCAGGAACTATGGTTCCATTGTGACACCATTAAATGAACTGACAAGTAAAAAAATGCCAAAAAAGGTTCAGTGGACAGCAGGCTGTCAAAAAGCATTCGATGACCTAAAGCAGGCCATGTGCACAGCACCTATCCTTAAGAGTCCAGACTACTCCAAACCATTCATTGTCCAAACAGATGCTTCTGAGTTGGGTGTGGGAGCTGTTCTTTCTCAACTGAATTTTGATGGTCAGGATCAGCCCATTGCTTTTATAAGCAGAAGGCTGACCCCCAGAGAGAAGAATTGGTCAGCTATTGAGAGGGAGGCCTTTGCTGTGGTTTGGGCCCTGAAGAAGCTGAGGCCATACTTGTTTGGCACTCACTTCAAGATTCAGACCGACCATAAGCCCCTCTTGTGGCTAAATCAGATGAAGGGTGAAAACCCCAAACTGCTTAGGTGGTCCATTTCCCTACAGGGGATGGACTTTACAGTGGAACATAGACCTGGTACTGATCATGGCAATGCCGATGGGCTCTCCAGATATTTCCACTTAGAACAAGAAGACTCACCTGGTCAAGGTTAGCTTATTGTCCCAAAGTTTGGGGGGGGGTCATGTAGGAGAGTAGGGTCTGCAATCCTATGATCACCCAGATTTTTTTGCTTTTGTTTCACTGGTTTACGACTTTTCTCTGGCTGTGGGCCTGCCAATCAGACCCACAGCCTGGCTGTTCTCTTTCTAAATCACCTCATGTACCCTAGGTGCATCTACCAATTGGTACTGGGCCACCTTATCAGACCCTGTAACTCAGGGCATAGGTGTACCCAGGGCTGCCAGGGGCTGCAGCACGTATTGTGCCACCCCTGGCTGGCCTCCTAAATTTGACACAACTGGCTGCATGACAGCTGGGGCAAAGTCGTGTAATCACCCTTTGCTGTAGGTGTAGTATACCTATACCTAACCCTAAAATGGACACACAGATTCCTATCAGTCACTCCTATGGCAGGCCTTGACAATCCTGAAGGCAGAGTGCTTGGAATCGTGTGAGATGGTGCTCTGGCATGAGCTGAGCCTGTCTGCAGCTTGCGGAATCAAGTCCTAATAGCTGTTCCATGATATCGCATACCATATACTCTTAAGTGCATTATAATCCTCGCGGTTAAATGCTATCTTTGGTATTGCTTTATCAAAACATGTCGAGTAAGGTGTCATACGAATTGGAATACTAACCCCTCGCCAATTCTGGCGACGGGGTTAGCATTCCACCCTTCTAGAGGGACACGACATGTATGTAACTGTGAACCCCGGTTAAAGTTAACTGAAGCCTCAGCTCCACAAAATGGATGCTGCCACCACGGACACGAGTCTGACCCCCTGCAGCTGGGAGTCCTTCCAGCGAGGGGAGCCTGGACAAAGGGTTTCCTGTCAGGGGCGGTGCTAGCACCGTCCCAGACATGGTTTTGTGTATCCTGGGTAGGCAGGGCTTTACAGGAAGGTGACTGCTGAGTGGCACCCCGGTGCTCACTACGCATAGGCCGGTCTGAACCAGTTCCAGGGGCACACCAGCCCCTGGCCTGGGGAAGTCCGGCATGGCTGAGGGGTGTAACCACCCCCCACCTAGTCCCACCCATAGGCAGGACCTAGTCACCGGGTCAGCCCCCTTTTTTAGTATAAAGATGGGAGCGGGCCCCCTGTTAAAATTAGATCATCTTTGGAATCAAGATACCACTTTCTTCGAAAGGACTTCACGATTTCTTCTTCAAGATTCTCCCTTGTGGCTAAGGAGTAGTCACCCTGCATCCGCAGGCACCATCCTAAAGAACACTGCGGTCTGCTGCAAGTCCTTCATCACGAATCCGACGACCCAGCTCGACGAGACCCGGCTTCCCTGGCCCCTCTGACCTCTACTCACCTCTACAGCCCAGCTGAGAACCGTGAGTGCGACGAGACCTCAAGGGACCGACGATCGCCAAGACTGCACGACATCTTTACTGCAAGCCCACCGTGTCCTCCACTGGTGAGTGCTTTGGGGTCCGAGAAGCCCCGACCCTGCGCAGCTCCAGCACCCAAGATCAGCCCCCCTGCATCTCCACGATCTGCGTGGGGCCCTTCTGCTGTTTGCTGTGCACCGCGTTGTTTGGCTACTAGCCGGCTGGCTTGTGGCCCTCTGAACGACGCCCAACGACTTCACGACTGCTGGTCTGGTTGCTCCAGGCTGGCCTTTGCTTCCTTCTTCAAGAGAGGCACCCCGGACCCTCCTGGTCCACTCCAGACGCCATTTTAGGTCCACCGCGTGGGCTTGAATTTGCCAAGGCTTTGTTGCCCAATCCTGGGTCCAGCGACGCCGACAGCTTCTATCTTCGTGGGACAGCTCGATCCTCCATCCTGGTCGCCGACAACGCCTCCTGGTCCGTGAGATCTTCGAGTCAAGCGTCACCCACTCACCTAGTCGAGGTGGCTACCATCCGGTGCCCTCCTGGTGCCCACTGACTACTGGCTAGTAGTCTCGAACTTGGTCCCCTCTGCTTTCAGGTGTCATCTATCTTCAAGATCCAGGCTTGGATCCGACTGAACTTTCTTCACTGGTCACCGGCCAGCATCTTTTCTTCCGGCTCCTGGTCCGTCTACGAGGATTCCCGACGTCTTTTCAGACCTATGCAGCTGCAGCCCCTGGGCTAGGTAACTTCGGCATTTCGGTGCCCCAGCATAGCCTCACTATCCAAGGGTCAGAATCTACTTTCGTTTTCTCCCTACCAGGTCGGGTTCGCCCGAGAACACTAACTTTCTAATTCCTAGCTACCATAGACTTTTGTCCCGCATCTCGCGTGAGAGTGCACACACTGCACCCGAGTCCCCTAGGCCTCCTAGACATAATCTAACGATTCCCTAGTCAAGTCCTAGCGATTCCAAAAGCTATTAGTACTGTACTTACCTGCTAGGAATTTCGCATTCCACTTTCAGAGTATATGGTTTTCCGTGCCCCTCGGGCATTTGTATATACTGTGCTAACTTAAGTATTTTTGTAAGAGTTTTGGTTTGTGCTTAGTACCCTGTCCTCATAAAGAGTACAGGGCTGTTGTGATCTTTAAATAAATAACTGTTTATTCTCATAACACTTGTGTGGTGTCCTTTCACTTGGTATTCAAGGGGTATATGTGTGGTAAACAGCTGGCTTAACACGCCCTCTCGAGTCTTTAGCCTTAGACTGCTCGTATCCATGCTACTAGGATAGCTGGTCTATAAGGTTGACTTGCAACCAATCATCAATAAGGGTTGCTGGACTGATACATAGTGTTCACTAGAATAGTGAGCACTGCATATCAGGCCACCTTCTCACACCCCCCACCTAGTCCCACCCATAGGCAGGACCTAGTCACCGGGTCAGCCCCCTTTTTTAGTATAAAGATGGGAGCGGGCCCCCTGTTAAAATTAGATCATCTTTGGAATCAAGATACCACTTTCTTCGAAAGGACTTCACGATTTCTTCTTCAAGATTCTCCCTTGTGGCTAAGGAGTAGTCACCCTGCATCCGCAGGCACCATCCTAAAGAACACTGCGGTCTGCTGCAAGTCCTTCATCACGAATCCGACGACCCAGCTCGACGAGACCCGGCTTCCCTGGCACCTCTGACCTCTACTCACCTCTACAGCCAAGCTGAGAACCGTGAGTGCGACGAGACCTCGAGGGACCGACGATCGCCAAGACTGCACGACATCTTTACTGCAAGCCCACCGTGTCCTCCACTGGTGAGTGCTTTGGGGTCCGAGAAGCCCCGACCCTGCGCAGCTCCAGCACCTAAGGTCAGCCTCCCTGCATCTCCACGATCGGCGTGGGGCCCTTCTGCTGTTTGCTGTGCACCGCGTTGTCTGGCTACTAGCCGGCTGGCTTGTGGCCTTCCGAACGACGCCCGACAACAACTCTTCTGCTGGTCTGGTTGCTCCAGGCTGGCCCTTGCTTCCTTTTTCAAGAGAGGCACCCCGGACCCTCCTGGTCCACTCCAGACGCCATTTTAGGTCCACCGCGTGGGCTTGAATTTGCCAAGGCTTTGTTGCCCAATCCTGGGTCCAGCGACGCCGACAGCTTCTATCTTCGTGGGACAGCTCGATCCTCCATCCTGGTCGCCGACAACGCCTCCTGGTCCGTGAGATCTTCGAGTCAAGCGTCACCCACTCACCTTGTCGAGGTGGCTACCATCCGGTGCCCTCCTGGTGCCCACTGACTACTGGCTAGTAGTCTCGAACTTGGTCCCCTCTGCTTTCAGGTGTCATCTATCTTCGAGATCCAGGCTTGGATCCAACTGAACTTTCTTCACTGGTCACCGGCCAGCATCTTTTCTTCCGGCTCCTGGTCCGTCTACGAGGATTCCCGACGTCTCTTCAGACCTATGCAGCTGCAGCCCCTGGGCTAGGTAACCTCGGCATTTCGGTGCCCCAGCATAGCCTCACTATCCAAGGGTCAGAATCTACTCTCGTTTTCTCCCTACCAGGTCGGGTTCGCCCGAGAACACTAACTTTCTATTTCCTAGCTACCATAGACTTTTGTCCGCATCTCGCGTGAGAGTGCACACACTGCACCCGAGTCCCCTAGGCCTCCTAGTCGTAATCTAACGATTCCCTAGTCAAGTCCTAGCGATTCCAAAAGCTATTAGTACTGTACTTACCTGCTAGGAATTTCACATTCCACTTTTAGAGTATATGGTTTTCCGTGCCCCTCGGGCATTTGTATATACTGTGCTAACTTAAGTATTTTTGTAAGAGTTTTGGTTTGTGCTTAGTACCCTGTCCTCATAAAGAGTACAGGGCTGTTGTGATCTTTAATAAATAACTGTTTATTTTCATAACACTTGTGTGGTGTCCTTTCACTGGGTATTCAAGGGGTATATGTGTGGTAAACAGCTGGCTTAACACGCCCTCTCGAGTCTTTAGCCTTAGACTGCTCGTATCCATGCTACTAGGATAGCTGGTCTATAAGGTTGACTTACAACCAATCATCAATAAGGGTTGCTGGACTGATACATAGTGGGCACTAGAATAGTGACCACTGCATATCAGGCCACCTTCTCACATTGGTGAGCAGCGGTTGGGATTTGAGCTTGCTGTCGTTTTACCACACGTATCCTAAGAATATCTTGTTGAAAGATCACATAAGTACTGTTAGGTACATATAACTAAAGCTTAGAATACTCTGAGTTCTACTGAACCAGCTGTTGTAGCTCCTCAAGGCCTAGCACACCTTGGCTGCAACTCTTAGCAAGGGATCAGTAGGTAAACACATAGTGTAGGTAGGTGCATCACTTACACCACACTAGAATCAGCATGTCAGACAAAGGAGGAAACTCTGAGTATCCCCTTGTGTCAGTGGACCCTCCACAGGTCCTTACTTCAAAATATGCTGCTCTTAGCTTCCATGAGATGAGACAAGTGTGTACTCTCAGGAAACTAAAACAGGGGTCTAACCCCACCACTTCCTTTCTGATTGGTCTCTTAGAGGCTTATGATGCCAGTAGGGCTGGTAACCCAGACCCTTCTAATCCAGAAGGAAGTTTGCCCTCCTTACAGGGACCCTTTGATAGCCAGGACCATCCCCTCCAGGAAGCAGATGATGCTGAGGATGAGGATGATGACCAGTTGTCAGGGGGTGAGGCAGATAAGGGACAGGTAGAAGTCAGAAGACTAACCAGGTCCAACTTAAGCAGACATGAGATTGGTACTGGGGGACCCCTGGGGCCACTCTCAGGTCAGCTTAACATTGGGAATGGACGAGTTAGGTCTCTATCAAGAGGCTCCAACAGATCCTTTCGAACCAATGGCTCTCTCAACTCTTCTCACAGAGGGATGTCTTCCCCTAAGAGGAGAGTGTATGAAGCTGAAGAAAGGGCAGTCAAACTGAGGATTGAAAGGGAAGAACTTGCCCTGGCCAAAGAGAGACTTGCCCTTGCTAGAGAGCAAGAATTATGTGGGCTACAGCCCACTGGTGGCAGCAATAAACCTAGCAATAGGGAAAGGAGTTTTGATACAAAGCACCTGAATAAGATAGTGCCCCCCTTTAAAGAAGGGGATGACATCCACAAATGGATTACTGCTTTGGAGAGAGCCTGCACTGTGCAGGGTGTTCCCCAAAGTCAGTGGGCAGCTATCTTGTGGCTCTCCTTTGATGGTAAAGGTAGAGATAAGCTCCTCACCACAAGGGTGGAGGATGCTAACAATTACAAAATCTTGAAGAATACACTGGTTGATGGGTTTGGTTTAACCACTGAACAATACAGGATGCTGTTCAGAGACACCCAGAAAACTCAGTCTCAAGATTGGACTGACTTTGTTGATTGTGCCACTAAGGCTTTTGAAGGCTGGCTACTGGGTAGTAAGGTTACTGATTTTAAAGGATTGTATAATCTAATTATGAGGGAGCAAATCTTAAATAATTGTCAGAACCAGTTATTACATCAGCACCTGGTAGACTCTGATCTGACCTCTCCACAGGAATTGGGTAAGAGGGCAGACAAATGGGTCAGAACCAGGGTTAGGCCTAAAAACCAGGGTGGTGACCAGAAAAAGGAATCAACCAAGCCTCAAGAGAAGGGTGGGGATAAATCCAAAGAGAAGACTTCCCAAGGGCCCCAAAACTCCAACAAGGGTGGTGGGTCCCAGAACACTCCTTCAGAACAGAAGAAACCTTATTGCCATACCTGTAAACAGGTGGGCCATTACAAAAGTGATGCCAGTTGCCCTAAAAATGGTAATAAGGGAAATATACCCCCAGGTAATACTCCTAAACCTCCTGTTACCACTAGTGGTAATCCCCCAGGTGGTGGGAGTGCCCCCAAGAATGTGGTGGGCATTACTTTGGGCAATCAGGAGGACTATGGCCTAGCCAGGTTCCCTGACCACACTCTTGTCTGTGAGACTGGCATGGGGTTTGCCAACTTCACTACTGGACCCCACATTTTGGGAAAGTATAGACAAGAAGTTTTAGTGAATGGTCAGAAAGTTGAGGCATTCAGAGACACAGGGGCCAGCCTCACCATGGTGAGTGACCATCTGGTCCCCTCTGCTCAACTGACCCCTGGTTTTACTTATCAGGTGACAGACATTCATGGAGTGAAGAGAAGGCATCCCATGGCAGTAGTCAAGCTCAGTTGGGGTAATGTCACAGGGCCCATGAGAGTGGCAGTGACAGATAACCTACCTGTAGATTGCTTACTGGGGAATGACCTGGAACTCTCAGCATGGGCTGAGGTGGAGCAAGAAACTCACTCCAGAATGATAGGCCTATCCAGACAGGTTAGTGGGGCAGTAATAGCTACAGCCCCCGTCCAAGCACCATTCCTCCCTGAAAAGGTTGGAAGGGCAGTGGTAGCCACTGCCCAGGCTCAGACAGACTTTCCAGAACAGGATAGGAGGGCTGTGACAGTCACAGCCCAAACACAAACTGAGTGCCCTCCTGAAAAGGTTGGCAAGGTTGAAATGGTCTCAGCCTCTACTCAAACAGATAGTGAGGTTGTGAAGCCTGAAACAATGGCTCACTCCACTCAAACAGAGAGCATTGAGGAGGAAGAAGAGTCTTCCCCCTCCCAGACACTAGGTGAGAGCCAGCCTCCTCAGGGAACTGACTCTACCCCTGTTGAAGGAACTGCCCCAGAGGTAGTCAGGCCTAGCCTGGCAGAGCCCCTGATGGCAGTGGACCCTTCCCAGGTGGGACCCAGTCTGGAGCAGGTAACCTGCACCTCTCTACCCTGCCTCAGTCAGCCCAGGGCTGAAGAGATCAGGGAGGCCAGTGGTGGACCCAAAAGGGCCCCCTGTCCAAAAGAACCCCTTAATCAGCAGATTAGGATCACTGAAGCTGGTAAACCTAGCCAAGTGAAAATAGAACAGACTCCTGAGGGATCCCCCTTAAAAGTAGTTAGGGAACTCCCACAGCTGGACACTGTTGGGCACAGCCAAACATGGGCCCTAAAAACCCCAGACCTGACCTGTCCCTCCAGTAAGCCAAACAGAGGGACTCAGCCTCCAGCTTTAGGTAGCCAGAGGCTGACCCTGAGAGCTCAGTGCATCTCAGCTAAAGAAAGAAAGGCACACATGATGAATGGTGATTGGAGGAAGTTGAGCCCAAAGGTAGAGGAGCCTCACTTCAGTACTCCATCCCAGCATCAGCCTTTTACTTTCCCAAGACACACCAGAGACAGAGATTCCCTATGGTGGAGACCCTCAGATACCCTTAGGGTGAGGGGTTGCCTAGTGGACCATGACACAGGGGGAAACCAAGCCAGAGCTGGTCCTTCCTTATATGGCCACTTAGGTAATAGAGGCTTACCTGGACAAGGATAGCCTTATCTCCTTTCGTTTGGGGGGGGGTTGTGTAGGAAGGTACCTCCTGACTATGGTTGCCCCCAACTTTTTGCCCTGTGTTTTAGCTGGTTTTTGACATAGTCGACCTGGGATCCTGCCAATCAGGACCCCAGGCCTACTGCTCTCTCTTTAAAATGGATTCCATGTACCCTAGGTACATTTCCAATTGGTACTGGGCCACCCTATCAGACCCTGTAACTCAGGGCATGGGTGTACCCAGGGCTGCCAGGGGCTGCAGCATGTATTATGCCACCCCTGGCTGGCCTCCTAAATTTGACACAACTGGCTGCATGACAGCTGGGGCAAAGTCGTGTAATCACCCTTTGCTGTAGGTGTAGTATACCTATACCTAACCCTAAAATGGACACACAGATTCCTATCAGTCACTCCTATGGCAGGCCTTAACAATCCTGAAGGCAGAGTGCTTGGAATCGTGTGAGATGGTGCTCTGGCATGAGCTGAGCCTGTCTGCAGCTTGCGGAATCAAGTCCTAATAGCTGTTCCATGATATCGCATACCATATACTCTTAAGTGCATTATAATCCTCGCGGTTAAATGCTATCTTTGGTATTGCTTTATCAAAACATGTCGAGTAAGGTGTCATACGAATTGGAATACTAACCCCTCGCCAATTCTGGCGACGGGGTTAGCATTCCACCCTTCTAGAGGGACACGACATGTATGTAACTGTGAACCCCGGTTAAAGTTAACTGAAGCCTCAGCTCCACAAAATGGATGCTGCCACCACAGACACGAGTCTGACCCCCTGCAGCTGGGAGTCCTTCCAGCGAGGGGAGCCTGGACAAAGGGTTTCCTGTCAGGGGCGGTGCTAGCACCGTCCCAGACATGGTTTTGTGTATCCTGGGTAGGCAGGGCTTTACAGGAAGGTGACTGCTGAGTGGCACCCCGGTGCTCACTACGCATAGGCCGGTCTGAACCAGTTCCAGGGGCACACCAGCCCCTGGCCTGGGGAAGTCCGGCATGGCTGAGGGGTGTAACCACCCCCCACCTAGTCCCACCCATAGGCAGGACCTAGTCACCGGGTCAGCCCCCTTTTTTAGTATAAAGATGGGAGCGGGCCCCCTGTTAAAATTAGATCATCTTTGGAATCAAGATACCACTTTCTTCGAAAGGACTTCACGATTTCTTCTTCAAGATTCTCCCTTGTGGCTAAGGAGTAGTCACCCTGCATCCGCAGGCACCATCCTAAAGAACACTGCGGTCTGCTGCAAGTCCTTCATCACGAATCCGACGACCCAGCTCGACGAGACCCGGCTTCCCTGGCACCTCTGACCTCTACTCACCTCTACAGCCAAGCTGAGAACCGTGAGTGCGACGAGACCTCGAGGGACCGACGATCGCCAAGACTGCACGACATCTTTACTGCAAGCCCACCGTGTCCTCCACTGGTGAGTGCTTTGGGGTCCGAGAAGCCCCGACCCTGCGCAGCTCCAGCACCTAAGGTCAGCCTCCCTGCATCTCCACGATCGGCGTGGGGCCCTTCTGCTGTTTGCTGTGCACCGCGTTGTCTGGCTACTAGCCGGCTGGCTTGTGGCCTTCCGAACGACGCCCGACAACAACTCTTCTGCTGGTCTGGTTGCTCCAGGCTGGCCCTTGCTTCCTTTTTCAAGAGAGGCACCCCGGACCCTCCTGGTCCACTCCAGACGCCATTTTAGGTCCACCGCGTGGGCTTGAATTTGCCAAGGCTTTGTTGCCCAATCCTGGGTCCAGCGACGCCGACAGCTTCTATCTTCGTGGGACAGCTCGATCCTCCATCCTGGTCGCCGACAACGCCTCCTGGTCCGTGAGATCTTCGAGTCAAGCGTCACCCACTCACCTTGTCGAGGTGGCTACCATCCGGTGCCCTCCTGGTGCCCACTGACTACTGGCTAGTAGTCTCGAACTTGGTCCCCTCTGCTTTCAGGTGTCATCTATCTTCGAGATCCAGGCTTGGATCCAACTGAACTTTCTTCACTGGTCACCGGCCAGCATCTTTTCTTCCGGCTCCTGGTCCGTCTACGAGGATTCCCGACGTCTCTTCAGACCTATGCAGCTGCAGCCCCTGGGCTAGGTAACCTCGGCATTTCGGTGCCCCAGCATAGCCTCACTATCCAAGGGTCAGAATCTACTCTCGTTTTCTCCCTACCAGGTCGGGTTCGCCCGAGAACACTAACTTTCTATTTCCTAGCTACCATAGACTTTTGTCCGCATCTCGCGTGAGAGTGCACACACTGCACCCGAGTCCCCTAGGCCTCCTAGTCGTAATCTAACGATTCCCTAGTCAAGTCCTAGCGATTCCAAAAGCTATTAGTACTGTACTTACCTGCTAGGAATTTCACATTCCACTTTTAGAGTATATGGTTTTCCGTGCCCCTCGGGCATTTGTATATACTGTGCTAACTTAAGTATTTTTGTAAGAGTTTTGGTTTGTGCTTAGTACCCTGTCCTCATAAAGAGTACAGGGCTGTTGTGATCTTTAATAAATAACTGTTTATTTTCATAACACTTGTGTGGTGTCCTTTCACTGGGTATTCAAGGGGTATATGTGTGGTAAACAGCTGGCTTAACACGCCCTCTCGAGTCTTTAGCCTTAGACTGCTCGTATCCATGCTACTAGGATAGCTGGTCTATAAGGTTGACTTACAACCAATCATCAATAAGGGTTGCTGGACTGATACATAGTGGGCACTAGAATAGTGACCACTGCATATCAGGCCACCTTCTCACAATGGTGCTCTGGCATGAGCTGAGCCTGTCTGCAGCTTGCAGAATCAAGTCCTAATAGCTGTTCCTTGATATCGCATACCATATACTCTTAAGTGCATTATAATCCTCGCGGTTAAATGCAAACTTTGGTATTGCTTTATCAAAACATGTCGAGTAAGGTGTCATACGAATTGGAATACTAACCCCTCGCCAATTCTGGTGACGGGGTTAGCATTCCACCCTTCTAGAGGGACACGACATGTATGTAACTGTGAACCCCGGTTAAAGTTAACTAAAGCCTCAGCTCCACAAAATGGATGCTGCCACCACAGACACGACTCTGACCTCCTGCTGCTGGGCGTCCTTCCAGCGAGGGAGGCTTGGACAAAGGGTTTCCGGTCAGGGGCGGTGCTAGCACCGTCCCAGACATGGTTTTGTGTATCCTGGGTAGGCAGGGCTTTTCAGGAAGGTGACTGCTGAGTGGCACCCCGGTGCTCACTACGCATAGGCCAGTCTGAACCAGTTCCAGGGGCACACCAGCCCCTGGCCTGGGGAAGTCCGGCATGGCAGAGGGGTGTAACCACCCCCCTCCTAGTCCCACCCATAGGCAGGACCTAGTCACCGGGTCAGCCCCCTTTTTTTAGTATAAAGATGGGAGCGGGCCCCCTGTTCAAATTAGATCATCTTTGGAATCAAGACACGACTTTCTGCGAAAGGACATCAAGATTTCTTCTTCAAGATTCTCCCTTGTGGCTAAGGAGTAGTCACCCTGCATCAAGCGGGCACCATCCTAAGAACACTGCGGTCTGCTGCAAGTCCTTCCTCAGGAATCCGACGACACAGCTCAACGAGACCCGGCTTCCCTGGCACCTCTGACCTCTACTCACCTCTACAGCCAAGCTGAGAACCGTGAGTGCGACGAGACCTCGAGGGACCAACGATCGCCAAGACTGCACGACTTCTTTGCAACAAGCCCACCGTGTGCTCCACTGGTGAGTGCTTTGGGGTCCGAGAAGCCCCAACCCTGAGCAGCTCCAGCACCGAAGATCGGCCCTCCAGCATCTCCACGATCTGCGTGGGGCCCTTCTGCTTTTGCCTGCTCACCGCGCTGTGTGGCTACTAGCCGGCTGGCTTGTGGCCTTCTTCACGACGCCCGACGACATCACTGCTGCTGGTCTGGTTGCTCCAGACTGGCCCTTGCTTCCTTCTTCAAGAGAGGCACCCCGGACCCTCCTGGTCCACTCCAGACGCCATTTTGAGTCCACCGCGTGGGCTTGAATTTGCCAAGGCTTTGTTGCCCAATCCTGGGTCCAGCGACGCCGACAGCTTCAATCATCGTGGGACAGCTCGCTCCTCCATCCTGGTCGCCGACAACGCCTCCTGGTCCGTGAGATCTGCGAGCACAGCGTCACCCACTCACCTAGTCGAGGTGGCTACCATCCGGTGCCCTCCTGGTGCCCACTGACTACTGGCTAGTAGTCTCGAACTTGGTCCCCTCTGCTTTCAGGTGTCATCTTCCATCGATCCAGGCTTGGATCCACCGAACTTTCTTCACTGGTCGCCTGCCAGCAACTTCTTTCTTCCAGGCTCCTGGTCAGTCTACGAGGATTCCCGACGTCCTTTGAGTCCTATGCAGCTGCAGCCCCTGGGCTAGGTAACTTCGGCATTTCGGTGCCCCAGCATAGCCTCACTATCCAAGGGTCAGAATCCACTTTCGTTTTCCTCCTACCAGGTCGGGTTCGCCCGAGAACACTAACTTTGCAATTTCTAGCTACCATAGACTTTGTCCCGCATCCCGCGTGAGAGTGCACACTCTGCACCCGAGTCCCCTGGGTCTCCTAGAAGTAATCTGAAGATTCTATAGTCAAGATCTAGCGATTCCAAAGCCTATTAGTACTGTACTTACCTGCTAGTAATTTCGCATTCCACTTTCAGAGTATATGGTTTTCCGTGCCCCTCGGGCATTTGTATATACTGTGCTAACTTAAGTATTTTCGTAAGAGTTTTGTTTTGTGCTTAGTACCCTGTCCTCATAAAGAGTACAGGGCTGTTATGAAAATAAACTGTATTTATTAAAATCACAACACTTGTGTGGTGTCCTTTCACTTGGTATTCAAGGGGTATATGTGTGGTAAACAGCTGGCTTAACACGCCCTCTCGAGTCTTTAGCCTTAGACTGCTCGTATCCACGCTACTAGGATAGCTGGTCTATAAGGTTGACTTACAACCAATCATCAATAAGGGTTGCTGGACTGATACATAGTGTTCACTAGAATAGTGAGCACTGCATATCAGGCCACCTTCTCACACCGGGCATCTTTTGAACGGAAATCTTTCCATGTTGTGTAGGCTGCACGGCCCGCTTTGATGACCGGAATGGAAACTATGGCGTCGAAAAGTATTGTAGTCTATGTCGAAGGTAGTTTGTAGAAGTTTGAGGAAGTTCTGCGCTTCGAAATTGCAGAAAGAATAAGTTACTTACCTTCGGTAACGCTTTTTCTGGTAGATACAGTATCTGCCTGTGGATTCCTCACCTCGTGAATATCCCCTTGCGTCAACAACATTCGGAAATTCTTTTCGTAGTTTCGCGCCGACGTGGACTTGGACGTCAGAGACACGGCATCGCACGCGACTCTGCTGACGTCACCGACGCCCATAATAGGCCCATGCGATGACATCAGTTCTGCCCTTTTTCCCGTGCCTTCGAGGCACACGGATGGACCAATGACAGTATATATATATACATAGTATACACAGTACACGATAATCAAGACAACACACACAGTGTGAAGTAAAAGTAAGAAAACTTCTGAAATTACACATTTTCTTTGACCATAAAACAAATACAGTTGCTCTGGTATAGAGAGTGGACAACGGGGAGGCAGGTGGGTCAGTGAGGAATCCACAGGCAGATACTGTATCTACCAGAAAAAGCTTTACCGAAGGTAAGTAACTTGTTCTTCTGATAGTTACATCTGCCAGAGGATTCCTCACCTTGTGAATAGAGTCCCACAGCAGTCCCCACTCCCGGAGGGTGTCCACTCCCCTATACCAAAAAGTCCTGGAGGACAGAGCGCGCAAAGTGGCCGTCCCTCCTCACCTCGGTATCCAAGCAGTAATGCTTCGCAAAAGTGTGGAGGGAGGACCAAGTTGCGGCCCTACAAATATCCTTTACAGGAACACCTCTAGATAAAGCAGAGGTTGACGACTTAGCTCTAGTAGAATGAGCCCTTACACCCTCTGGAGGCTCCTTACCGGCCACAGAGTAGCAGATCTTTTTACAGAGGATGATCCATATTGAAAAAGTTTTTTATGAACCGCTCTTCCTTTTTTGCAGCCAGCGAACCCAACGAAGAGCTGGTCATCCACACAACAGTCTTTAGTTCTGTCCAGGTAAAAGTTCACCGCCCTCCTAGGGTCCAGACGGTGTAACCTCTCCTCCTCCTTGGAAGGGTGTGGAGGATAAAAAGGTACGGAGGGTAATGGATTGTCCTAGGTGGAAGGGAGTTACCACCTTAGGGAGAAAAGCAGCCCTGATCCTAAGAACCATTCGTTCAGCATGAATGGTCAGGAATGGGGGCTTTGAACTAAGAGCTTGAAGCTCATTTACCCTCCATGCCGAGGTAATTGCAACAAGGAAGATGGTCTTAAAAGTCAAAAGCCTCATAGGACACTTGTGTAAGGGCTCAAAGGAAGCGCCATCAAGTATGTTAAGACAAGATTTAAGTACCATTGAGGCACAATAAAGGGAGTGGGAGGGAATTTATTAGGGAGTCCCTTCAAAAATCTTAAAACTACAGGAGATTTTAAAAGAGACGGCTGGTCCGGCAAACATAGAAATGCCGACAAGGCCGAGAGATAACCCTTGACTGTGGCAACAGCCAGCCCTTGCTGCGCCAAAGAGAGCAAACTGGAGAACATCAGATAAATGGGCTTCCAAAGGGTCTACAGATTTCTCTCCACACCAGGTGACAAATTTAGACCATCTGTAAGAATAAATGGATTTAGTGGAGTCACGCCTAGCCAATAACATGACATCCACCACGTCGTGAGGGAGAGAAAAGAAATTCAGGTTGCCCCGTTCAATCTCCAGGCATGAAGGTGTAATGTCTGGAGGTGGGAGTGTAGAACCTGCCCCTCCATCTGAGAGAGGTCTGCCCTGAGAAGGAGACGGAGCGGCGGGTGAGAGGAGAGGTGGAGAAGATCTGTGTACCACACCCTTCTCGGCCAATCCGGGGCGACCAATATGACTTGGGCCCGGTCTTGGCGAATCTTCCTCAGAACCAGAGGAATCAAGGGTATGGGAGGAAACACGTTAAGGAGCGGTTTTCCCCAACTCAACTGAAACGCATCAGACCGAGCAGGCGAAGGACCTTCAGGACTGGAACAACGCGCTCCATTGTAAAATAAAGGAATCATTTCCTGAATGTCGCGAATCCTTTGAGGAGGGAATGCACGACATACAGTTGTGTCCAGTACAGCACCTATGAACAGGATGCGCTGGGAGAGCACCAGGTGAGACTTGGGTACATTTATCGAAAAACCCAACCTGTACAACAACTGGGTTGTCTCTTGCAGATGTTGGAGCACTCTGACGACTCCGCTTTGATCAGCCAGTCGTCCAAATAGGAGAATACTGGAATCTCCGACCTTCTGAGATGTGCTGCCACCACCGCCATCACCTTGGTAAAGACTCGAGGCGCAGTAGTAATTCCAAAAGGAAGGACCGCAAACTGATAGTGCTGCGACCCCACCGTAAAACGGAGATACTTCAGGATTGGGATGTGAAAATACGCATCCTGCAAGTCGAACGACACCATCCAGTCTTCTTCCAGCAGCGCTTGAAGAACCTGCGCAAGGGTGAGCATCTTGAATTTCTCTTGTTTTAGATAAAGATTCAAGATTCTGAAATACAGGATAGGACGAAGTCTGCCATCCTTCTTGGGAATCAGGAAATACCGGGAGTAGCATCCCTGACCCCTTTCCTACTCTGGAACCACCTCTATCGCACCCTTTCTTAATAGAGTCTGCACTTCCTCCTGAAGAAGTAACAGATGTTCCTCCGTGCAGAAACCTTGGCAAGGAGGGTAATTGGGAGGGAGTTCCCAAAAGGGAAGGGCATACCCATTTTCTACGAGATTGAGAACCCAAAGATCTGATGTAACAGATTCCCAATCCCAAAGAAAGTAGGTAAGCCGACTCCCCCACCGACCCGCATGATCCTGAATGGCGGATCTAGGGCTGGTTTTCTGTGGTGGGGGGTTGGAAGAGGCGGAGGAGGAAGAGGCCTGACGTCCATGAGGACGAGCTCTTTGATTTCCCCCCCCTGTAAGATCTGTACAAGGTATTCTGCTGCTGCTGACCTTGTCGATAATTGCGAAAGGAAGAGCGTCCAAAACCTCTGAATCTCCTGGCCGAAGAACCTCTGATCTGAAGACCTAAAGATTTGGCAGTAGCTCTACTGTCCTTAAACCGCTCTAAGGAAGTATCAGCCTTTTTGCCAAAGAGACCAACACCATCAAATGGCAGATACAATAAAGCTGCTTGAACATCTGCAGAAAAGTCTGATGATTTTAGCCAAGCCGACCTTCTCGTGGCAACCGCAGTGCCCATGATGCGAGCAACAGAATCAGCTGTGTCCAATCCGCTTTGTATTACTTGTCGTGCCGCCGCTTGAGCGTCAGACAACACTTCCTCAAAATCACTCCTACTTCCATCGGGAATCTTAGGAGCCAAAGAACGCATTGAATCCATAAGTGCGTGCACATATCTCCCCATGAGACAAGTGGCATTAGCGGACTTCAATGCCATACTT
Source organism: Lissotriton vulgaris (assembly GCF_964263255.1). Classification (NCBI taxonomy): domain Eukaryota; kingdom Metazoa; phylum Chordata; class Amphibia; order Caudata; family Salamandridae; genus Lissotriton; species Lissotriton vulgaris. The sequence goes on along the minus strand of NC_141695.1, from coordinate 1,024,717,417 downwards.
GCCGAGGAGAAAGTCTTTTTGGCCACCTGATCATGCTTCTTGGCCTCCTTATCCCCAGGCACTTGAGGAAACGCACTCAAAGACTTCTTTGAACATGCTGCCTGAATGACCAGGCTCTCAGGAGAAGGATGAGATGTTAAAAAGGCAGGGTCTTCTGGTGCAACCCTGTATCGTCTTGCCACACTTTTGGAAACAGCTGGAGCAGTTAGAGGCTTTTTCCACACCTCCATAATAGGCTCTGTTAAAGCCTCATTAAACGGAAGCAACGGTTCCACCACCGAACTAGGCGAGTCTAGGACCTCAGTAAGAAGATTAGACCTAAATTCAACTGCTGGCAAAGTCAAATTAAGAAGTCGCGCAGCGCAGCCTTCCTCATTACTACATGATAAGGCTGGACGTCCTTTGAAGGTGCATCTGAACCTGATGGTAACTCCCATTCCAGGGAAAAATCAGGCCACTAGTGTGAGAAGGTGGCCTGATATGCAGTGCTCACTATTCTAGTGAACACTATGTATCAGTCCAGCAACCCTTATTGATGATTGGTTGTAAGTCAACCTTAAAGACCAGCTATCCTAGTAGCGTGGATACGAGCAGTCTAAGGCTAAAGACTCGAGAGGGCGTGTTAAGCCAGCTGTTTACCACACATATACCCCTTGAACACCAAGTGAAAGGACACCACACAAGTGTTATGAAAATAAACAGTTATTTATTAAGATTCGCAACAGCCCTGTACTCTTTATGAGGACAGGGTACTAAGCACAAAACAAAACTCTTACGAAAATACTTAAGTTAGCACAGTATATACAAATGCCCGAGGGGCACGGAAAACCATATACTTGAAAAGTGGAATGCAAAATTACTAGCAGGTAAGTACAGTACTAATAGGCTTTGGAATCGCTAGGACTGGACTATAGAATCGTTAGATTACTTCTAGGAGACCCAGGGGACTCGGGTGCAGAGTGTGCACTCTCACGCGGGATGCGGGACAAAGTCTATGGTAGCTAGAAATTGCAAAGTTAGTGTTCTCGGGCGAACCCGACCTGGTGGGAGGAAAACGAAAGTGGATTGTGACCCTTGGATAGTGAGGCTATGCTGGGGCACCGAAATGCCGAAGTTACCTAGCCCAGGGGCTGCAGCTGCATAGGACTCAAAAGACGTCGGGAATCCTCGTAGACGGACCAGGAGTCTGGAAGAAAGAAGTTGCTGGCAGGCGACCAGTGAAGAAAGTTCGGTGGATCCAAGCCTGGATCGATGGAAGATGACACCTGAAAGCAGAGGGGACCAAGTTCGAGACTACTAGCCAGTAGTCAGTGGGCACCAGGAGGGCACCGGATGGTAGCCACCTCGACTAGGTGAGTGGGTGACGCTGTGTACGAAGATCTCACGGACCAGGAGGCGTTGTCGGCGACCAGGAAGGAGGAACGAGCTGTCCCACGAAGATTGAAGCAGTCGGCGTCGCTGGACCCAGGATTGGGCAACCAAGCCTTGGCAAATTCAAGCCCACGCGGTGGACCTAAAATGGCGTCTGGAGTGGACCAGGAGGGTCCGGGGTGCCGCTCTTGAAGAAGGAAGCAAGGGCCAGTCTGGAGCAACCAGACCAGCAGCAGTGATGTCGTCGGGCGTCGTGTAGAAGGCCACAAGCCAGCCGGCTAGTAGCCACACAGCGCGGTGAGCACGCAAAAGCAGAAGGGCCCCACGCAGATCGTGGAGATGCTGGAGGGCTGATCTTCGGTGCTGGAGCTGCTCAGGGTTGGGGCTTCTCGGACCCCAAAGCACTCACCAGTGGAAGACTCGGTGGGCTTGTTACAAAGAAGTCGTGCAGTCTTGGCGATCGTCGGTCCCTCGAGGTCTCGTCGCACTCACAGTTCTCAGCTTTGCTGTAGAGGTGAGTAGAGGTCAGAGGTGCCAGGGAAGCCGGGTCTCGTCGAGCTGGGTCGTCGGATTCGTGAAGAAGGACTTGCAGCAGACCGCAGTGTTCTTGGGATGGTGCCCGCTTGATGCAGGGTGACTACTCCTTAGCCACAAGGGAGAATCTTGAAGAAGAAATCTTGAAGTCCTTTCGAAGAAAGTCGTGTCTTGATTCCAAAGATGATCTAATTTGAACAGGGGGCACACTCCCATCTTTATACTAAAAAAGGGGGCTGACCCGGTGACTAGGTCCTGCCTATGGGTGGGACCAGGAGGGGGGTGGTTACACCCCTCTCCCCTGCCGGACTTCCCCAGGCCAGGGGCTGGTGTGCCCCTGGAACTGGTTCTGACTGGCCTATGCGTAGTGAGCACCGGGGTGCCACTCAGCAGTCACCTTCCTGAAAAGCCCTGCCTACCCAGGATACACAAAACCATGTCTGGGATGGTGCTAGCACCGCCCCGGACAGGAAACCCTTTGTCCAGGCTCCCCTCGCTGGAAGGACTCCCAGCTACAGGGGGTCAGACTCGTGTCTGTGGTGGCAGCATCCATTGGAGCTGAGGCTTTAGTTAACTTTAACCGGGGTTCACAGTTACATACATGTCGTGTCCCTCTAGAAGGGTGGAATGCTAACCCCGTCGCCAGAATTGGCGAGGGGTTAGTATTCCAATTCGTATGACACCTTACTCGACATGTTTTGATAAAGCAATACCAAAGTTAGCATTTAACCGCGAGGATTATAATGCACTTAAGAGTATATGGTATGCGATATCAAGGAACAGCTATTAGGACTTGGTTCCGCAAGCTGCAGACAGGCTCAGCTCATGCCAGAGCACCATCTCACACGATTCCAAGCACTCTGCCTTGAGGATTGTCAAGGCCTGCCATAGGAGTGACTGATAGGAATCTGTGTGTCCATTTTAGGGTTAGGTATAGGTATACTACACCTACAGCAAAGGGTGATTACACGACTTTGCCCCAGCTGTCATGCAGCCAGTTGTGTCAAATTTAGGAGGCCAGCCAGGGGTGGCATAATACATGCTGCAGCCCCTGGCAGCCCTGGGTACACCCATGCCCTGAGTTACAGGGTCTGATAGGGTGGCCCAGTACCAATTGGAAATGCACCTAGGGTACATGGAATCCATTTTAAAGAGAGAGCAGTAGGCCTGGGGTCCTGATTGGCAGGATCCCAGGTCGACTATGTCAAAAACCAGCTAAAACACAGGGCAAAAAGTTGGGGGCAACCATAGTCAGGAGGTACCTTCCTACAACTAGCATCTGCCAGGTCTTCAAAGCAGTCTTCTAGTTCACCCTCCTCCACATCAGGATGAGAGTCAACATATCTCTGCTCCTCCAAAAGGCGTTGTGCCTCCCTCCTGGAACTCTCCTTAACACGCCTCTCCACTGGATCCACTAACGACTCCAACGGAGCCGACGTCGGTATCGTAGCGGATGGCCCAGTGGGTTGTACTCTAGGTCGACTTGGAGCGGGCGACGCCGGGACCAGCGTCGACTACTTCAGCGGAGCTGTGTATTACCATGGCGGCGTCGGGGTCGGCATAAACTGAGCCGGGGCATAGTAGTGTGGCACCCCCAAATTGTAGGCCAGTGGACCCATGGGACCCGAAGGTGCTCCAGAGGGGTACCAAGCCCCCGTAAAGACGCCATACATTGAGTTCAAAAACGCTGATGGGTCTTGGCCTGGGGCAGGAAAAGGTGGCTTAACACCCTCAGGCTGGACTCTAGGTGGGAACGAATCCGGCTCCTCCACAGGCACAGATTCCCCTTCCACCTGAACCTCTTCTTCCTCTCGGGCCGGGGACGGCGCCGGAGACGAATCGGAAGCCGGAGTTGGCAACTGCACCTGCAACTCCGAAGGCGAAGCCTCACCTTCCCGATTCGAAGCTTCCTGTGTGTGTGTGTGTGTGTGTGGGGGGGGGGGGGGGGGGGGGGGATCACCTTCGATTGAACCTTCTTTGGCGACTTCGATCTCAAGTCAGACTCCTTTCCGGAGTGACGTCGGGACTCATGTCTGCTCTTCTCACGCTTCCTTCTTGATTTTGAAGAATGTTCCGTTGAGGACTTAGAGGTCGACTCCTCTCGAGATCTAGATCTCGACTTCGACCTCGACCTTCTCGAACGAGATCGTGAAGACTTCCTACCTTTGTCAGCCTTCAACTATGCCACCAGGAGCTTGGTTTCTCTTTCCGGCAGAGTCTTCGGGTTCATCTTTCGACAAGATGAACACCCATCCACATCATGATCAAAGCTTAAGCACCATAAACAGTCCTCGTGCGGGTCCGTGATGGACATCTTCCCGCATTTCTTGCAGGGCTTGAGCCAACCTCCTTCGTCGACCGTCACGAAACAAAAGAAGCAGAAATACAAAGGAAATAGCAACAAAGTCACTGGAAAGCTACTGAGTATCCCGAAATCGTTTGCGTCGCCGACGCAGAAAAAAGGGAACTGATGTCATCACGCCGGCGTGGGCCTATTTTGGGCGTCGGTGACGTCAGCGTAGTCGCGTGCGATGCTGTGTCTCTATGACGTCCAAGTCCACGTCGGCACGAAGCTACGAAAAGAATTTCCGAATGTTGCCGACGCAAGGGGATATTCACAAGGTGAGGAATCCACTGGCAGATTTATCTATCAGAAAGTCGTTTTCTAGCCGGAGCGGAGAAACTTTCATCCGAACCCAGTGGCAGAACAAAACAATCTAAGGATGGAGCCGATGCCCATGCAAAGTATTGTCCAAGGGAGGAGTCACCTATCTCGGGACTAAAAGACTTCTTCCAAGAAGACAACATCCTGCAATCATCCAAGCCCAACACCAGGTGGCCATCTAATGCTTAGTGTACAATCTGCAGCTCCTATGCCTCGAACATAGTTATAAAAAAATAAAAGGTCTTGCAAAACCGCTCACCTGCCTTCTAGAGAGGCAGTCAGCTGGTGGACGATCAAAGACCATGGTCAGTATCAAAGGAACTGGAGCAACCGTGAAAGTGAGGCCTTTTGAGATAGTCTTTGATTGTCCACCAACTGATTGACTCTTTCATAAGAGGAGTAACTATTATCTTGTCGAACGAGCCTTCCGCCATTGCATGTCCAGTTGTTGCAATGGGCGCATACAAAGTATGCAATGCGGAATTAAGGGAATGCAGGATGAAATCGATCCTAGTAGACTAGTAGAGATTTGTATAGGCGAACAGACAGGGTTCTTTGCAATTAACGGAAAAAAAAACAGCCTGTTCTGTCTTTCCTCTGATGGGAAAGCTTTGCAACAAGTTGTATCCAGAATGGACCCTAGAAACTTGGCTGACCTGGATAGAAGGAGGACTGACTTGTCTGTTGAGTTGAAGACCTAGATGATTGAATAGCTGAATGCAACTTTCGACCGCCTAGCTTGAGAAGATTGAGCTTTTATCAACCAATCGTTCAGGTAGGTTAAAACCTGCAGTGACAGTTTTCTGAGAAATGCCGCAACTGGGCCAATACGTTTGTGAATATCCAGGGAGCAGATATAAGTCCGAAAGGCAGGACCTTGAACTGAAATTGGCTCTTGGCTACTGTGAAGCGTAGAAACCTCCTCTGAGCTGGGTGGATAGGAACATGGAAGTGTGCGTCCTCAAATTCCAGAGTTGCCATAAAATCGCATGGATTCAGGATACGCAAGATATCCTGAAGAGATACCATCCGAAACGTGTTTTATGAGAGAGGTGTTGAGCTCCCTCAGGTCTAAGATTGGGCGCCATTTTTCTTCTGTCTTGCGAACGAAGAAAAACCAGGAATAGAATACTTTGCCTCAATGGGATAGAGGTACTGGCTCGATCGCTCCTTTGATTAGCAGTTGATGAGCTTCGAGATGCAGAAGATGTTGATATTTTGTTTCGGTGGCGCAAGGGGCTCTGGAAGGTGTGTTTGGGGGCAGGGGGGGGGGGGGGGGGAGGAGGAAGTGTTGAAACTAATGTGTTGCCAAACCAGATGATATTGAGGACCCACCGATCCGATGTTATGATCTCCCAGCTGTGGAGGCATTGTGATATCCTGCACCCCACTGATATTACAGGGGTTGAAGGTACAGTAGACAGAGCTGGAAAGCCGCTATTGGTGTTTAGATGAATCTCTACCTTGACGCCAGTCATCCTCTTGAAGGCTTGCGAGAGAAAGATGCCGATTGGCCTTAGCGTTGAGAGTACTGAGGTTTGTACGAATGAAGACTGCGAATAGGAAGAGTAACGCGGTTGGTATCCTCTATGTAAAAAAAACCATTCCCTCTTGCACCATGTAGGAAGGTACCTCCTGACTATGGTTGCCCCCAACTTTTTGCCCTGTGTTTTAGCTGGTTTTTGACATAGTTGACCTGGGACCCTGCCGATCAGGACCCCAGGCCTACTGCTCTCTCTGAAAAATGGATTCCATGTACCTTAGGTACATTTCCAATTGGTACTGGGCCACCTTATCAGACCCTGTAACTTAGGGCATAGGTGTACCCAGGGCCTACCAGGGGCTGAAGCATGTATTATGCCACCCCTGGCTGGCCTCCTTAAGTTGACACAACTGGCTGCATGACAGCTGGGGCAAAGTCGTGTAATCACTCTTTGCTGTAGATATAGTATACCTATATCTAACCCTAAAATGGACACACAGATTCCTATAAGTCACTCCTATGGCAGGCCTTAACAATCCTGAAGGCAGAGTGCTTGGAATCGGGTGAGATGGTGCTCTGGCATGAGCTGAGCCTGTTTGCAGCTTGCGGAACCAAGTCCTAATAGCTGTTCCATGATAACGCATACCATATACTCTTAAGTGCATTATAATCCTCGCGGTTAAATGCTATCTTTGGTATTGCTTTATCAAAACATGTCGAGTAAGGTGTCATACGAATTGGAATACTAACCCCTCGCCAATTCTGGCGACGGGGTTAGCATTCCACCCTTCTAGAGGGACACGACATGTATGTAACTGTGAACCCCGGTTAAAGTTAAACGAAGCCTCATCTCCACAAAATGGATGCTGCCACCACAGACACGAGTCTGACCCCCTGCAGCTGGGAGTCCTTCCAGCGAGGGGAGCCTGGACAAAGGGTTTCCTGTCGAGGGCGGTGCTAGCACCGTCCCAGACAGGGTTTTGTGTATCCTGGGTAGGCAGGGCTTTACGGGAAGGTGACTGCTGAGTGGCACCCCGGTGCTCACTACGCATAGGCCGGTCAGAACCAGTTCCAGGGGCACACCAGCCCCTGGCCTGGGGGAAGTCCGGCATGGGAGAGGGGTGTAACCACCCCCCTCCTAGTCCCACCCATAGGCAGGACCTAGTCACCGGGTCAGCCCCCTTTTTTAGTATAAAGATAGGAGCGGGCCCCCTGTTAAAATTAGATCATCTTTGGAATCAAGACACGACTTTCTGCGAAAGGACATCAAGATTTCTTCTTCAAGATTCTCCCTTGTGGCTAAGGAGTAGTCACCCTGCATCCGCAGGCACCATCCTAAGAACACTGCGGTCTGCTGCAAGTCCTTCCTCCGGAATCCGACTGCCCAGCTCGACGAGACCCGGCTTCCCTGGCACCTCTGACCTCTACTCACCTCTACAACCAAGCTGAGAACTGTGAGTGCGACGAGACCTCGAGGGACCGACGATCGCCAAGACTGCACGACTTCTTTGCAACAAGCCCACCGTGTGCTCCACTGTTGAGTGCTTTGGGGTCCGAGAAGCCCCAACCCTGAGCAGCTCCAGCACCGAAGATCAGCCCTCCAGCATCTCCACGATCTGCGTGGGGCCCTTCTGCTTTTGCCTGCTCACCGCGCTGTGTGGCTACTAGCCGGCTGGCTTGTGGCCTTCTTCAAGACGCCCGACAACATCACTGCTGCTGGTCTGGTTGCTCCAGACTGGCCCTCAACAGAGAAGCACCCCGGACCCTCCTGGTCCCCTCCAGACGCCATTTTGAGTCCACCGCGTGGGCTTGAATTTGCCAAGGCTTTGTTGCCCAATCCTGGGTCCAGCGACGCCGACAGCTTCATCCATCGTGGGACAGCTCGCTCCTCCATCCTGGTCGCCGACAACGCCTCCTGGTCCGTGAGATCTGCAGAGCACAGCGTCACCCACTCACCTAGTTGAGGTGACTACCATCCGGTGCCCTCCTGGTGCCACCTGACTACTGGCTAGTAGTCTCGAACTTGGTCCCCTCTGCTTTCAGGTATCATCTCTCTTCAAGATCCAGGCTTGGATCACGTCGAACTCTCTTCACTGGTCGCCTGCCAGCATCTTTCTTCCAGGCTCCTGGTCCGTCTACGAGGATTCCCGACGTCTTTTGAGACCTATGCAGCTGCAGCCCCTGGGCTAGGTAACTTCGGCATTTCGGTGCCCCAGCATAGCCTCACTATCCAAGGGTCAGAATCCACTGTCGTTTTCCTCCTACCAGGTCGGGTTCGCCCGAGAACACTAACTTTGCATTTACTAGCTACCATAGACTTTGTCCCGCATCCCGCGCGTGAGTGCACACTCTGCACCCGAGTCCCCTAGGCCTCCTATTAGTAGTCAGAAGGTTCAATAGTCAAGACCTAGCGATTCCAAAGCATATTAGTACTGTACTTACCTGCTAGTAATTTCGCATTCCACTTTCAGAGTATATGGTTTTCCGTGCCCCTCGGGCATTTGTATATACTGTGCTAACTTAAGTATTTTCGTAAGAGTTTTGTTTTGTGTGAAGTACCCTGTCCTCAAAGAGTACAGGGCTGTTGTGATTCTTAATAAATATCTTGTTTATTTTCATAACACTTGTGTGGTGTCCTTTCACTTGGTGTTCAAGGGGTATATGTGTGGTATAACAGCCGGCTTAACACGCCCTCTCGAGTCTTTAGCCTTAGACTGCTCGTATCCACGCTACTAGGATAGCTGGTCTATAAGGTTGACTTACAACCAATAATCAATAAGGGTTGCTGGACTGATACATAGTGTTCACTAGAATAGTGAGCACTGCATATCAGGCCACCTTCTCACACACCACAGAAAGGCACTTGGCTGTATTCGTATATCCCCAGGGACCTTGCAGTTTGTGTCTTTTTTGATATCCTGCAGAGTGTCGTCCACATGATTTCCAAAAAGAATTTCTCCATCAAATGGCAAATCTATGATCTTATTCTGAACTTCTGGGCGAAACCAGGTAGCCTGAAGCCAGCCATGCCGTCTCAGAACAGCTAAACCTGCCAAGGAGCGAAAAGCAGTGGAGGCAATGTCCATTGCGCAATCTATGATTTCTGAAGATTGCTCTCCTTCCTCCAGGATCTTCTTTGCGTCAGCCTTGGAACCATCAGGCAGTTGATCCATAAATGGAGATTACTGCACCACATTTGGCGATCATATCGTCACAAAATTGCTAGTGCATTAGCTGGATTTTTCGACTTTCTTTGAGCCACCTGAGGTTGACCAACCAGGCAAGCATGGCTGTCTTCTGGAGCCTTATATTTTTTCTCCAGTCTATGACCAGGGATGACTAGCTGGAGATTACATCACCTTTATTCCCTCACTCCATACATGTTCCACAATCGGGATAGAACGGATGGAATTCCTGTAAGGCTCCTTAAAATCATAGAGAAAGCATTCTGATTGTACAATTGTTCCATGTAATAATCATCAAAATCAGAGTCCTGGTATTTTACTTGAAGTTGGGACGGACTGTAAGCATCCCCATAAAGACCCTCATCATACTCTGAATATTCCTCTTCCAAGAGCAATGCCGGAGGCAACGGTGTCACTCTACGTGGAGATGTCATTTCCAGTGTGATTTGGTGTCTTTATTGAAATCTGAACTTTCTGTATCTTTGATGAGGTCGAAGGAATCAGAGTGGGCCGTCGACGACTATGGGCTGATCATAGACTGTACCGTCGACGAGCTAGTCGTCAGTACCATTGTAGAAGTCAGACATAGTCGCCGTCTACGCCATCGTCGGAGACAGATATAGACTACATTGTGACAGGTACCTGTAGCGTCGACGAAGTCTTAGTCAGCAAAGCTCTCGACGAGCCTGTCGACCGAGCTGGAATCGACGCCAAGTGAATGTTAGATGCAGTCGTCGACGTACCTGATATTGTACCGGATATTGTCGTCGACGGATTTTCTTCTCAGATCTTCCCTCCTGAGGTACAGAAGCAGGTTTCTTGAACTGCTTTACTTTTTCAGATGGTGGAGAGAAAACAAAGTCCATGGCTCACCTGAGTAGAAAGTACCTCAGGAACTAGTCCCTCTCTCTCTCCTTTACACCTCTGTGAGGAGATTTCATGGGACTGGGCCTGTCAGACCTATCAGAGGCCTTTTGTAAGGCCTTAGTACAGGAATTTCCAAACTGTGGGCTGCGGCAGCACAGTGCGCCATCAGAACTCACCAAGGGCGCTGCGCACTTCTTGGGAACGTGTGAAAGGTTCTGCTCTAGTAATGTAACTAACTTGTATTGTTGAAGCCAACTGCCTTGCATTTGTTTAGCATGAGAGTCTCTTAATACGGCTCCGTTATAAAGACATGCACTTACAATTTTTGTAATGTGCATTTGGAAGCCCCGGGTACCCCATGTGGGAATGTCTTCTGGGGAAGTTACAGCAGTCTCACTGGTCAGTGTCTGGAATGGTTTGAACCAGCGCTTGACGTAACAATCAGGCCAGTGCTGCCGAGGTATGTGATTGCTGCCGTCAGGCACTCATAATCGGAAAACTGGGTAAACATGATCTTTTGAAGGTAAGAGGTCAAATTACAACCAGCTGAGTGCTTCTGGAGTTTTTGGGGGATGTTTAAAATTTCTGGTGCAATGTGCGTTATAATCTTTACTTCCACTGAAAAAGCCATGTTCTCATTTGGCTTGCCTTATTTTCCAATGTTAAGAATCCAAACTGCTTGTGTTCCATTCTTTCAAAATGTGCACCACGCAATGCATACTGTAGAACAAAGCATTGAAATGCAGTGGACACGCATGTTTAAAACACCTACACATCTATTGAAATGGGTTTATCTGAGCACATGGATTTTTCCAAGTCATTTCGGAGTTGTTGAAAACCTATTGAATGTTGGGCTGCCCCTAAATACTACTCAAATCTGGTTTATTACAGCCTGGTGTCACTGTTATACACATAAGAAATGTCCTGCAAAAATTACTTCTATCATTAAACTGGACTGATTTCTTACATAGCAAAGGCACAGATTCACTGTGACATCTACCTTCCAAGAATGAGCCTTTCCATGACAATAACAAAGCGCAGACTTTGCACACAGTAAAAAAGGGACGGGTATTTGTTGATCATGGGCTATTGATCATGGTAGTAGTCCCAGTGGGTTTACCATTTCAGTGCTTTCAGTGTTTAAACATGTGTGAAAAATATGCATGGTGAGAGGGAAAGGAGTACTTCTTAGCAGCAAGTGGCACTACTATGCTTTTAAAACCTGTATTGACAACTCATCTACAAATATTGTGTAATGCCCTAAAAGGAAAGGTCAGGTTTTATTTACCCAGAAACATGTATAGATTCCCTGCTGCAGGTAATGAAACAGGAGCCACAGGTTAAAATATATAATTTAGCAAATCTGGACACCACATTCCCTTGGTTGGACAGAAGAGTGCTGTCTAAGCAAAAATAGATGGACATCTTGCTATAAAAAAAAACCCAACAAAGAATACTAGTGGTGACAGAGCCTTGAGCTGCGCAGAGACCTTGGCAGTAAAGGAAAGAGTGAGTAGGTCTCCTAATCTTGACTGGTGCACTGAAAGGTTTACTGAAGAAAGTTGCTAGTCTTAATGTCACAGTTCTCAGAAAACCTACCATGAGGTTAGCAC